>NC_048223.1:85639352-85849745 GCF_002007445.2 Ailuropoda melanoleuca
GGGGGGGGGACACCCACATCCCTCCTACAAGTCAGGGTGGTGATTGTAGCGATTTTGTTCGAGGGATGCCTCCAGTCTCTTTGACACCAGGAATCTCTGATATATCCTGCATGGGATGCCACCTGGAAGTTGGGGGTGGATTTTTTTTGGCTTCCTCTATTTCCTCTACTTCCTCTACTTTTCTAGGAACATGGGATCTTCTTCAGTTCCCAAGGATTCTCCCTTGGGATGCCTTGTAACCCCCTGGAATCACTTTGGATTACAAGATTTAAGAAAGGAAAAGCTGATCTTCTGTAACACTGCATGGCCTCAGTACTCCTTAAGAGACAAGGAAAAATGGCCCATTAGTGGGACATTAAGCTTCAATATGATCTATCTGTTAGAACTCTTCTGCAAAAAGGCAGGACAAATGGACTGAGGTACCCTATGTCCAGGCCTTCATGTCCCTGAATCAGGACCTTGACCTAAGGGCCTCTTGAAGAATGTGTTTAACCACCAACCAAGTTAATAAACCCCCTCTGGACATATTGAATGATGATTGTCTAAATAGGCCCATTCCTCCTAATATACCTGGGCTTCTGGAGGAATCACCAGCCAGTCCAAACAAAGAGGACACTGGCTCTGTTGCTATACTTCCTCCTTGTAAACCCAGGACCCCTCTGCTCCCATCCCAGCTGGATATACCAGGAGCAGAACCCCCTATCATCTGGTAGCTCCACCTAAATCTGGGCTGCATCCTCTCAGGGAGGTTGGTAATGGAAAATAGGCACAATTACAGTCCATGTCTCATTCTCCATGGAAGACCTGACTCAGATAAAACAACAAATAGAACAATATTCCAAAAACCCTTCTCAATTTATTGAGGGCTTTCAACAATTATCTATTATGTTTGATTTGACCTGGCAAGATATATACATCACACTAATTCATTATTGCACCCCTGAGGAAAAGAACTGTATCTGGGCAGGGGCTCAAGAATTTGCTGAGGAGCTCGCAGCCAGAGATAGAGATCATTATCCAGTAGGGGGCACTGCTGTTCCCAATACTGAATCTCACAGGAATTACCAAAAAGAGACGGAAAACGAAAGACGAGACCACAATCACCTGTTTAATAGAAGGAATGAAAAAAGGATTCTCTAAACCTGTAAACTTTGATAAAATTCAGGAAGTTACTCAAGGAGCCGACAAGAATCTAGCTTTATTTCAGGGTCATTTGAGAGAAACAATCCATAAATATACAAATCTGGACCCAATCTCACCTGAGGGAATAACTATACTAAACACGCATTTTATAAATTGGCACCCGACATTTGCCAAAAAATGACTAAAATGAGTTTAGGTCCTCAAACCCCCACCCAGCACCTACGAGAGGTAGCTACTGGAATCTTTTATAATAGAGGTATGGCCTTACAGCAGGAAAAGGACGGGAGAGCTAAATTGCAAGATAAAATACAAGCTCAAATATTGGCTGCTGCTACTGCAGATTCCCCACAACACCAGACCAACCAAGGGCCAAAGAAACTGCCAGTATCAGACAAAGGGCCAGGTAAGACCCCATGTTGTGAGTGTGGCCAAATTCAAACACTGGAGCAAAGATGTCCAAACAAATGCTTTCCACCAGGGCCATGTCCTGTCTGTAAGAAAAAAGGACCTTAGAAGAGAGACTGTCCTCAACTCCAGAGAAAGAGGAAAACAGGAACTCACTTCCCCACCCAAGAGCAGGAACTGGAGGATCTGGCCTGATGGGGCCCTCAGGCTGGTCTGACTCCCTTTGATATCAGGATGACTGAGCCCTGGGTTATCCTGGATGTGGGAGGTAAGTGTATCAATTTTCTTATTGATACAGGAGACACTAACTCTGTTTTTATTCAGCACTCCGGCCCTACTTGTCTTTCTAACCATAAAACTGTTGGCATAGAATGATAAACTAAAACGTGCCACCAGACAATGCCTTTAACTTGTAAATATAGATGTCAGTTGGCCTACTCATGTTTCTCTAGTCTTTCCATCTTGTCCACTCCATTACTTGGATGAGATTTGATGTACAAACTAGGGAGACGGTTCGCTCTTACTAAAGAAGAGGATGGATGGCATTTTCTCTTTAACACCCAGAGAATTAAAACCTTACCCTCATATTCCTTCTAATATCTGGAAGGAAGTAAATCCATAGGTACGGGATTTCCATGTCCCAGGATGGGCTCTTAAAGCCCCAACCAGTTAAAATGGCATCAAAGGACTCAACCATTATACCTCATAAAAAACAATACCCCTTAAAACCTGAGGCAAAAGCTGGGTTACATGATAAGTTTCTCAAACACGGTAATTTAAAATCTTGTCAATCTCCTTATAACACTCCAATCTTACCAGTAAACAAGTCAAATGGGACTATCAAATGGTACAAGATTTAAGAGCTATCAATGAAGCAGTTGTGCCTACTTGTCCGACGGTGCAAAGTCCATATACTATTCTCATCCAGGGCCCTGGTGATGCCAACTGGTTTACAGTACTTGATTTAAAAGACATCTTCTTGGGACACCTGTGTGGCTCAGTCAGTTAAGTGTCTTGCCTTCGGCTCAGGTCCTGATCCCAGGGTCCTGGGACTGAGCCCCATGTCAGGCTCTCTGCTTAGTAGGGAGCCTGCTTCTCCCTCTCCTTCTGCCTGCTGCTCCCCCTGCTTATGGCCTCTCTCTCTCTCTTTGCCAGATAAATAAGTAAATAAATAAATAAAATATTAAAAAAAAATAAAAGACACCTTCTTTTGCATTCCTCTAAGTGAAGAAACACAGACGCTACTGCTACTTGCTTTTGAATGGGCCTCACTTTAAGCTCACAGGCTGCTCAATTAACTTGGACAGTCTCGCTGCAGGGATTTAGAGATAATCCTCACCTATTTGGGGCTGCACTTAGTAAAGACCTCCATGCTATCTCCCTTTCTCAAGGGACTATAGTTCAATATGTGGATAATATTTTAATCTGTAGTCCCACAGAAGAAACATCTGATAGTAATTCTATAACTTTACTTCGTTTCTTGGCAGACAGAGGGTAACACTTCTCCCCTAAAAAGGCACACATGTCTAAATAGAAAGTACAATATTTGGGATATGAACTAACACCAGGTCACTGCACCCTGTCTACTATCAGGAAAAAGGCTATATCAGATCTAGGACCCCTGGTTATGAAAAAAACAACTCTGTACTTTCCTAAGCATGCAGGTTTTTGCTGCCTGTGGATTCTGGATTTGGGCTCTTTGCCAGACTATTGTGTGATTCAATTAAAGGTCCTGATGAAGAAATTTTACTCTGGGCTAAAGCCCAGCAGACAGCTTTTCAACATAAGAGCTAAGCTTCCATCAGCTCCAGCTTTGGCTTTACCAAATTTACAAAAATATTGCATTTATATGTAACAGAAAAACAGGGACAAAGCTTTGGGAGTTCTTATCCAGAGATAAGGAAGTGAAGCAAGACCGGTGGGCTATTTTTCATAGTCACTTGATAATGTAGCACAAGGGTGGCAAGCTTATCTTTGAGCAGTGGCTGCAACAGCTCTCCTGGTAGAAGAAGCTTCAAAACTTACTATGGGACAATCTTTGACATTGATGACTCTACATCAGGTCCAAAGTGTCCTGGAGACCAAAGGCCACCAATGGATGATGGGAGGCCAACTTATTAAATACCAGGCTATGCATTTAGACACACCTAAAATAATATTTAAAACCTGTCAAACTTTAACCCAGCTATCCTTATGCCTGTACCTGACGTCGTACTTCTATGCTAGAACATGACTGGTCAGAGATTATTGATCTTGTTTATCTGGTCTAGCAGACCAGATTTGAAGGATTCCCCTACTGAAAATGCAGATGACAATTGGTTTACAATCCACAGGTGCAGATGGCAGCTGCTTCATGACTAGGCAGAAAGAAAAGCTGGACATGCTATAGTTTAAGTAAGACCGTTGAAGCAAAAGCCCCTCCAATAAGCACTTCTGCTCAAGAGGCTGAATTAATAGCACTTACCTGTGCTCCTCAATTGGCAAGAGGTCTAAAAATTAATATTTATATTGACTGCAAATATGCTTTCCTGGTGCTACATGCCCATGGGACAATTTGGAAGGAAAGGGGATTATTATCAAGCAATAATTCTCCAATCAAATATGGGCCTGAAATCATTAACTTCTTGAGGCTATACACCTACCCAAGGAGGTAGCTATAATTCACCTCTGAGGGCATCAAAAGGATATGACCTTAGAATCTAAAGGAAACAATTTGGTAGACTGTGCAGCCAAGCAGGCAGCACAAAATAAATATCAAGTCATACCAGTCTTGATTCCAATAAAGTCCCTAACTCCAGTCTATTCAGACCAAGAAATTCACATAGCCAGGAACGAGGATATTAAAAAAATGCATAGGACTGGCTTATTAAACATGAGGGGAAAATCTTTATACCCCAAAATAACACCGGACATTTAGGATGGCTATCACTGAAACATCTTCTCAAGCCATATACTCCAGACTACTGACAGGTTTGCTACTGATTGGATAAGGCGACCTGGAATTGGCTGGCTAGCTCCAAATGGAACCCAGTGATTATGTGGGAACTAATCTATGGCCCTAGATTCCTCCAGGGTGAGTAGGCCATTGCACCTCAGGTTTGGCCTGGATTCATGTGCACATCATCAATACCCTGGCTAATCTTCCCAATTTATTTATTATTTTAAGATTTTATTTATTTATTTGACACACAGAGAGAGAGTGAGAGAGCAAGAAAGCACAAGCAGGGGGAGGTACAGGCAGAGGGAGAGGGAGAAGCAGTCTCCCCGCTGAGCAAGACACCCAGTGAGGGGCTTGATCCAGGACCCTGGGACCATAACCTGAGCCGAAGGCAGATACTTAACTGATGGAGCCACCCAGGTGCCCCTAATCTTTCCAATTTAAAACAAAGATGAACACGATCTGTTTTTCAATGGTATGACCATTTAGTATCCATTTTTGTTCCATCTGTAGGATTAGAAAGCATAATTTGGCATATCTAAGCCCTTAATAAGTATACCATGAAGTCACTCAATGATTCACAAGACAGCATCTCTTTACTTAATACTGAAGTCACACAAATGCACGAAGTGGTTCTACAGAATAGAATGGCTTTAGATGTCCTAACCGCTGCATGAGGAGCTACGTGTGGCATTATTAAAACAGAGTGCTCTGTATATATATCCCAGGTTATCACAAAAATGTCACAGGACTACTAAATGATGTGAATACCCAACTTAAGACTCTACAAAATCCTTCCCTCTCTTTCAATGATTGGTTAAGTTCCTGGTTTGGGGAAGGACTATGGTCTCTTTCTTGGACTTCTCATTCTTATAGCCATTTTAACTTTAATACATTGCCTTTTTCAAAGTTCCTCCGCTTGGTGCTGAGACTCCATCACTACAATAACTTCACATAGATAGATGGTCCTTACCACCCACAGAGTCCACATTGGACTCAGCTGCCTTCACCTTTCATAAGTCCCCTATACATGCCCTGACTGATGTTGACCCAAAAGTAGGGACATCTCTTTGCCACTGTCCAGCAGAAAGAAGCTACAGAAGATAAGACCTTCTTCCTTCAATAATCTTAAAGATTTAAGGGTCAAAATTGCTCAGGGGGAAAAATGAGGAGATAACAAAAGGCAAGCTGATGGCAAAAGGCAAACTGACACTTCACATACACCCCCCACACACTCAAGGTGGCAGTGGGATGTGTGATATTCCTCAGGCACTCATTACTGCCCAAGAACAAAGAAAGGAAAAACAAATGGTCAACTGATAAAGATCACAGTCATGCAGGACATGAAACTCTATCAGTTTGTCACTGTCTTAATGATTTACAAGAAAAACGCAATCTTAATAATAGCCAGACCTCCGGAACCTATAGATTCCATTTCCTGGAGCCTCACCTTCCCCCTCCATAGGATAAGAAACCCTTTATAATCAGTCATTCCTCAGACTTAAAATGCAGCTTTTTCTGCCCAGGGGTCCTGTCCTGTGCTTTAATAAAACCACCTTTTTGCACCAAAAACATCTCAAGAATTCTTTCTTACCATTCACTCTTGGACCCAAACATCAAATCACATCAAAATCAGTGAGCAAACAATGGACTTTAAAACATACTTTCTCTGGGCACCTGGGTGGCTCAGTCGGTTAAGTGTCTGCCTTCAGCTCAGGTCATGATCTTAGGGTCCTGGGATGGAGCCCCAGGTCAGGCTACCTGCTCAGCTGGGAGTCTGCTTCTCCCTCTCCCTCTGCCCCTGCCCCTGCTTGTGCTCATGCTCTCTCTCTGTCTCTCAAATAAATAAATAAAATATTTAAAAATAAATAAATAAATAGGGGCACCTGGGTGGCATAGCGGTTAAGCATCTGCCTTCAGCTCAGGGCGTGATCCTGGCGTTATGGGATCGAGCCCCACATCAGGCTCCTCTGATATGAGCCTGCTTCTTCCTCTCCCACTCCCCCTGCTTGTGTTCCCTCTCTCGCTGGCTGTCTCTATCTCTGTCGAATAAATAAATAAAATCTTTAAAAAAAGTAAATAACTAATAAATAAATAAATAAGTTCTCTCTCTCTCTCTCCCTTTTTTTTTGTTTCACCTGGAAATGATGATATACTTCAATTTATAGTTTTAGGAAGCACAATAAACACTGCACAATATAAATAGATAAAATCCATTGTAAGCCATGTAATAATAAAACTATAAAATGTTAAAATCAAAGCTATCTTAAAACAACCCCAGTGTATAGACAGTTTACCCCAAAACAATAAGAAATCAATCAAAAATTATCAACAGCAACAGTGAAAGCTAGAATACAATAGAATAATAACATCAAATGTTCGAGAAGATTCTCACACTAAACTTTACCCCCAACTTAATGTTAAATTCAAGAATGAAATGAAATAAAATATTTCATGCTAAAAAAACTAACGGAATTTACTATTAATGGGCTTCAACTAAAAATAACTTTCAAAGGATATAGCTCAAGAAAATGGAGTATGATCCCCGAGCAAATATGAAATACAATAAATAATAAGGAAAAATGATAAACGTGTAATTATAAGAAAACATATACTGTATAAAACTAATTTGAATGTCCAAATCTGGAGGAAAAACACAGAGCTAATTGAAATGTTGGACAGTCCTGACCTGAGAAAAAGCAGAGAGGAAAGGAGTTACAGAGCTCTAAGATATTTAAGGGATATATATTTATGGTTTTCCCCTAAATATGTATACTCTGCTTTTAAGAGCCATTAATAAACAATAGAATTGTCCTTAAATGTTATTTATTGCAATAGAGCTGTTGATAAGTGCAGCCCACAAGGATTTCAGTGAGCAGCTAGTCTATTTGCCACATAAGTGCAGCTTGCGGACTTTAACACTCAGTCAGACCTCAGAGACTTCCAGGGTAGCGCTCATGGCAGAGCCAGCCACTGAGATAGAAAGGAACGGGAGAAGGTCTGTGGGTGATGGAAGTTCCAAAAGAGAGTAGGAACCAATTCCTGGCAAAGGGAGCCCAGATTGATGGTGCCGTGGAGATGCTGCAAGTGTCAGCACTTGAGGGTGCCTCTTCCTTCCCCTCAGCCTCAGCAAGGCCCGGTGTTTTGGTGTGGTGGGTTGGGTGCGTGGTTCAGGCATGCCCCAGAGCACGGGAGGGCAGGGAACAGGGACGGACACAATGCTGGAGATCCTCACACCACTGAAAGGGGTCAGAGGAGACTATGTCAGTCCTGAAGCTCAGACTATTAACTTCTCGGGGTCAGGAGGTGGAGCTGACAAGTTTGACTGTGGTCAAGCAGCAAATGTTGTTAGTCCAAGGCGCCAGCTAAGGCTGAGGTCAGCCTCAGTTGGGCTGAGGCCGGAGTCAGGCGGCGGGGGCGGGTCTGAAGGCGGAGCCTGGCCCTGTGGGGTTTGCGCCTGCGCACGGGGGTCCCGGAGGCGGGGTTGCGCGCGCGCTGTGCGCGGGACCTGGAGGGCGGAGTCCAGGGCGGGCGCAGGCCGAGGGAGGGGGTGCGGTGTCTCTGGAGTCAGGCGCTCCCTCAGGCCGCCGACGCGATGCTGGCTGCTGCGGATCCGGCGGCGGGGCCGGCGGCGATGTGACGGGCAGTCCCTCGCCTCACCTGCGGTCCTTGGGCCTGTAGGTCACTGGGTGGTCCGCAGCCGGGCCGCGGCGGAGGAGGCAGCGTGACCTCCGCACGGTGAGAGTCGGGGTCGAGAGGGAGCCGGGGCCGGAATTGGGGAGGGGCGGGCGCCCGCGACAGTCCAGGGAGGGGGGCGCGGCGGGGCTCGGGCCCAGGGACCTGGGGAGAGGCAGTGACGCTGTCCGGCCTCCCGCCTTCCGGGCACCTTCTCGAGCTCCCCGCGAGCCGCCTGAGGAGGGGCGAGAGTGGAGCCTGGAGGCCGGACGCCCCCTGCCTCCCGCCCCCGGGCTGTGACAGGCGCGCCGGGGGCCTCAGGCGCTGGGACTGTGCCTTTCTCTCAGGAGGAGTCAGGGCGAGGCCAAGTTACCCAGTGATTTCAGAGCCAGGATGCTTGTGAGGGTTGACAGGGGAAAGTACCCGGGTGCCCCGAATGAAGGTTTTTTTTTTTTTTTAAATTACTGGGCCAAAACAAAGACACACCCTAATACACATCCTGAGATCAAACTTTGGTGGACCACACCGTTGCCATAGGTTCAGATGCCGCTTCTCTGTCCTTTTGACATCTGCTGTTTTTATACATATATTTGTTTTTTATGCTCCTACTTTTTTTTTTTTTTTAAATCAAAGTCAAAGGAAGAATGATTCCTTTGAGGTATTCCTCGGTGGCTGAGCTTGAGTTTGCATTTCAATAATTGCAAATTCATCTTTGTAGGCTACCCAGCCAGTTAGGCTTGCAGTTGCAAGACTAGGCCTTAGCAGTGTGGAAATTACTGATGCAGGGACTCTTCTTGGTCCCATTTTGCAATGTGGATATTTTGCTCCCATTGGTGAGGTAAAAATTGAGCTTTAGTCTTTTGAGAGTAGACATTTGAGAAGGCATTCCTTTTCTCCTTTTTTTCTGATCATTAAAATATGATGGAACCTATTAATTTTCCCAGTTAAAAAAAAACTCATCATCTTTTAGACTAAAGATTTTAGTGGTGGCAGCTCTTCCTTAACCAAAAGGAATTTAAGATACCCTTCTGCACAAAACATGTCTTATGTGCAATCAATATATGGTAAGTGTTGAAACATTCCTGAATGTTTCGCCTGAAGTCAGTCTGCTTAGACTACTGTTTGCCTCTTGTGATTTATTATAGCTCTTTAGTATTATTTCGTTGTTTTCTTTGGTGTTCTCAACAACATTGACTTCAAAGAATCTTTAGGTAAAAAACACACACTTTCTTGAATCCTTTAGCCATAATTCATACTCTTTCACTTCAGTGTCGTATTAATTTGCCGTAGTAAGAAACTGCTAGTACCCATTCTAAGAGCAGGAACTCTCCATTTAAAACAACAGCAACAACCAGCCATTTATTCTGTGTTTCCATATTGAGACTTGCATTTTTTTTGTTTGTGTTTTGACTCAACTCCTTTGACTGTGTGCTAGAGAAAGGGGACTTTGCTTCCATCGATGACTCAGTATAGGTTATTGAGTCCTTCAGTGACTACATAATCTGTGTTTGATAAAAGTAAAAGTCCTTCACAATTTCCGATAACTTGTGTTTCTGATTTCATTTCTACCATTTTGCCTGCCTTTCCATACAAAGACTACTTAAGAGTTCTCTGAAAATGACATCTTCCTTTGTGGTTTTACACTGTTCCCTCTGTTGAGAATTCTTCTCTGCCTGGTAAACAATTTGCTCTTCAAGACCTACTGAAAATATCACCTCTGAAAATGGTCCAGATATCTTATCCCCCTTGTCTTGACTGATCCAATAGCACATCATATATTCTGCGTTTAGCATTTGTCAGTTAGTAATGATTAGTTTATATGTCTGTCTCCATAAGACTTTTGGTTCTTCAGGGAAGGGCCTTTGCAACTCTAGCATATACTGTTAACGTGGCACAGGTACTCAGCTATTTATTGACTACATTTTTGAGGAATGTTCTTAATCCTGAATATAGGTTTAACATAGTCAAACTTTGTTAGCTATCTCTTTCAGTATCAGAAAACATGGAAAAGATGGATATGCAAGGTACTTTTAAATATCCAAGAACACAGATTTGTTACTGGTTGGGAATGAAACCCCAGTTATGACAGCAAAAAACCAATACATTTTATGATGCAAAACTAAAAAAGGCATGGCCAGTAAGGATTCCTGCTTCGTTGATTTTAGGACTTTATTTTGAGGCAGAGTAATTTGCCCAAGGTCATGCAGGTAGAAAGGGACAGACATGGGATACGATTTTACTATCTTTATTTTACCTTTGCCCCCAGTTTCCTAATTCTAGGTCTTAATAATTGTTCTACAATCTGAGTGGAAGGTTTTGAGAGTCATAGACATGTATTAGTAAAGGGGTCTATAAATAGAGTGTTGAATTTGAAGGAATTAATAAATTATTTGGTTCAACTGTAAAAATTTTACCCATTAAGCAACTAAAACTCGAAAGAAAAGTGCCTTATTTGAGTTTGCTTAGAGTCAGTCGTACCCCACATCTTCTGACCTCATGCTTGTGTATTTTTCATTATTTCATGGTGCTTTTGGGGAAAATGAGGAAGCTGCCAATTTTCAGAGGGAGAACAAATCAGCTTGTATTTTCTCCCTCCGTGAATGCTTAGCTGCCACTCATAGGAACTTAGAGCCCTTGAGTGGTGAGAAACATGATTATTCATTTGGGGATAGGGGAGAAACCTGACCTTCACTACTCCATTGGCTGGATAGTTTTTAACCTCAATGCTTGGGGCCCTCTCTCCAGATGCCCCATAACAAGTAGCTTCTGCTTCCCATATGGAGATGCCACATACGGTTACGTTTTGATGGTAAAATGAGATTTTAATGTAATATGGTTACAGATGGCTAGTAGCATGGCTAAAATTACATGTATGGCTAGTCTGTATGTGAGAAGAGCCTATCTGATTACTCCTCTGTGATAGGTTTTTTTTGGGGAAAAAAATGGACAGTTGTGGTTTTATGTCTCTGAAAAGCCAGTTTTGAAATGTGTACTTAATGTAGGGGGCCTGATCAACTCCAACAGTCTTTTATTTTTACAAACAACTTAATGATGAAAGAAATAAGAAAAAAAAAGTTTAGTTTTTCTTCTCATTTAATTCTTACCATATGTATGTGATTTTATACTATAATCAAAGCATAAAAATGATATTTAATATTTTTTCATATTTAGTGTTTTCTTTTTGCTATAATTTTTTGTACATTTAAATTATACAATGTTACAGTAAATGGAGTTACTTACTTTTTATAGTTGGGCATCCAAGTTGTTTCTTGTTTTGCTATTAATGCAGTTATCATATAGCTGTGCTGTTTTGCTTCTTTACATTAGGCTAAAAAGACCCAGGAAGGGGAATTACAAGGTTGAAGGGTATGAAGGTTTTTGTCACTTATGAAAAATATTGCCGGATTTATTTCTCAAAGTTTTTTTTTATTGATTTATACTGCCTCCTGCAGTTCAGTTGACTAGTTTCATCATACTTTTATAGGTTTTTGTTTTTGAAAGTTTGTTTTTTAGGGGTGCCTGGGTGTCTCAGACTGTTAGGCGTCTGCCTTCATCTCAGGTCATGATCACAGGGTCCTGGGATCCAGCCCCATGTTGGGCTCCTTGCTCAGTGGTGAGCCTGCTTCTCCCTCTCCCCCCTGTTCATGCTCTCTCTCACTATCTCTGTCTCTCTCCCAAATATAAATAAAATCTTTTTTTTTAAGATTTTATTTATTTATTTATTTGACAGGGAGAGTGAGAGAGCACAAGCAGGGGGAACAGTAGAGGGAGAGGGAGTTGCCCTCAAATATAAATAAAATCTTAAAAAAAAAGTTTGTTTTTTAAAAATAGGTGTAAAGGTATCTACTGTCTAACATCACTATCCACAATAGAAAAGCAAATGCAGTATTTTTCTAGTTTTGCCTTCTCCTTTGTATGAATTGTCTCTTGCCCATAAATTTATTGGGAGTCTTTTTACCAATTTTCATTGGCGCTTAACATCATAAATTTATGAATCTCTTAAAATATGTGTCTAATCTGTTTTGTTGTTATTATTGTGGATTTGGCAGTTTTTAAAATTATTAAAATCACTGACTTACAAAAAATTTTTGTGATTTCATCTTTGATCATGAGGTCTAAGAATGAATGTCACTCCACCATCTATCTGTTATACACCTTTAGTTGGTTAAGCTTCTAGAGTTTGTTTTGTTATATGTATATAGCTTTAGAAAATTATATATACAGTTGAGATTGAATTTAGTTTAGGTGGATTTTATACTATAATAGAGAATCTATAAATATCTGAGTTTCCTTTGGTAAGCAGCTGCTTTTTTCCTTCCTGAACTTGAATAGGAAACAAAACAAAACTAATCTAGTTATTTTTTTTTAAATAAATGGGTACTTGTTTTTAAATATAGTAAATTTTGACAGATAAAAATTTCAGGAACGCATATTTTGGTTAATTGAAGTTTTTGTTGGTTCATGGTTAACCAGAAGGTCATTTCTGATTTAACTCTTACTGTTAATCATTCTAAAATATATGAGAGTACCACTTTGTTTGTCTGCTTCCTTTGGGGAGTGAGGCATTCTAGATAGATGAGATATCCCAGGATAGTAGTTAACGTTGATTGAATGCTAGATACTGTGCTGGTACTTGGCATGGAGTTGTTTACTTAATTCTCATAACAACCATGGGTAGGTTGTTTTCTTATCCTCACTTTGCATATGAGGAAACTTGGAAAGGTAAAGGGACCTGCCAAAGGTAACACAGCTGGTAAGCCATGGAACTGGAGCTCAGTCTGCCTACTTTTAAAAGGCTCTGTTTGAGAACTGTATTATCTTATTTTCTGTGCTAAGGATTTGAACTTTATCTTGTAGGCATTGGAAAGATATTAGATGTTTCAAAGCAAGGGGGTTATAGGGTATGGCTTTTAGGGAGTTGGCTGATGTGGTGGTGTGGAAATATATTGAATTGTGTTTCTGATAGGAAGTGGCTGAATAGGTCATATGAGAAATGAAGCCTGAAGTGCAAAGTGGATTTGGAGATCAGGGGATATTATGGAAAGATACAGGACTTAGTAACTGATTTATAAGAGAGTGGGAAACGGGAGTGTTGATTTGGAAGATATGGAGTAGGGTAATGACAGATGAATATGTGCTTCCAGTACCTCGTTATATTTCTTTCATAGGATTGACTGTGTGATGTTTTGCACCTAATCTAGTGACACGTCTACCTGCCCCACTGGATTATGTGCTTTTCAAGGACAGGGACTGAGTAGAAGGAATGATCTAATACGCGGGATGAGCTAATACAGGAAGAAGGCAGAAGACTGAATTGGGGGTGGGAAACACCAAATCACCTAAATCAAAGAGTGCCTGGAGGAAGAGAAGCTATAGAAAGTGGCAGCTGTTGGGGAGGAGCAAGGAGAGCTGTCAGTCAGTGCCAGACTGGGGAGGAGTGTTAAGGAGAGGGAAGTATTAGCACAAAAGTAAATACAGAATGCCACTTTAGGCTACAGACAGTTCTAGTTGTTGTGTCCTAGTGTGATATGCTGCTGACCAGCAGTTTTATATGGCTTAGTTGTCTTTACTTTACTTTTTCCTCCGGTACCTTTCTCAGAGTATCCTATGATTTCCTGCTTCTTTTAGCTTCTAACACGTGCTGGTGGTGCTGATGCTGGAATGTGACTCAGCCCATGAGAGCAACCAGTCAGAACCCTCCTTCCTTTTTAAGTGTGTTGGCAAATCAGAGTTTGTTAGGGGTAATCTGTGAGTTTTCAGCTCTTCTCTGATGAGTTGATTGCAGAATGTTCTCCCAGTTACTTCTCTGACTTTCAAGACTTCTGATTGGTTGTTTTGAGATTTAGAACCCTTGAGAAGCCAGAGGATTCTTAAAGACTGGATCTATGAAAGCTGAGGTTTTTCACCTGTTTACTTTTCCATGTGGATCAGTTTGAATATAGTTGGATCATCTTTGAGGATTGTTTATCTTAAAAATGCCCCAGGACCATCATTCCAAATAATTAAGAATCAATGTTCTCTTTATGCAGTTCTATAGTTATCTAAGGTGTGGGGGCTTGTTTTAAATTTCCTTGGTCGGTTTCTAACTTACTTCATGTGACTGGTTTTCAAAGAGCCACTTAGAGAAGGAATTTGTGCTTGATTTCTTCTGCTCTTATTTGTTTCAGAGCATCCTTACTCTTCACTCTCTGCGTTCTTCCCAGTTTTCATCTGGCTGTTTTCTGTACTTGGTAAGTACAATAGGAAGGCGAAAGGAGAAAACAAAATGGGGTAGTTTTCCTTGTTTTCTGTAGTTGTTACTACTCTCTTCACCCCAATCACTTCTCCCAACTGTCCAATTTGTCATGGCCCCCTACCCCATATCTTCAATTCTATGTGTGGGAATGGGAGATGCAAGACAGCTTTTTAGCTGAGGAACGCTGGATGTCTCAGGGTTTTGGTCCTTCTGTAATGTGATATCTTATAGCTTAGTAGATGCTTTCCATTCCCTGGCAATCTACCTCTTTTTAAAATACAAAAAATAAATTCAGGCCCTGTTTCTTTAATTCCCATTCCTTCTCTTTCTCCCTCTCCTCCCTCCCTCTTCTTCCCTCCCTCCTTCTTTCCCTCCCTCCCTCTCTCCTGCTTCTCTTCCTTTCTCTCTCTGTCCTCCCCCCAGCTTCCTCAAACACATCCCTGCCCCCCGTACCAAAATACCATGATCTTGATGACAGAGCCCCTCGAGAATACACTAGGGATGGCTAACTTAGGCAGACACCAGAAGATACTTTGAATTTTGTTGTCATCATATTAATGATATTTGGTTGCAGCCTGAGTGCTTTGGGGAAATTTGAGAGCTTTCTCTGACCATTATGTCTTGGCAGCCAGTGTTGGGGTTGGCAGTTACAGTTTTCTTTGACAATCATAGCTTAGAAAAGGAAGAACTATTTGTAACAGCTATTTAAGTGTAAAATTGGTCTGGTGATATTTTGGTCTGAGTTGGTAGGTCAGGTTATAGGAAACATATCCAGGGAGTGGGGAGGCAGAGATGGCCTTTTTTTTTTTTTTTCTTTTTCTTCCTTTTATTTTTAAAATTTTTTTCAGGCTTATTTTCTTCATTTCATGGTTGCTTTTGGCAATCAGGATTTTCCCAGGACTTGAGAAGTTCTACAGTATAAATTCCCTCAACCCAGGCTTTGAGACCAGATCCTGAGTCTAGATTTTCCTGATTCATGCCATCCATCCATTCAAGAAATACCCATTGAGCACTTGCTAATAATAGTGCAGTAAAGAAAACACATTTTTTTGCCCTTGTGGAACTTTAATTCTAATGACAAGATACAGAAAATAAACAAGTATATATGCAATATGTCACTTATTATAGCGCTATGGAGAAAAAGCAGAATAAGGCAGAGAGCATGCAAGGAGGATGGTGCTGTTTTATATAAGATGATTAGAGAATGCTGCAATGATGAATTGTATTTGAGCAGTTATATGGAAGAAGTGAGATTGTGATCTGATCTGTGCAGATATTAGAGGAGAGAATGAAGAAGATGAAATGAGGGCAAATATCTTGTAGCTGAAGCATGCTTGTCTTATTTGAGGAGTGGCAAGTAGATCACTGGAAGCATTGAGGGGCATGATTAGTGGAAGATGAGGTGGGGGGCCATAGGTGGTACTGGGAGAGGGGTGCATGATAGATCATATATGGCCTTGTAGGCCAGTAGGACTTTGGCTTTTATTCTGAAGGTGGGAAGCATTGGAAGGGTTTTTTGTTTGTTTGTTTGTTTTTTAAAGATTTTATTTATTTATTTGACAACGAGAGAGGGAACACAAGCAGGGGGAGTGGGAGAGGGAGAAGCAGGCTTCCTGCTGAGCAGGTAGCCTCATGTGGGGTTGGATCCCAGGTCCCTGGGATCATGACCTGAGCCAAAGGCAGGCGCTAACGACTGAGCCACCCAGGTGCCCCACACTGAAAGGTTTTGACTTGTTTTAAATAGACCTCTCAACAGTTACATAGAGAATATCTGAGGCTAGGTATAATGAGATCATTCAGGAGGCTCCAGCAGCAATTCAAGGTGGGAGATAATGATTGTCCAGACAATGAGGTATACGTGAGTCTGCAGTTCAGGCCAGAGGTGTGGGCTGGAGATACATATTTCCAGTCATTGGCATAGTGTGTTAAGTACCCTGGGAACTGAATTAGGATAATCTAGGAAGGAAGTGTGGCTGGAGAAGAAGCCCAAAGATTTTGCCTTAGGATCCTGTAATGTTGACAGGGAGAGGGAGAGGAAGAGCTAGAGCTAAGAGAATAAGAGTAAGAAGCACTCCATGAAGGAGGAGGAGAATTAATAGTGAATGGTATCCCTGAAGCCAAGTAAATGTTTTAAGGAGGAGGGGGTGAGTGAACAGCTGTGTCAGATGTTATTAGATCCAGGACTAGGATGTGACCATTAGATTTAACAGTATGAAAATCATTGGTGACTGTAACAAGTTCCTGGCAGATTAGTGGTGATGAAGACTTTATCAGAGGGGGGTTTAAAAGAGAACTGTAGGAGAGGTATTGGAAACAACTAATTCTTTCAAGGAGTTTGCTATAAACTGAAGATGAGAAAAACAGGGTGATAGCTAGAGGGGATGTGGAGACAAGGAATTGTTATTTTTTTAAAGATGGGTGCTTTTAGCTGATGTAATGATCCAATAGAGAAAAAAATAAAGGAGCTATTTCTTTGAAAAATAAATGAAATTAATTTTTTTTTTTTTTAAGATTTTATTTATTTATTTGACAGAGATAGAGACAGCCAGCGAGAGAGGGAACACACAGGGGGAGTGGGAGAGGAAGAAGCAGGCTCATAGCGGAAGAGCCTGATGTGGGGCTCGATCCCAGAATGCCGGGATCACGCCCTGAGCCGAAGGCAGACGCTTAACCGCTGTGCCACCCAGGTGCCCCTGAAAAATAAATGAAATTAATTTAATCCTAATTTGTGAACCCAGGGTCTGTCATTATCATATATACGTCATTATGTATTGACCTATTCCTTTCAAATTGAGACAGTGGCTAGTGGGGAGAGGTGTTAAGGAGAACGTCCTACCCCCAATTTGATGAATTTTTATCAGTTCAAAACTAGTTTTTATACGTAAGTAATAAAGATTGTGTTTTTTGGTTTTTTGTTTTGTTTTGTTTTTTGCTAACCTATTTTTGTCTGGTAACTTCTCCCTGTTTATCGTTCTCAGCAGTTTTGCACAGTGCTTGCCCTGTGGTTCTAAATTCTGTTTTGGTAATCTCTGTCCGATATGGTAGTTTTACTGTGAAATACTTTTTAAAAAAGAAAAAATTATTTAATTAAAAAGAAAACTTCTTAAAATGTAAGTCAGGTATTTTAAGAGAAAGATTTGATGGCCATTCTTTTTCCTTTTTTTCTAATGTACCTGACCACACTTATTCTGTAATTGCTTCTGATTATTGAGTTGATATTTGAGATGAGTTCAGAAACTTATGTTGGAAGCCCATATTACAGTTACATTACTTTATATGCCTCCTTCTGTGGTTCATTTATGTTTGAGTAAGTAGTTGTCAGTATTTAGTGCTGAAGCATTACTGCAGTTGCTTTTTAATCTTCTTCATTGGTCTCCCTCCAGATTTTCTTCCCTTAGCCACTTGGTCATACTACTGACTTTTGAATTTCTGAAACAGATCTGATAAGGTCTTATTGTTGCTTAAAAATCTTTTGTGGCTTTCTATTGTCTGCGGAAGTCAGACACCTTTNCCCCTTTTTTTTTTTTTTTTTTTGCTTCTAGCGTACCTCCTGCCTGTACCTGCACTCCGCTTTAGGGGTTTGGAGTGCTCCTTACTGGGTTCTAATGCATATCTGATGTTTCTTATTACAGGATAATGGTCATATTGGCTGTTGGTGTACAGAAAGTCATCCATTTGATGTGGCCCTTATCTTCTGTCATGGTTCTATGAAGACGAGAAACTCTTTGACATCTCTATGCTTTCGGATGTAATACTCCTTTTTTCCAGAATACCATCCAACTTCTTAGCTACTTTGCTAAATCAGTTCGTCTTTTTAAAAACCCAAATAAAAGTCTCCTCTTCTAGGAGAGCTTCTGGGCATATTTTTACCATGCCTCCTCTACCGCTCCTCCATTGTATTCTCTGTTACCTGTATTCCTATAACATTTTGCAGTTATTTTGTTGTAGTATTTGCTGTATTTTAATCTGTTTGCTGTCATGGCTGGTCTCACTTGCCTCAACACCAAACTTAGAGTCAGTCAATAAATTTTTGTTGAATGAATGATTGAGTAAAGCAGACGATTATTCAACACTGACCCAGTTTTGATTGACCCATTTGGTTGGGCTTTTTACATCAATTTAATTTGTAAAGATTATACAAATGAGCAATTCTTTTATTTATTTATTTATTTTTTAAGATTTAAGTTATTTATTTGAGAGAGAGAGAGAGAGCATGAGCACAAGCTCCGGGAGAGGCAGAGGGAGAGAGAGAAGCAGGCTCCCCGCTGAGCAGGGAGACTGATGCTGGGCTTGATCCGGGGACCCTGGGATCATGACCTGAGCTAAAGGCAGACACTTAACCAACTGAGCCACCCATGCGCCCCCAGATAGCATTCTTAAAGACAGAGTCACATACAAAGTGTCTTAGGAAGTTAATATTTTATTAAATATTTGTTCTGAGCAAATAATGAGATTTGTTGATTTCACTATGTATCTCAAATCTTTTTTTTGTCTGAATATCTGAATATTTTTCCTCTGTGGTTTCAATTTTTTCTCTTTGATGTTTCTATTTGGCTATCCTTACTCACCCTTTCTACCCTAAGCATATCTTAAACTCATTTTAAACTTGATCTTGACTTCTACATTAGTATTTTCTGTAGCATTGTCTTGTAAGTTACTTAAGTTTCTGTGTAGTATTTTTAAGTCTCACTTCTATATCTTACCGTTACTGAGTTCTATTCTAATTCAGCAAACATTTTTCGGCCATTTCCCTTGTTCCTGATATGTTAGTACTCGTGATGAGAGGCTGAATAAGAGAAGGTCTCAGTCTACAAATTATTGTTGTACATGAGGAGTATAGTCACATAGGAATAGTGGAATATCTAGGGCCCATCGGGAGTAGAGAACATCTCTCTTTTATATACTCCTTAATTCTTACTTTGGCTGCTACCAACCTCTTTCAGGCCCTAGATAATTTTAAGACTGCTAAATAGTTTGTCTTGCCTTACCTCTCTTGTCATTCCAGTTCATCATGAATGCTGTCATCAGATTGATTCGTTGTCTTTAAAAGAAAAAAAAAGCTACTAGTCTTTCTTCTTTCTGCTTGTGGAATAAAATCCAAAATAGAATACAATCTGGAATGCAAAGGCTTTGGCCCAGACTTTCTTTCTTCTCTTCTGCTGCATGAACTCTCCATTCCAGCAAAACCCTTCCACATTCTGTTCCAAACACACTTCATACTTTTCCTTTTTTGCCTTGTTTGAGCCATTCTGCCATCCCAGCAGTGTTGTTACTCTTGGTTCTTCTACTTACTGAAATTGTATCTGTACTTGGATGTAGTTCCTAGTTGTTAAATCTAGTGTGAACTTTTTAGATGATCATGCCAATGTTCGTAACACCGTCTCTGCCTTCATGACATCACTCCTGTTTCTCTTTCTTACCTATTCTTTCTCAGCTATCTTTTTTGAACCCATCCCTAAATGTTCGTGTTTCCCAGGGTTTTCGGTCTGGCCTTTTTTCTTCATTCTGTCATGCTTTCTTGGAACACAGGTTGTTTTTCATTATCTCCTTTGTATTCATTTCTTCAGCCCTGTTTTCCTCTTGAGCACTCCAGTCCTTAGGTGAGCTACTTAGAATGCCCACCTGATTGTCTAGCAGAAAACCTGAAACTTAAAAACATCAAAAATTAAGTATGTGTTTTTCTCCAGACTCGTGTATTCACCTCATTTTCCTATCTTGGTTAATGATGCTGCCAGTCACTCAGTTACTCAAATTATAAACCTGGGAATCATCCTGACTTCTAGTCTCCTATCCCTCATTTTCCATTAGCTGGGAAGTCCTGCTGTTGGAGTTGTTCTCTCTCCATTCCCTTTACCGTTTCCTTGGGCCAGGCTCTATTATCCTGAGTAGACCATTGTAAAAAGTCCCTTTAAAGTAAGTCTTCTGCCTGATCCTGGATGTTGTATAAGAAATGCATGTTGATTGTATTCTGGAGGAATGCCAAAGGCAAAATAATTTTGTGTCTGCTACCCTAGAATAGCACCTCAACCATGGATTAATTTTTGTGTCTTCAGGAGCCCTGGGTGGCTCAGCCGTTAAGCTTCTGCCTTTGGCTCAGGTCATGATCCCAGAGTCCTGGGATTGAGCCCTGCATCAGGTTCCCTGCTCGACAGGAAGCCTGCTTCTCCCTCTCACACTCTGCTTGCTTGTATTTCCTCTCTCGCTGTCTTTCTCTGTCAAATAAATAAATAAAATCGTTAAAAAAAAATCCATTTATCTTTGTGTATCCATTAAAGGTCAATTTCTTAGTATCTCTATAAAATGGTATTGTTAAATAATTTATGCTTTGTATAAGTTTGCTTAAGGATTAAGAATTCTTTTCCTAAGAATTAAAGGGAAAAAGCAAGGAAAGATATAGGGAGACAGAGGTCTGGCTGGGACAAGTACCAGAAGTGATCTTATAGGACATTTTCTTAATGAACTAGAAAAGATATTGTAAGTTTGAAAGTAATGTTTGGTGCTTTGTGTCCAAATGCCAGTTAAAGAGCAGTTAACCATGGAAGGATCTTGAGACTATGAATAGACAAAACTGAGAATTTTAGTGTGGGGAATTATAAGCTAACACATTTGAGTAGTACTTTGAAGAGATGTTGTTTAACCATCAGTTAATACCCAGGAGAGACTCCTGATACCATTCTTGCATGTTCCTGGAAGATACTGGCCTAATGTGCTGATGCTACAGATGTGGTACCGTACTTACTACCTCTGGATCATCTAATATATTTCATAAGCACAAGTCCTTTAGTATTAAGTCATTATTTTCTGAATTCAGATATAGTCAAAGAAGAACTCTTTAATTTTTTAAATTTTTTCTTGGTTTGCTAATAGATTTTAGANTTACCGTTACTGAGTTCTATTCTAATTCAGCAAACATTTTTCGGCCATTTCCCTTGTTCCTGATATGTTAGTACTCGTGATGAGAGGCTGAATAAGAGAAGGTCTCAGTCTACAAATTATTGTTGTACATGAGGAGTATAGTCACATAGGAATAGTGGAATATCTAGGGCCCATCGGGAGTAGAGAACATCTCTCTTTTATATACTCCTTAATTCTTACTTTGGCTGCTACCAACCTCTTTCAGGCCCTAGATAATTTTAAGACTGCTAAATAGTTTGTCTTGCCTTACCTCTCTTGTCATTCCAGTTCATCATGAATGCTGTCATCAGATTGATTCGTTGTCTTTAAAAGAAAAAAAAAGCTACTAGTCTTTCTTCTTTCTGCTTGTGGAATAAAATCCAAAATAGAATACAATCTGGAATGCAAAGGCTTTGGCCCAGACTTTCTTTCTTCTCTTCTGCTGCATGAACTCTCCATTCCAGCAAAACCCTTCTACATTCTGTTCCAAACACACTTCATACTTTTCCTTTTTTGCCTTGTTTGAGCCATTCTGCCATCCCAGCAGTGTTGTTACTCTTGGTTCTTCTACTTACTGAAATTGTATCTGTACTTGGATGTAGTTCCTAGTTGTTAAATCTAGTGTGAACTTTTTAGATGATCATGCCAATGTTCGTAACACCGTCTCTGCCTTCATGACATCACTCCTGTTTCTCTTTCTTACCTATTCTTTTCTCAGCTATCTTTTTTGAACCCATCCCTAAATGTTCGTGTTTCCCAGGGTTTTCGGTCTGGCCTTTTTTCTTCATTCTGTCATGCTTTCTTGGAACACAGGTTGTTTTTCATTATCTCCTTTGTATTCATTTCTTCAGCCCTGTTTTCCTCTTGAGCACTCCAGTCCTTAGGTGAGCTACTTAGAATGCCCACCTGATTGTCTAGCAGAAAACCTGAAACTTAAAAACATCAAAAATTAAGTATGTGTTTTTCTCCAGACTCGTGTATTCACCTCATTTTCCTATCTTGGTTAATGATGCTGCCAGTCACTCAGTTACTCAAATTATAAACCTGGGAATCATCCTGACTTCTAGTCTCCTATCCCTCATTTTCCATTAGCTGGGAAGTCCTGCTGTTGGAGTTGTTCTCTCTCCATTCCCTTTACCGTTTCCTTGGGCCAGGCTCTATTATCCTGAGTAGACCATTGTAAAAAGTCCCTTTAAAGTAAGTCTTCTGCCTGATCCTGGATGTTGTATAAGAAATGCATGTTGATTGTATTCTGGAGGAATGCCAAAGGCAAAATAATTTTGTGTCTGCTACCCTAGAATAGCACCTCAACCATGGATTAATTTTTGTGTCTTCAGGAGCCCTGGGTGGCTCAGCCGTTAAGCTTCTGCCTTTGGCTCAGGTCATGATCCCAGAGTCCTGGGATTGAGCCCTGCATCAGGTTCCCTGCTCGACAGGAAGCCTGCTTCTCCCTCTCACACTCTGCTTGCTTGTATTTCCTCTCTCGCTGTCTTTCTCTGTCAAATAAATAAATAAAATCGTTAAAAAAAAATCCATTTATCTTTGTGTATCCATTAAAGGTCAATTTCTTAGTATCTCTATAAAATGGTATTGTTAAATAATTTATGCTTTGTATAAGTTTGCTTAAGGATTAAGAATTCTTTTCCTAAGAATTAAAGGGAAAAAGCAAGGAAAGATATAGGGAGACAGAGGTCTGGCTGGGACAAGTACCAGAAGTGATCTTATAGGACATTTTCTTAATGAACTAGAAAAGATATTGTAAGTTTGAAAGTAATGTTTGGTGCTTTGTGTCCAAATGCCAGTTAAAGAGCAGTTAACCATGGAAGGATCTTGAGACTATGAATAGACAAAACTGAGAATTTTAGTGTGGGGAATTATAAGCTAACACATTTGAGTAGTACTTTGAAGAGATGTTGTTTAACCATCAGTTAATACCCAGGAGAGACTCCTGATACCATTCTTGCATGTTCCTGGAAGATACTGGCCTAATGTGCTGATGCTACAGATGTGGTACCGTACTTACTACCTCTGGATCATCTAATATATTTCATAAGCACAAGTCCTTTAGTATTAAGTCATTATTTTCTGAATTCAGATATAGTCAAAGAAGAACTCTTTAATTTTTTAAATTTTTTCTTGGTTTGCTAATAGATTTTAGATAGAATTTGTCTTGCTTGTAACATTAGAAGTCAAATTTGCAGAAGAAAGTACTTTAAAACTTGAGTCCTTTATATTCTTTTTTCCTTTTTTAATTTAAATTTTAGATAAAATACTTGAGTCCCTTATATTCTGAATGAGTTAACATATATTTTAAAATAATTGAATTTTATATATTGCAAATATTTTGCCAAGTTATTAATTGTCTTTTTATTAGCTTTTGCTGTTGCTGTATTGTTGATCTTTATTAATTTTCCAGTGAATTTCGGGTTTATGAAGCTAGCACTAGATTCTTACTTGGAAGTTACCTTGGAAAATCTATTTGAGCATTCTGTATTGTAGCATTTTGAAGTTGAGAATGGGGTGTGTGTGTCATTTTGGGTTATACTGTTCTGCCTAGGAGTTCTTCTGTGGAGGAAAGAGAGGAAAAAGGCTTCAAAGAGAGTTCTCAACGTAGTCTAGAGTGGCATTTTGAGCTAAGGGAGTAGTGTGTACTGTGGTAAGGAGTCCTGAAAGATCATAGTATGGGAATGGATCCTTGGGTAGTTTGGCATGAGTGGAAAGCAGGGTTTATTGGGTAGTGGTAGGAGAGAACAGCTGCAAAGGAATACCAAAGCCATATTTGGAAGGCCTTTGTAATCTTAGCTGTACTTGCTTACTATCTCTGTGTCTGTGGATAGACTATGTGATTTCTCCATGTTTCAATTTCCTTAAATCTGCAAAATCAGAATGATAAAGATACCTATGTTGCAGGATTGTTATGAGATTTAAATGAGGTAATGCAGGTACCTGGTACACAAGTACTCAATAGGTACCAGTTGCCGTCGTTAGTACTGTTTTAAGGCCTTTTTTTTTTTTAATTTTTTATTTTTTGGAGAGCCATTGAAGGGTTTTAAATTGAAGAGTGACATAATCGGGTTTATAATTTGTTTGGGCAAAGTATAAAGGGTGGATTAAGGAGAAGAAGCTGAAGGAAGGGAATTGAGGAAATTTATGCTAGAATACTGGGTAGAGATGATAAAAGTCTAGATTAAGTTGTGTTGAAGAAGACAGGGTGGATTTGAGAATTATTAAAAATTGACATGTGTGGGGCATCCGGGTGGCTTAGTTAAGTGTCTAACTCTTGATTTTGGCTCAGGTCATGGTCTCAGGGTTGTGAGGTTGAGCCCTGCTTTGGGCTCTGCACTTGGTGTGGAGCTTTCTTGGGATTCCTCTCTCCCTCTGCCCCCCCCCCCAATAAATTTGACATGTGCATTATATTCTATGAGTTGGGAAAATAAAGGGAACTAGAAAAGTAGACAGAAAGGATGTAGATGGAGTACCCAGCTGGGTAGGAGACATTGTATTCTTTCTTTCATTAATTGGAGAAAGCAGAAGAGGATGGTTAGAGGCACATGCTCACCATTGTCAGGGATCTAATGGCTGAGCTGGCTGCCTACTGTTCTCCAGATGGGGCTGGAGTATTTGGGCAACTCAAGATGAGTCCAGAGCAGTAACTTTGGGCAGCACACAGGGAAAATGTGCCAAGTATCAGGAAGCTCTCAGGAGTGCAGGAGGGACGTGATATAAAGCACAAATAGACCTAAAAACAGTACTAGGCTTGAAACAGAGGAAGAGCTAATGTATAAGGGACTGGAAGGAGATTTGAATTATGTTTGGATTTGAATCTCTGGGTTCTGCCCTTTCTATGTGCTGAAAGAATGTCAGAACCTGCTAGGGACTCAACTAAGTTTTATTAGTTTTGCAAGTTCAGAAGTATCTTTTAAGCATTTGGTGTTTTAGCATTTGATAGTTGGGACATTTGAAATGTTAACATATAGTCATTTTGCTTAGGGATGCATATCTGCTTTATAATTTTGTTTTTGGAGTACTTAATGTATATTCTCATGTAATCATACATTCTTCGGCAAGATTAATTATAGCATTTAAAAAATGCTGCCTTTCACAGTAAAATGATTAGTTTTTAACTTGTTTACTAAGTTGAATATTCTTACCTTACATAATTTTACTTAAAGACTCTTTGATAATAAAGAACAAAGTTCTGCCTAGAATATTATGACATGTATTTTCTTGTCACTGAACTGTTCCTTGCATTGATTGGCCAGTAGCGAGTATAGGTTAAATAGAAATGTACTTTGATTTTAAGGTGTAGTTGGTGCTTAGGCATCAGCCTACAATACCCTTTTACTTTTAATTAATCATATTTTATAAAATTACAATTACTTGTGTTGTTGAAGTAAACAGTACTTGTGCATAGTGTTACTGGCATTTTCAGTTCTTTATCAGCAACACTTAGATATTATGTCTCCCTTACTATGGAATTAGAGTAAGACTTATTCTATGTACTGCTATGTCCAAGGGGAAGAAATAGAATACCTTCTAGTAAAACTGTGGTCGTACATATTTAGATTTTTCACTAACTTTCATTTCTTCACTCATTAGCTTTCATTGAATGTTTTTTCTACATATCATGATAGTCTTTAGGAATTGAAAAAACCCAAATATATTGTGGTCCTTGTTCTCAAGGAGCTCCCAGTTTGTAAAGAAAGTAGAACACATGTAGATATGATTTTAAAAGTAAAATAGGGTGACAATTGCTATACCCAGAGGTGTATGGGAGCATACAGGAGGAGCACTTAATCCAGGCATGTGTCACATGACCGTGTTCATTCTATAGTGAGCTTTATTGCTATTTATTACATGAGAAGCAAAAATACAAAACCTTAGAGCTGTCATCTAGCAGCCTGATATAGATCAGGCCATAGGACTTAGTACATTTCAGAGAGCAGAGGTACAGATACTGTATGTCATGGGAAATTGCAAATTGCAAGAAGTCTCTTGTTATAGCCCCCACTTCTTGTCATGCTCTCTTTGTGGAGCTATTGTGTATGCTTCTTGTCTCCCTGATGGGGACACTACTCTTGGTAATGGAAAAGAAGGATGGCTGGTTGGGGGGAAATACATATGAGATGGATCGAAAAGAATTAGAATTAGCATGAATAAGATAAGTGTAGTATTGACTGCTTAACATTTTTTTTAAATTTGGAAATAATTTCATACTCAGAGGAAAGTTGCGGGAATGAAAATAGTACAAAGAATATTCACATAGTCTTAATCCAAATTCACCTATTGTCAAAATTTTATGCTGTTTATCATTTCCTCTCTTCCATATACATGTATTTATATATGCATATACATATATGTCTATATACATATAAATGGTCTCTTGTACACACATGCATGCACATACCCCCCAGGCATTTGAGAGTAAGTTGCATATGTTATGACACTTTTCTCCAAAATACCTCCGCATGTATTTCCTAAGAATAGGGATTAAAAAAAAGAAATCTAATCGCTATGCAGTTATGGACTTATTAAATTTAGCACTGGTACAATAATCTACCATTTGTATTCCAATTTTTTTTTTTTTTATTTTCACCGACCAAGTGTCCTTTATAGTGTTTCTACCCTTACACAGACTGGCTTTTAAAGAGCAGAAAATGAAGAATGAGATTTTTTAATAGAAAGCTTTTATTAAGGGTCTAAAGAAAATCATAGAAACTTAAAGTTGGATTCCCCTTTTACTCCAAATCTCTCTCCCCCATTCTTTACATTTCAGAAAATGGCAGCACCATTTGATTAGTTGTTCAGGCCAGAAACCTGAGAGTCATTCTTGATTTCTGTCTTTCCCTTTTTCCTCATCCCTTGCATTTAATCTGTCACCAAGTGCTATAGCTCCTGTTTACCCCTGCCTGCATCTTCAACTCTTCTACTACTTTCTATCCATCTATTTCAACCTGCTCAGCCCATCATCATTTCTCATCTGGGCTCCTTCCTACCTAGGTTCTTAACTAATTTCCCTGCTTCCGTGTTTTCTCCCTTCCAATTCATTTGCCACAAAGCAACCAGAATGATTTTTTAGAAAAGAAAATCAGATCATGTCACTCTCCTCAGAACCTTCAGTGGCCTTTCGTTGGGCCAGAGCACTAGAGTCTAGCTGGCTCTTCTTTCTTTAGGTTATAATTTCAATATTTTTCCTTTAAGATGCTTTCCTTGATGCCCATTCTTCTGTTTTTCTCCTTATAGCATTTTGTTGTTTTCCTACAACAGGACTTATGATTTGTAGTTACTTTTTTGCCTGTTTTTTCCCCCCTCTTTTTCTCTGTCTCCTACACTAGACTGTAATTGCAAAAACCATAGAGGCCATGTCTATTTTGTCAACTGTTGTATACTTAGCACCTAGCACATTGCTGGGAACATGGCAGGAGATTAAATATTTGAATATGCTTAGTGAAAGGAAACATGAGAGGTTATCTGGTCCTACTGTCCATTCAGTGTAAGAGTCTGCACTCTCTCTGGCAAGTGATTATTCAGCTTGTTTTCCAATGTTTTCAGATGCACAGCTTAGTGTTTTATGTGGTAGTGCATTACCTTGTTGAGTAATTCTGTTAGTTTGAAAGGTTTACTTTGAGCTGAAAACTGCCTTTCTGTTATTTTTATCCATTGAACCTAGTTCTGTGCCTCTCTGACACCTTAAACTGTTCGATAGTAACAATCATATATTCTGTTGGTTAGGCTAAAACATTTGTAAATGCTTTGCGTTATGTAACATGGTTCTTCACCCTTATCCCCTCTGTATATATTCATTTTGTCAGGGTGACTCTAAAAGTGGTATATTGAAGAATAAAGATGGTCTTATCTTTAGTAATTTGTGATTAAATGACTTAAGCTTATTATCTCAAAGTAATATATGATAGGTATCGAAATGATAAATGTAACTAGAGTAATGTGAGAAATACTTTAAGATAACTTAAAAAGTAAAATGTTAAATCATATCTAGTTATTATAGCCAACTCACTAGTTTATAGTTAGTTTAATAAGGGGAAAATGTAATGCTAAGAACTGTTATTGTCATTCCAGCTAGAGGTACGTGAGCCTTCAATAGTCTGCATTAACTTCTCTGATTTAGATACTGTGTTTCTTTTAGTGTAGTCTAAGATTGCTTGTTTTGTGGCTTTATCGCACTGTTTAACCCCTTTGAACTCATCAGCTAAAATTGCTAAAGTTAAATTAAGGAGCAAAATTTGTTTCCTTGAGATTAAAAAACATTTGAATTTTTGATGGTGACATATCAAATTGGGTTAGAGACCTGAGAGACACTGAATGACCAAGGGATTGTTTAGGGCATTTTTTTTTGCTATCTAAATTATTTGTTGAAGGCACTGCTACTGTATTATTTGAATATTCTGTACCAATACTGTAATTCCTGTTTTCCTGAAGTAGGTTACTATTTTAGTATTATTTTTAATCAAAACTAATAAGTAGTAATTATAACTAGAGTTTAGACAGTTATTTCTGAGAAAAAGCTTACTTAATATGCTAAAACTAGTATATTCAAGAGCAGACTTAAAAATAAATCCATACTTTGTTTTTACAGAAAAATGTCTTTAGAATTGAATTATTTAATAATGTCCAAACTTGGGAAGCTTTTTTCTCATAAAGGCATTATTTTATATTTGTCATCCAAAAATAATAGAAAATGATACCATTGGATATTAGTAATTAAATCTAGAAAATAAAATTGATTGAAATATTCTTTTAATTGATACATGAAAATAATCAGGTTTTATTGGAGGAGCATTAAGGAGATAGGTGGACACTTGGAAAGAATGGGATCAGGGTTTCTTATTCTTTGTAACTAGTAATTTGTCATAAGTGGTTGTTGAGTGAATTCTGAAAGAATTGCTGGGCCCATTCTGTGTCAGAAAGGCTGGCTCTGTGGTCAACAAACTCTGAATGGCACTTCTTTAACTTTCCTGAATTCAATTTCCTGTATGAGCTGTAATTTCCCAGTTCTAAAATTCTGGTTTATTGAAGTACACTATATGACAGAGTGGCATTTTCAAAGGTATAGAGGTTAATAGCACTTTTATTTATTACATCTAATTTCACTTCAAAATATTTTTCTTGCTACGAAGTTATTTTTATCTGGTTTATCTATTTTTGTTGATGTCCATTTTATATTTTTCATATGGTGAGTTTGTGTGTGGAAAGATTTCAGTTTTCTAAAAGGTATAAGAGAAGACTCCATTTCTGGTCCTGATGAGCTAGGATATTCCAGCCAATCTTCTTCCTAATAATGAATAACCATGCTGGACAGAATAGTTTTATTTATTTACTCATTATTTTATTTTTTTAAGTTTTTATTTTAATTCCAGTTAGTTAACATACAGTGTGATATTAGTTTCAGGTCTACAATATGAGATCAGCAATTCCATACATCATTCAGTGCTCATCAGGACAAGTTCCCTCCTTAATCCCCATCAGCTATTTAATCCATCTCCCCACTCACATTCCCTTTGGTAACCATCAGTTTGTTCTCTATAGCTTAGAGTCTGTTTCTTGATTTATCTCTCTCGCTCTCTTTGTCTCTCTCTCTTATTTTTTTCCCTTTGCGTGTTTGTTTTGTTTCTTAAATTCTATATATGACTGGAAATATATGGTATTTGTCTTTCTCTGACTGACTTACTTCACTTAGCATTACACTCTAGCTCCATCCATGTCAACGCAAATGGCAAGATTTCATTTTTTATGGCTGAATAATATTTCATCGTATATATATGTTACATCATCTGTTTTTTTATTTTTTAAGATTTTGTTTATTTTAGAGAGAGAGAGCAAACGCAAGTGGGGAGAGGGAGAGGCACAAGGAGACTCCATGCTTAGCACAGAGCCTGACATAGGGGGCTCGAACCCAGGACCCTGAGCTGAGAGTTGGACATTCAGCCTACCGAGCCACACAGGTGCCCATATATGCTATATCTTCTTTATCCAGTCATCTGTTGATGGATGCTTGGGCTGCTTCCATATCTTGGCTATTGTAAATAATACTGCTATAAACATAGGGGTGCATGTATCTCTGTGAATTAGTGTTCTTATATTCTTTGGGTAAATACCCTGTAGTGAGATTCTTGGATTATAAGGTAGTTCTGTTTTTAACTTTTTGAGAAACCTCCATACTGTTTTCCACAGTGGCTGCCCCAGTTTGCATTCTCACCAACAATACATGAGTGTTCCTTTTTGTCCACATCCTCACCAACACCTGTTGTTCCTTGTGTTGTTGATTTTAGCCATTCTGATAGGTGTGGTTTATCTGTTTTTCAAGCTTTATCTATCTCCCATTGGCCCATTTTATGATTCATAACGGAATGAAAATAAATAAGAGGTTTTTACCTTCTGAAATAATAACTGGGCAAGAATTTGAAAAGACAGAAGGAGAGAAGGATAAATACTTTGTTTTTATGTTTGTATGTAAGACTGTGGTTCCCATTATAGTAGCCACTAGCTGTGTACATATAGCTATTTAAGTTTAAATGAGTTAAAATTAAAGTAAAAATTCAGTTCCTCAGTCACCCTAGCCACATTCTTTTTTTTTTTTTAAGATTTTATTTATTTATTTGACAGAGATAGAGACAACCAGAGAGAGAGGGAATACAAGCAGGGGGAATGGGAGAGGAAGAAGCAGGCTCATAGTGGAGGAGCCTCACGTGGGGCTCGATCCCACAACACCGGGATCACGCCTTGAGCCGAAGGCAGATGCCCAACGACTGCGCCACCCAGGCGCCCCTACCGTAGCCACATTCTTGAGTGCTCTATAGCCTCATGTGGCTAGTGTCTACAGTATTGGATGAGACAGATATAGAACATTTCCATTATCACAGAAAGTTCTATAGACAGTGCCATAATAAGAAATTGTATGAGATAGGGTTATTCATGAGCGTGAAGACAGACAAAATGGTAACTTGTCTGCATGATCCTTTTAAGGCAAAAGAGGCTCAATCTTGAAGGTAGAATGAGGGAGAGGAGGTATATGAGCAGGGCCCCAAGACAAACATTTCTTTGTACTGGCCATAAGGTGGCAGTGTCCACTCAGATCAGCTGGTTTTGGGACAGTCCCTGGGGAAAGAGGAAGAATGAGGGGAGCAGTCCTCTGGATGAGTGGTGGCCAATGAAGATTTCTGTATATGCAAAAGTTTGTTGATAAGGTCTTTACATTTTAAGGACTACCTATGTGTAAAAAAATTTCTTAGACATTACATAAAAATGTTTTATCCTTGTGTATTTTAAATCTTAGGATGTTTAGAACATATTACATGCTGCACACGTATACACACACATAACAAGCTAAAGTGTCATGAAACGCTATGTATGCATGATGCCTTCTGATATTGTTTATATTCTATTCTTGTATGTGTAGCAAGGATATTATTTATTATTAAATAGGAAAAGTCTGCTTTAGGATATTACTACGATAAATCTAATTTCCAAACTATAAAATGACTATGAAATGTTGCAAAATTAATTTTGAAAATCCATCTGATCATTATAGAAACTGCTGAAACTATAACCATCTTAGGTTCTATATTGGTTTTCCTTATATGAGACACTTACAAAAGCAAAAATGTTTACATAAAATAATTTTATTGTACTGTTTCAGGTTTTAAGAAACACTGCAGGCAAGTTTCTTACTCCCAAGTCCACTGAATGTGACATCTTGGTTTTTTATTTTTTATTTTTTTTTTTTATTTTTTTTATTTTTTTATTTTTTTTTTTTTTAAAGATTTTATTTATTTACTCGACAGAGATAGAGACAGCCAGCGAGAGAGGGAACACAAGCAGGGGGAGTGGGAGAGGAAGAAGCAGGCTCATAGAGGAAGAGCCTGATGTGGGGCTCGATCCCACAACGCCGGGATCACGCCCTGAGCCGAAGGCAGACGCTTAACCGCTGTGCCACCCAGGGCGCCCCTGCCTTGGTTTTTTAATCTGACAATAAGACCAGTACCAGGAGCACCTAGGTGGCTTAGTCAGTTGAGTCTGTGCCTTCAGCTCAGGTCATGATCTCAGGGTCTTGGGATTGAGCCTAGCTTTGTGGGCTCCCTGCTCAGCAGGGAGTCTGCTTCTCCCTCTCCCCCTCCCCCCACTCATGCTGGTGTACTCTCTCTCCCTCTCAAATTAAGAAAAAAAAAAAAAAGACCAGTACCACACGCAAATGGAATCACTGCACATGAAGAAACTGAGTCTGTCACCACTTTACAATCCTTAATCTACTTTAATCTTTCATTGACAGCTTGATTATAGAATTCAGATAAAGCCTTTTTAGGCAATCCAGAACTTCTCTTCTCCTTTGCTGGTGTTTTCCCTCACAGTGGCTCATTCCAGTATTATTTTGTAATTCACCCCAAATAAGATAATTCTTTGTCACCTTCAGACAGTTTTGATTTTGATTTCTCAGTTACATCAATCAGAGTTTCTATCTGATGTCTTTCTCTTTCAAACAATCAATACCTACATCGGTGTATATTCTCGTCTAACATCTTTTTGCCTTCTATTTGTGCTTTAATGAGAGGTTTTAGATTTCCCTGAACTTCACCTGCTTACTCTCTACAAAAATATCAGTCTTTCTTCATCTGTCTTGTCTCACTGAAAATTTTTCAGTTGTCATTTTATAGCTACTGTTTTCCTTATTTGTTCTTTTCTTTAACTTCCTTAAAGTGATGGAGCTGACCAGTTTCCAGTTCAGTATCTCTCCTTTTGCTAAAGATTTCCTTCCAAACTGCTTTTCAAAATTTCTCCCTGCATCATCTGGATCAGCCACTTCTGCTTCTAGTGCTCTTTCTAGTCACCTTCCTGGTTATTTCTAATTATTTTTATTTTGATACCAGTATAGTTAACATACAGTATTATGTTGGTTTCAGGTGTACAGTATAGTGATTCAGCAATTCTATATATTACTCCATGCTCATCAAGATGAGTGTGCTCTTAATCTCCTTCACCTATTTCACCCATTCCTCCTCCTCTCACCTCCCTTCTGGTAACCATCAGTTTGTTCTCTATAGTTAAAAAGTCCATTTTTTGGTTTGTCTCTCTCTCTCTCTCTCTCTCTCTTTTTCCTTTGTTCATCTGTTTTATTTCTAAATTCCACATATGAGTGAAGTCCTATGGTATTTGTCTTTCTCTGACTGACTTATTTTGCTTAGCATTATACTGTCTAGCTCCTACCATGTTGTGGCAAATTGCAAGTCTTTTTTTACTTTTTTATGGTTGAATAATATTCGTGTGTGTGTTTCTGTGTGTGTGTATGGTGTATACATACACCACATCTTCTTTATCCATTCATCTGTTGATGGCACTTGGGCTGCTTCCATAATTTGGCTGTTGTAAATTTTGCTGCAATAAACATAGGGGTGCGTGTATCCTTTTGAATTAGTATTTTTGTATTCTTTGGGGTCGTCTCCCTATTTAGAGCATTGCTTTTTGTTTTTTTTCTGCTGATTTCTTAGCCACCTCTTATTTCTTTGTCGTGAGAAGTATCTTCTTTGGCTTAATGTAGAAGAGACTTTAATTCTTTTTTTGTTTGTAGTATTCTTCTGATTTATATATCATTTTCTTAGCTTTAGCTATGTTTGCATAAAAAATTATTTTAAGATACGTGGGGTACCTGGCTAGCTCATTTGGAAGAGCATGTGACTCTCGGTCTCAAGATTGTGCGTTCAGGCCCCATCTTGGGTGTAGAGATTACTAAAAAAAGTAAACTTTAAAAAAAATGTTATTTTAAGATACAGTTCCTACCCATGCTACAATTCACTATTAAAAAATGAATTTTTTTCTTACTATGATATTCTTGAAAAAAATCGCTATTTGTATATTGTTTGTTTTCAATTCTTTAAAGGCTCTGGTAACTGATTCTTTTTTTCTTTCTTTTAATTTTGCATACTTGTGTTTGGTGGCTTTTTTTTTTTCTTATTAGAGTTAAATTGAGCATCTTCAGCTTTCTGCTCTCAGCTCCCCACCCTTTTCCTCATATTCTTCTAGAAGTTTCCCTGAAGTGTTGCTTTCTTTTAAAAAAAAAGTTTTTTGTTTCTTTCAGTTACTTTACAGTTACCTTGAATAACCCTTAAACATTCCTCTTATCTGTTCTATGAAACTTTTATACTCATGAAAGAAGAAAGAGATTTCCTGATTTGTGCTCTAGGAATAAGTTCTTGAGTACTTCTCCACTGTTAAATTTGCTTCCTTCCCCACCCATTACAGAACTAAACATACCCATTACTCAATGCTTTTCCTTCAGTTTGCCATCTCCAGGATCTCAGCCACCTCATCCAGCACTAAAGAAGGTACTGGGAAAAAAATGGGGGTCCATTTTATTTTAGTCTTTTCATTTATAACTGTAGTTATTTGTCTGTGCCTCATCTTGCATCTTGAAACTGCTCTGGCAAAAGTGACCAAATATGTAAACTACTAAGTCAAATCATTCTTTTTAGGTTTTAGATTTTCTTTCCTTATCTGTTGAATTTGACACTATTGTCACTACCATTTAAAAATTCTCTTCCAGTTCTTTCCTTTCCTTTTGGATTATACATTCTCAGCCTTCTCTGTTGCATTTTTTTTTTCTTCTGTTCGTTCCTTAAATGTTGGTGATCCTCTGGACAGTGCCCTTAGCCTTTTTCTCCTTGTTCTACCTCTTCCCTAGGTGGCCTCAACTGTTTCTGGTGGAACATTTGACCATTGTCTTTATGTTGACAATTCTCAAATCATCATCTCCATTGAGACGTTGTCCTTGTGTTTTAGACTTCTTTACATGACTAGTGAACACCCCACCTGTACCCACTGTAGGTACCGCAAAGTCAGGTTGACTTGCTTAAGTTCATGGTCTTTTCTTCTTGACATAATGTTTGCCCCCAATTAAAGGTACTACCCTCTGTCAGATCAGAGAGCCTGAAGTTTTGAACCCTATTTTCTCTTTCATCCCCTGCATTTAATCACTTAATCAATTATTCATCCATTTATTCCAATTAAATATTGTGCTCTCATTTTGTGCCCACTGTTGTGATAAAATTCTTATGACTCAGTATTACTAATATCTTTTGTGTTTTTATCTTTTCTCTAAACTTTTTGTTACATTCCTTGCCATTTTCTCATGTTATAACCTGACCTATCTCCCTTTCTTACTCTAGTCGATCCTCCATACTGAAATCATTTCAAAATTTCAATTTCCTAACTCCCATAGTAAAGTCCACATTTCTTAGTATGAAACATAAGGCTTTCTGTGGGTTTGTTTTTTCTCCAATGTTCTCTTCTCCTGCTGCATTTCTTTGAACCCTGTTCTCTACCTTTAATAATAGTTAATGACTGTTTCTTGAATGTACTATGCTGGTTCTGTGCTTTTGTTTATGCTCTTAGGCTGTATTACTTTTCACATTCAGTGTCTTTATTATTATTTGCTATTTATCATTTGAGACAGCTTAAATATTGCCTCCTCTATGAAGCTTTTTATGATATCGCCTTCTCCCAATTAAGGAATTTTTTTGTGTTTTGTGTGTGTACCCCCATGTACTACTCTGTACACTCTCCTATAGCCGTTATAGAGCTTCATGGCTCTTTTCTTGTCTATATGTCTTTTTCTCTGTATGGAATGTCTTGTAATCTGCATCCTCAAACACAGAGCCTGATTTGTAATAGGCTTTCAGTAAATGTTTGATATCTGAATAAATATAAGTTACTACCATAATGAGACATTCTTCTTTAGATAGGAATTCCTTTACTAGATCTTAAGCTTCTCCTAGCAGGTACTTTATCTTACCTTGTCTAGTTTTCAAGATTTTGTCTCGTAGCTGCTTAATAAGAAAGTGTTGTAGTAATTGGAGGTATAGGTATGCAGTGTCTTTTTTTTTTTTTAAAGATTTTATTTATTTATTTGACAGAGATAGAGACAGCCAGTGAGAGAGGGAACACAAGCGGGGAGTGGGAGAGGAAGAAGCAGGCTCATAGTGGAGGAGGCCTGATGTGGGGCTCGATTCCATAACGCCGGGATCACGCCCTGAGCCGAAGGCAGACACTTAACCGCTGTGCCACCCAGGCGCCCCTAGGTATGCAGTGTCTTAAGCAGGGTTTCCCTGAAGAGGAGGAAGTTGAATTGTGTTGATCTTAAGCACAATATGATTGTTCTTATATTTAATGGTCCTTATGTTTTATCCATACATCTTGATCAGTTTATAGATGGAAACATTGCACCTAACTTTAATCACTTTGATATTTGCCAAATCAAGATGATTCTCAGTGTCAATACTCAAAGGATTGATTAAATGCTGTTAACTAGTTTGAGGATTTTTACTTTTTAAAACTGTTACAGTGTGGGTGCCCTAGTTGCTGTTGAAAGTTGCGGGGTAATTATCTAAAATACTTTGTAACTAGGGGTACCTGGGTGGCTCAGGCAGTTAAGCATCCACCTCTTGGTTTCTGCTCATGTCACGATCTCAGGGTTTTGAGATCGAACCAGCCCCATGTAGATCTCAGCACACAGTCTGCTTTGGATTCTCTCTCCCTCTGTCCCTCTTGCTCATGCTCTCTCTCTCTCTCAAATAAATCAATCTTTAAAAATAAAATACTTTGTAATTAAATCACACAAGGGGTCAGCAGGTAAAAAACACAATCAGACTGAGACTGATTGTGTCATGTCCAATTTCTTTTGTAATTTAGTTTTTTTTTAAATGACGTTTTATACCAAAAATTGTAGGTTTCTTCTTGAAAAAGACTAAAGAGTTAGGCATCATGGATATGGGTAGGAATTGAGATTCCAAATTGGAATCAATTATTAAGCCAGAAAGAAGCTATCAGGAAGGAGACTGGCTTGTTAATCGGGTTTCATAACCCAGTGTGGTTTGTGGAGGGGTGAGAAAAAAACCAGTATCATGAATTTGGGTACCTTTTTTGTCTAGGAAAAGAGAAGCTTATAAACAGAAGCTATAAGCTAGTTCTCTAGGACCTCAGATATTAGTTGAAGTATCCTGCCTATTTTCTGTCAAGCTGTCTTATGCTTTTTATACAAAAATATTAATATTGTGGATTTGAAGTAAAACTAACAATTCTCAGCAAGACACTGTTAAGGAATATGCTGTTCATTTATAAACAACCTACATTTATAAAACACCACTTTTGTGCCAGGCTATATCCTAGCACTAGAGTAAAGAAACAGATGAGTAAAAGGCATAGTCTCGTTTCTCAAAGAACTTGGCCTCCAGGGGAGGGAACATAAACCTGAAGTGGTCTGAGGAGCATCTCTGTTGACAAAACAGAAGCTGACAACTTTAGCCTGCTGGACTGGGCCCTGCAAAGGTTGCTTGATAGTATGAAGAATGTGTGAAGGGTGAGTGTTGTGCATTCCAGGCAGAAAAAACTCTATGTTTAATAGTGGGAGACCTTGGTATGTTGTGGGAGCTGTGAGTCCCAAAGCTCAGCAAATCAACCATGAGCCTTTATAAGCAATTAGTGGAATAATCCTGGCCTGATGACTACCTACACTGTCCATAGAAACCTTGAAAATTCCCTGATCCCCCCCTTACCTTCCCACTGGATTTGGTTCCCATTGTATGTCCTGATACCATTTTTTATAACACTGATTATATTTTTATGCATGTTTTACTGTCTTTACATGCATGTTCAGTCTTTGCTGTGTGAATGCAAGGTTTATGTCTGTTTTAGTCACTACTATTTCCCTGGGACCTTGTCCGGTGACTGGGTTATAATGCGTGCTCAGTAAATATTAGGTCAACAAATAAATGGTATTAAAGATAACATTTTAATAGTGTTATGGAAAGCATACAGTAATAGTTTTTAGAGAAGGGAATGTGATTTAATGCATATTTTTAGCTATGGGTTCTTTTCCTTTTAATTTCAGGCCAGATTTCTTTCCTTACCTTCAGGCTGTAGTTTAGCCATTTAGACTTCATAGAGAACAGACTTGTATCTTCAGTTGTTTATCTTAATTTCCTCTATCTCTAGTGATTTGGAAGACACATGTAACGACAAAGGACATCTTGTTTGTGGTTAGGTTCGAGTTAGCATGGAGGTTAAAAATCTTGTAATGTCACGATTGCCCTTGAAAAGTCGGATGGTGACCTAAGGTCAACCTAGTTCTTTTCTGCACCTTTGCCTGAGCATTAGTTCCAGTAGTCGGCTTATGCAAGAAAAATCTATCTTCAGATAGTATCACATTTCTGGTAACATGCCCATGCTGATGAGCATGTACAAACAGACTTACTGAGGGAAAAAAAAAGACTCATGTTTTCATATGAATCATATGTTCACTTTGCTTCATTCACATGTACAAAAGCTTATGAGTTGAAAGTGAGTAAAGGAGCCTTTGTATGTAGGATCTGTGAACCTTCAGCATTTATTCTTTCCTCGTGGTCCTGATTGGCTTTGTGAAGTCTGCTTCTCAAAAGAACTCTATAACCTCCTCTCACTATTACTGATTCAAATGATGGAAACATCTAACTCTCAGTTACAGGTAGAATTTTTTTTTTTTGTTTTAGAGCTTTATTTATAAAGGATTAGTTAATTCAGTCATTACTAATATTATTGTATATAATTCAAAAATTGACCAGAAACTTGATTTATCTGCTTTATGGTTGCTTGCAACTCTGAAGGAACTAGAAAGCATGAATGACCATTCTTTTGAAATTCTGTAAGAATGGAGGGCTGCAATCCAGCTATTCTTTTAGCTAGAAATCTCTGATCAGTGAAATCTCTATTTCAGTTTTTCAGTGAAATAACTGAATTGTTGGGATAACTCTGAGACAGATCCTGTGGTCTTGAGGTGCTTCCTGAATCATCAGAGAAAGCTTACATTAGGTGTTACTATAGCTCTTGCACCAAATGTATACTGTTTAATTCTGTACGTTATTTAGTACTTGGTTATCAGAACAATTTGTTACCTAATTTACCAGCGTGGCTTATTTGTTGTTCAGTTATAATCGAGATTAGTATTAAAATATGAGCTTTATGATATAATATACTGTCTTATATTAAATATATATTTTTAATACTGTGTTTTTAAAGCTTAAATATGGGAAAGGAGCAGGGAGTATTATAGAGAGGTTCTGTGCCATGCTGATGTGAAACTGAAAATGATACATTGCATTGTGACCTAGACTTTTTGGTGAAAAAGTTTGTTTTACCTAAAAAATAAATTACTAAGTATCTCACTTTTGTGAACCACAAAGTAATGTGTTGCACAGCCACTTCCGCATCAGTTCTGAGCTTTGTAGTAGAAGACTAGCACTTTGGTGTGGTGAAGGTCACAGGTGCCTGCTGTTCTTTTTATCTGATAGTGTTTTAAGGAAAACCCTTTGCAAATGTTAAGACAGCAGTTCTGGAGTGGCTTCATCAGATCAGATTGTTATGTTAATCTAAAAACAGCTTAGCCTAAGAGAAAAGCCCTGATTAGGTACTATTATTTATCTATCATTTACATATGAAAAACTGAGATTAATGAGAGACCAAATATTTTGTCCTATGCCACACTCCTAGGAAGTGATGAGTGTTAAGATTTTAATCTGGGTAACTCCGCAGCCCTCATAACCATTACCCTTTACCACTTTACAAGATAGTTTTTCTCTTGTTGGAAACTCTCAAGCCTTTCGGCTTATGATACTGGTAAATCAGGAAGCCTTTGTGGGAGAAGTTAACTGTAGAGATCCAGACATTGGGAGTTCTCTGAATGGAACTACAAACTAACACTTACTGAGGTAGAAAGAGAAGTACTCCTAGTTGGTTGAGGGGAAGGGAAGGAAGAAAGAGAGAGGTGAGAGGGGGTTGGAGAGAGAATGAATGCTAAGAAGAAGAGGGGGAACAGGTGTTGTATTTTATTACACTTCTGTTCCTCTTATGGAAACACCCTTATTTGAAATTTACTTTCTAAAATTTTTACTATTTATTTATCTTTTAAAGATTTTATTCATTTATTTGGAGGGGATGGAAGGAGCATAGGGGAAGGAGAGGGAGTGTGGAAAGAATCTCAAGCAGAGTCTGCTGAGTGCGGATATGGGCCTGGGGCTAGATCTCAGGACCCTGAGGTCATGACCTTAGCCAAAACCAGAGTCTGATGCCTAACTCACTGAGCCACCCAGGTGCCCCGATGTTTACTTTTTTAAAGGAAAAATTACATGAGTATCAAACATATTTCTCCACAGTATGGTGAATCCCCCCCTCCAGTGTCTTATCACTCAGCTTTTAGCAGTTATCAGTATTGTTTTATGTATAACACTTTTTTTAAGGTATGAGCATTATACTCTTAACACTACCAACAACAAAAAATAAAATCTGTAATATGATCCAATGCTCATTTCATGCTTGATTTTCCTGAATTGTCTCAAAAACAATTATTTATTTTACTGGAGGTTGAAATTTAATCAATTAAATTAGAATTTATACAAAATCCAAATTAGAATCCATACAAAGTCCACACATTGCATTTGGTTAATATATCTCTTAAACTTGTAAATTTTCTTCCTGTTTATTTGCTGAGGAAAGAAACGTAATTCTTCCTCTTGTAGCATTTTCACATTCTAGATTTGGCTGGTGATGTCCTAATGTTTAACATGTCTTTCTGTTCCTTGTCTCTCCTATAAACTGGTAGATCTAGAGGCTTGAATAGATTCAAGTTGAGTTTGTTTTGGCAAGAATATTTCATAGATGGTACTGTGTAGGTCCTCTTGTACTTATAACAGGACATTAAGATTGATTCAGAATCAGGTTCTTTTCACATAATGGATTTAACAGTCATTAGTGATTGCTACCTGGATATATTAATGCCTTAGGGATTGCTTGCTAACCACAACAAGTATATCTGGTTGTCTTATTTTGTAATTTCATTTTTTCTGCATTTGTTATGATTCTTCTGTAAGGAAAACTTTCATCATCAATTGTTTGATTGCCTTGAAATATAGGAAATACTAGTGTAAAGACTTAATTCTTTAGAGAAGCTTTTTTTTTAAATTGAGTTATAACTTACAAACAATAAAGTGCTTTTTTTTTAAATTGAGTTATAACTTACATACAATAAAGTGCATAAATCTTTTTTTCTTTAAGATTTTATTTATTTATTTGACAGAGAGAGATACAGCCAGCGAGAGAGGAAACACAAGCAGGGGGAGTGGGAGAGGAAGAAGCAGGCTTCCAGCGGAGGAGCCTGATGCGGGGCTCAATCCCAGGACCGTGGGATCACGCCCTGAGCCGAAGGCAGACGCTTAACGACTGAGCTACCCAGGCGCCCCTAAAGTGCATAAATCTTAAAAGATGTACCTCTTAGTGAATTTTTACTAAGTGTTCACCTGAGAAACACCATCCGGATTAAATCATAGATTGTTACCAGCACCTCAGTCAGCCCCTTCGCATAGAGGTAATCTCTATTCCAACATGTTAACCTCAGATCAGTAACTAACTTCAGTATCACCTAGGAACTTATTAGAAATACATGTTTTAAGACCCTGTTTTAGACATATTAACTTGGAAACTCTGGGATGGGAGTGGGGCAATGATCTTGTTTTAATAAATCCTCCGAGGTGATTCTGATACACACCAGCATTGGTGGACCAGTGCTCTGTCCTCATCCTTATTATCATAATTAGCCTGTTCTTGACCTTCCCTTTATAGAAATGGATCAACTGAACATTTTTTATGTTCCATTCTATTTCCCTAGGTGCAGTGGATTTTTCCCTGTGTCCCAGGAGTAAGAGGGTTTGCTGCCCCTTCCCCAGCAGTTTAAGGCTTTGCTGCATAAAATAGAAGGATGCATAGAAGCGACTGGGGCTTTATCCTTGTTGCAACTTAGCCTCTTACCTCCTGCATGCTTGTGCCATTGAGAGGAGGCTTTCTGGTGTATTTTCCTAGAATAGTAGGTTGAGGCCCATAGAAAAGAGCTTCCTATTCCAAGCTGACATTTTACTCCACATTTGGCTTTTAAGCATCCATGAAAATATGAGCTTATTACTCCTCATGATGGTCACTTCTTTCTTTTATGCTCTGCCAAAAGTGAAACTTAAAAAATGTCTCTTCTTGGAGGTTCTTGGCCCCCTTTGGAATTTGGCTTATTTGGTTGTCTTCTGATGGGCTCAAGAAAAGTTAGGATTTTGATTATCTAGCTGTTCTAGGTTGTTAGGTAGTAGTGACATTCATTGCAGCTTTCTTTCTTTCTTTTTTTTTTTTTTAAAGATTTTATTTATTTATTTGATAGAGAGAGAGAGACAGCCAGCGAGAGAGGGAACAAAAGCAGGGGGAGTGGGAGAGGAAGAAGCAGCTCCCAGCGGGGGAGGCTGATGTGGGGCTAGATCCCAGAATGCTGGGATCACGCCCTGAGCCCAAGGCAGATGCTTAACGACTGCGCCACCTAGGCGCCCCTCATTGCAGCTTTCTACATCCTAAGTGGAAGTGACATGCTGATCTTTCTGTAAATGGAACCACACTATATGTACTCTTAAATATCTAGATTCTTTTGTTTAAAGGATCTTGCTAGATTCATCTGTATTGTTGCATGTAACCAATGGTTAGCTCTTTTTTTAAATTACAATGTTGTATTCTATTAAGTCAAAATTACTACTAAAATTTCTTTTTCTATGATATTCTTTCAGTACATCTAAATCTTAACAAAATGTTTCATTTTGGGGTATTGATTGAGTGTCTGCCATATACTGAGCAAGCCGAGGGTTGGGTAATGTATACTGGTGTATCAAACTTAGTTCTGTGCCATCCTTGAGCTTACAGCCTAGCAATGATCCATCTGTGTTAATGATACCCCTGTCGCTTTTCTCCCTGACACTTGATTCTCTATAGTCCTGTTCTCATTGCCATTATTTAGGAACTTCGCTTGAGCAAGTCCTAAATAGACCAAAATATTAACAGATTGCATACTGTGACTTTTCAATACCCAGTGTTTTTTAAAATGTCTATGGTTAATTGTTACGCCTGTATACTATTTTAAAAGGCAGTGCAACTACTAGTCGGGTGTTAGGCTTCATCAATATTCAAGTAGCTTGGCACCTATCATCTTTACTTAGCCCTCAGCACCTTAATGTCATTTGCATATCCCACACAGTTATTTAAGTTTATCAGAACTGAATGGTAAAGTTTGGAGAGAATTTTTGTGGTTTGGCCAGAGGAGCTTCTGGTTCCTCTTTATCTGGTGGTATTCTCCTGTTCCTTAAATTAAAACTTCAGAAAGTAATATGCCTTGAATCTACATTTAATAACATTATTTAATGTTCCTAAGCCACAAAGTAATTTAAAGCCTCACTTTCAGGAGTTGCTTTGATCCCCATCTACCTGAGTAGTAACAAGTTGTAGCTGGAGGACAAAAACGTCAGCTTGATACAATAATGGGGCTTTGTATTGAGCTTGGTGTGCTCTTTTTAAAACCACAAACAATCCGCAAGGAATGAAGTACTGTTTTAAACCTTTACTTTTGGCTGAAGGTGTCATTTTTATTTGATTATTGTACTCAAGCCTTTGAATCAATTTATGCCGCAGATGAAAACTAGGAGAAACAGGGCAGAAGGGGATTTGGGGTAAGTGGTTGAGTAACACAAAGTTAAAAAAAAAAAATTTAAATTAAGATATATTTATTTGAATATGAAAGCACATATTAAGAAGTCACTGGTTATGGGTATGCAACCATCTGCATTGCTGTTCAGTTAATTGCTCTGGGTCTCAGTAGTGAATTTATGCCTATGTAAATTGCCAAAATGCAGGCAGTTCATACCTTCTAAAAAGCTATTTGAAAAACTAAAAAAAGAATGTGAGTGGGTGGTTCCTCAGATGATAAGGTAATGGATATGAAAGGAGTTTGCAAAGGTGAAAGTTTCTACTGTTGCTGTGCAAAACTTCTCGTTTAATTATACCTAGGTTCTTTGCAGTATTTACGCTTTCCTAACCTTAATTATCCAGTCCTTTCCTTAACTCTTGTACCTCTCAATTAGCCTCTTAGAATATTTAATTCCTGAGGTGCCTGGGTGGCTCAGTCAGTTAAGCTTCAGTCTCTTGATTTCAGCTTGGGTCATGATCTCGGGGTCCTGGGTTCCTGCTGAGCCCCATGACTGGCTGGAGATTGTCTCCTTCTGCCTCTGCCCCTCTACTGCCCCCGCATGTGTTCTCTTTCTCTGTCTCATTCAAATAAATAAATAAATCTTAAAAAAAAAAAAAAAAAGTATTTCATTGCTTTGTCAGGAAGGCTGTCTGCATGGATCCTGGAATCAGGTAGACTTGAACCTGAATCCTTTTCAGTAGTTCATGAATTTTTGGACAAGTATTTTAGCTTCCAAATCTTGGTTTATCTATTTAAAATGGGAGGACATCCACAACCTTATAATGTTATGAAGATTAAACAGGGATAGAGTGGTAAGCATATATCCATCATGTAAATGCTCAATAAAATTTGCTTTTTCTTTTCCCTTCCCATCCAATCGTGGATTCCTTTTAAAAGCATGAAACAAACAAACCAAAACCAAAGCCAAAAAAAAAAAAGAAAAAAAACCCAAACCCCCCCAAAATTAGATTTACTAGATTTATTTATTTGTTGGGGGGAGGGACAGAGGGAGAGCAAGAATCTCAAGCAGACTCTCAGAGCCCAACATGGGGCTGGATCCCAGGACACTGAGATCGTGACCTGAGCCGAAATCAAGAGTTAGAAGCCTAACCGACTGAGCCACCCATGTGCCCCTGATTTACTAATTTTTTAAAAAGAAATTTATATGTAGTTTTGAACATTCTTTCAAATGTGAAATACCGATACTGTAAATGTGCTATGCTTCAAAAATCATTTTACAGAAGTTAAATCAGAAAATCTCAGACATTTCCAAGCCCTGTGCCAGGTATTATTCTTAGTTCAACATTAAATTAAAGCTCACAGACAATATTGAAGTGTTTCAGAGAAGATGATATCATTAGATTTTGTAGCCAGCATGTACTTTTTCCAATTGTTATGACTGCATTCTTCAGTCATTTAACAGAATGCATATCAGGGAAAGTTCATCAGAGGTAGCATAGCTACTAAAATGAGGCGGACTCACAATGTCTGTTTTATTTCATTTCATAGTTGCATAACCAAATACAGGAGAAAGTTTCATGAAAATAATAGGTAGTCAATCAACTAATGAAGTGACAGTATTCATAATATAAGCAGATATGCAAGCTTTACAGTTGAGCCATCAGATTAGTTTATACTTAAGACCACAGCCCTAGATGATTGATTTCATCTTCTGCTCACAGCAGAAGAGCCTGATGTGGGCCTGGATCCCAGAACGCTGGGATCACGCCCTGAGCCGAAGGCAGACGCTTAACCGCTGTGCCACCCCGGTGCCCCTGTAAGAATAATTTTTAAAAATACATTCAAAATATTAAAACATCAATGTTCCTATTATCTGGGAATTTTGATAATCAGTTTACATAAATGCATATTTATCAATAAGCTAAACAGAATAGAGCTGCTTTAAGAGACTTTTTAATCTTAATTTATTAATACCCTCCAGGTAATATGTACTTGGGATGAGAAATAAAGAACTTTCTGAATTATAGATACATAGCCTTACAGACAGTAAGAGAGTTTATTGTTTTCAATTCTATAATTTTAGCTGTGGCTATAGAATTAACACAGAAACACAAAACCTGACCTGTCCAGATACCAAAGAGCTATTCTTCTTTCTGGTCAGCGTGAGATTCTTAATTGATTTGAGCTCAGAATAGGTAAACAGAAGAGATAAACGAAAAAATGACTAATGGATCAAATTCTAAATTCTCCTTTATGTTTTACCCAACGCAGAATAGGTCTCTATAAACCTTCAGGGATTAGTAAATGGCAGTCCATGAAATCAAACTCTCAATCATTGTTACAAAGTAATTTTTTTTCTACCTGCATTCCTGGAGAGTTAGTTCTTTCTCTATCCTTGATATTTTATTAACTTAACCTACGTATGTACTTAGATCTGTGGTTTAATTTTCCTCCTGTTCTGTAGATTTTTTTTTTCTCCTTTATTTTAGGGATAGTTTCTATTATGTCTACCTGCTTTTTCTCTTCTATTTGTTTAGTTATTCTGTATCAGGGATACTAATTATCTTTCCATTCAATCTCTGTCCTACATCTTCTAAGTGCTCTGATGTCTTTATCTTTTTTTGTCCTCAGTACTCAGGTTATTTTAAGACTTTACTCCTTGCCAATTAGTTTGATTTTCAGTCTTTGGTTTTTTACTTCCTAATTGATTTCCTTAGCAGATTTCAACTTACCTGTTTTTACTAGGTTGTTCTCTGTCACTGGGAACTTCCTTATTTCCTTGTGTGTGTTTTCTTTCAGTCTGGGTTCTTCCTTTGTTCTGCTTGCTATAGTCATTATTTGTTTCTCTCCTTCCTTCTACTCCCTTGTGGATACAGTTGTGTGGCCATTTCTTTTTATCTTTCTAGGTAGAGACTTAATAGCTAGATCAAGACTTGTATTTGCCCTGATAGAGCATGGGTGAATTCCCATTAATGTCTTTTTCACTTCAGCTGTGATTTTGTCTCCTCCTTTTACTGCACCCCCTCAATACACCTTTTGAGCAGTTGTATGCTGTTCTCTGTCTGCTTCTCTGTGGTTGAAGGGTATAAGGTGGTGTTATGGGAAGAACTCTTCTGGCGCTGCAGGCTCTCCTGTCTCCTTAGGTTTTGTTAAATGTCTGCTAGCCTCACTCCATCCTGCTGTAGGTGTAGTATAATTTTAAGGGCTTCAGACCCTTCCTTCAAGTCAGAGTAGTGCCTTGGTAGTTGATAGGTTCTGGTCCCACTGTGCCTCCCACTGTGCCTCTGAAATCTCTACTGAGATTTCAGAGCTTTGGTGCTGAAGATGTTTTCCTGGACTTCCCCATGGCATGCCAAACCAGATATATCTATCCAAACTGGAGGATGTTATTAAAACTTTGAAGTTTTATCGACTCACCTATTTTCCCCGTTACTGTTTTCAGGTAGTGTCATCAGACTAGGAACCAGACCACATTGTACAGAATCTTTTTCTGTCCACTACTTTAAAGTTTAAAGGTGCTTAGTTTAAGCAGTTTTTGCTTGAAGCTGGTGAGTTTTTGGCTAAAAATTATACACACACACACACATTCTTTCTCTTTTTTTAGTTATTGGGGATAGGAAGTTCTATAATTCTGCTTCACCCCACCATCTTTACTTGAATGTCTGTATGATTTCCTAAATATTTACTTCTAACATAAGTAATAACATATACATACTCTAGAAACTCTCAATTTTTAAAATATAGGGATGGCTTAGAATCAGGTTTGTTTGTTTTTTACTAAAAAAACAAAACCAACAAATTACAGTGTTGTAAGATACATAATTTTAAAAGCCATCAGTGACCGTAAGGCATATATTTTTCTTTTATTCACATTTTGCACTTGTGTATGCTTTTGTTGTATTTTTATATAATCATGATGAACACATAGTGAGCAGTAAGTATATAGCATATTATATTTCTGTTAATGTTAGGATAAACATTTTAGTATTTCTGACTCATCTTTGTAATCTCACCACGTGACTGTGACATATGTCATACCTTATTAAACAGTTAAATACAGAACACTAGGTGTTTCTAGTTTTATGCTCTTGTCTGTGCATTAAACCTTCTTGTGTTGGTGTTTTGTGTTACTTTTAAAATAAATTTGAGAGGTTGAGATTAGTGGACTAATCAACTTTATTAAAACCACTGTACTTTTCACCATGACATCTAGTGTAGTATCCGTTTATATTACCAGCTGGAAATTTTTTTGAGGTAGTTGCTTAAAATGATACCTGATATCTCCATTGTTAATGTCAGAAAAATCTTTTTGGTGCTGTTGTATTTTTTTCCTACATCCTACTGTGACTTTAGTAATGAATTTTAAAAATGTATTCCAGTTTTTATAAGATCACATATGTTTTAAAAAATAACAAATCACATTTTCTTACTTTAAAAGAGATAATATTGTCCAAAGTGAAAAAAATAATTTGGATTGGAAATTGGAAGATGTGTTTTCTATAGAAGTGTTTCTTTTTTAAAAAATACAGTCAAAATTGGCAGTCTAGTTTTATTATTTCTGGATTTTGCTATCATTGTGCATAGCCTAGGTTTATAAAATTGTTTATAAAAATTTCTTTACTTTCTCGTAACATTATTAATTTAATTACTGCATTCAGTGTTTATTAAGAGTTTTGTAGGAATCATAAGTAGGTTTTGGGCTTTGCTGCATTTCATTGTCTAGGGGTATATATTCTTATTATGTAATAACCCATGTGATTATGCTTATTTAGGAACGTTTAATCTGCTTTTTTGTCTCCTCAGATTCTGTCAAATTTTAAGAACAAATGCATCTTATAGCTCATGGAAGAAAAAACACAAATCAAGACATTTTTGGGTTCCAAATTGCCAAAATATGGAACAAAATCTGTGAGAAGTACACTGCAGCCAATGCCAAATGGGACACCTGTTAATTTATTGGGAACTTCCAAGAGTAGCAATGTCAAAAGTTACATCAAAAATAATGGCTCTGATTGTCCATCATCCCATTCATTTAACTGGAGAACGGCAACTAAATACCAGCTCAGTGCACAAAGTGTTGAAGAGCGTAACAGTACTCAAACTTCACATGATAACGTAATTGATCCTGAAAAACATGCACCTACTCAAGGAATGTTTGATAAAAATGGGGTAAAGGGAGGCTTGAAAAGTATTTCTTTACTCACATCAAAGTTAGCAAAGCCATCCACTATGTTTGTGTCATCGACAGAGGAGGTAAACCAAAAGTCTTTGTCTGGACCATCTAGTTTGGGAAAATTCACCAAAGGCACATTATTAGGAAGGACTTCATATTCTTCAGTCAGTGCTCCAAAATCACAATTGAATGGATTGTATGGAAACCGTTCAGCTGGTAGCATACAAAGGCCTAGAGCAAACTCGTGTGCCACCAGAAGCAGTTCTGGAGAAGGCTTAGCACAATCCCTAGACAATATTAAATCTCTTACTTGTGAAAAAATGGTAAGGTCACAAAGTTTTTCACATTCCATTCAGAATTCATTCCTTCCACCTTCATCGATAACCAGATCACATTCCTTCAATAGAGCTGCAGATCTTACAAAGCCTTATCAGAACCAACAGCTACCCGTTAGAGTGCCTCTGAGGTCAAGTATGCTAGCAAGAAATTCCCGGCAGTCAGAAGTACTCAATGGGAATGATCACTTAGGGTATGGATTTAATAGGCCTTATGCTGCTGGTGGAAAGAAATTGGCTTTACCAAATGGCGCAGGTGTAACTTCTACTTTGGGTTATAGGATGGTTCATCCCTCTCTACTGAAATCTAGCCGACCTCCGTTTTCTGGCAGTATCACAGTTGATGGTAATAAAAATTCACCTGCTGATTCATGTGTAGAAGAAGATGCTGAACTTATCGCTAAGGAGAGAGCTACTAATAAGGACCAAGAACTAATTGAAAATGATAGTTATAGAACAGAAAATGACCAGACCATGAAGCATAATGCTAAAATTAGATACCTGAGTGATGATGTGGATGATATTTCCTTGTCGTCTTTGTCATCTTCTGATAAGAATGATTTAAGTGAAGACTTTAGTGATGATTTTATAGATATAGAAGACTCCAACAGAACTAGAATAACTCCAGAGGAAATTTCTCTCAAAGAAGAAAAGCATGAAAATGTACCACCAAAGGATATATTTGATTCCCCCAAGGAAAATGAAAAAAGCAAAACTGACGAGTGGATAGATATAAGTGTCTCTGGTAAATATTAATATTCTTACGTTTGTTTGCTTTTTCCTAGATAATATAATAGAACTTATATTTAGGATTACCTTTTGGTTAATTCCAAGATACTGTCAATTTTGTGGAGGGATGGATATAGATAAATTTGGGGTGGGGCACCTTTTATTGTCCTGTGACTTTTTCTCCCAGTCTTATTTTTCACTATTTAAAACAACAATAAAAATACTCTTCCCTAATGTATCTTACCTTTGTTCTTCTTTGACTCTCATGTACAGGCCTAGTCCATACTGCTTCAGAATTTTTTCTTTTCCCCTGCTTCCCTAAACAGTGGCATGCCATTTTAGTCTGTCTCTTCCCTTATGGTAATAGATGCTATTTGTTTAGAGTAAAGCTGTGCCAAAGGGTAAATGAGCTAATAATAATATAGGTTATGTCCAATCTAATGAATGTTTTTATCCTAGGAAATTTTCATTTTTTTAAAGGAGGACTTAGATTTCTTGTTTAGCAAACTTTATAGTTATACTTTCAGAGGAACTTTATTTTTTTAACTGAGAAAAGTGAGATTAGTACCCGTTAAATATTTCCTCTTATACTTGGTCATCCTGGTACTAAAATTCTGGAGAAATTATATCTTTGTGCCCATATAGCCTGAAAAAAAGAGCAAACTGAAGGGATTGGGTGTAGGCATGTGATCTGGTCAAGGGTCTAGGTCATGCCTAGAGATACCCATAAACCCTTGACTGAGGGTCTTCTAGTTAGAAATGAGTGCCAGAACAAGTATTTCTCTTGTAAGGAGGCAATTGCAAGGTTAAATGATATATACAGAGTAAGGAGTTTCATGGCCAATGTGTAAAATTAAATATCGTAGGAAATATTAAAAGAATATGAGGCTTTATAATTCTAGAAATGTTACGGAAGTGAAAGGTGGCTCAGTGAATTTTCTTTATGTGTATTGGGAAACATTTCAGTAGGTTATTTAAGATTTTATCTCTTGATCTTTTTATTATTTAGGATTTAGAAAATGCTATAGTTAGTAATACTTTTTTGCCAGTTTTTTTTGCTATAATATATTAAATTATTAGAGTTTATATTTTTAGAACCTGAGAAATATATTTTTATGAATTAATAACATTTTTTTTCTTTTTCTTCTTAAAATCAATTGAAGACAGGAGTGAATGTACAAAACATACTTCTGGGAATAACTTGATTTCACCAGATACAGATTACAGAGCCGGTTCTTCATTTGAGCTCTCTCCATCTGATAGCTCTGATGGAACGTACATGTGGGATGAAGAGGGTTTGGAGCCCATTGGAAATGTCCACCCGGTTGGGAGCTATGAATCCTCAGAAATGAACAGCATAGTACGTATGAATTTATATATCCTTTGGCAACATTTTGTTTACCTTACTATGGAAAGACTTTTGATACTGCTTGGATTTTTTTACGTTTATAAATAGCACTCCTAGTTTAAGAAAAGGAAATTCATATCTGTTAAGAATCTACAAAACATCTGACCTTAATACATAGTAAAGCATATATTTTTGTCACATGACACTTGAGTTAAATACACTCTCATACATTATATACACACAGACATAGATATACTGTATTCAGGTTAAGCTAGGCTAGTGGTTCTCAAATTTGGGGAGGAAGGCAAGGTCTGGATCTAATTTTAGTTGTCATATTGAGGGGTGCTACTGACAAACAGTAGGAAGATGCCAGAGATGCTGCTTTATGCCCTACAGTGGTATCCACAGCAAAGGATTATCCAGCCCAAGATGTCAGTAATGCCACTGTTGAGAAATCCTGGGCTGGGCTATGCTGAGGTAACATTTAAGTGCCAACTCAGTGGCTTAACACAATAAAAGCTTATTTTTTACTCTTCCAGAGTCTATTGTAAGTCTGGAAAAGTCTATAGGGCAACTTCAGTGTTCTAAGTTGCTTTCATCTTCACCATCTTCACCAGCACCAAAAGAAGGTGGCTTTCACATCTCCTTTTGAGGCCCCATCAAAAGGTCACGATTATAGAGGAAGAATGCTGCTAGGTCTCACATGTGCAATTACTCGCCGTGGCCTGAAGATGGCACATGGTACTTTCACTCACAACCTATTGACCCTAACTAATCTTAAGTACTAACTGGGCAAGAAGTGTAATTTTCCTGTGTGCCTGGAAGGCAAGGGAACCAGATATGGGTGAGCAGTAGAAGACCTACCGTAATACATTATTATGTGCATATTTTAAGAGACGTTTCAAGTAATGTGGCTAATACGCTGTATGAGTAAAGTGTAGTTTGTGTGTTTGAAGTGACTCATTGTAATTACTCAGTATATAAAATATGATTTTCCAGTAGTTGTATGGGAAAATTGGTAGTCTTCATGGATATACTAAATTCCAAGTGGATTTTAGGCATTGTAATTTTCTATACTCTCATAAACCTGTGACTTGGAAAAAATAAGCATCGTTACCAGAGGATTTTAAAATTGCACAGACATAGAGAGGACACATTTAATTTAGAGGGAGTATCTCTCATTAGATAAAGGAAGTTTAGTAAAGATTATAGTTTTAGGGCCTTATGTGCTTTCTTATTAGGACTTTTTAAAGCAAGTATGTTCAAAGTAGGAATGAACATTGTGTCCAGCAGATGGCAGCAATAATCCACTTAGTACCTGACATTTTTCAGAGGTTCCCACTATTTTCAGTTCACTGTTCCTATAACTTAATGACACCTCTAAAAGAGTTCAGAATGCACCTAGATTGACCATTAGTCTTTAAGATCTCAGAGCTTCTGATTTAAGAGGAAAAAAGTCTGAGAAAGGATGGAGAATTGATGGCAAATGTTGAAAAAATTGTTAAGATCTCCTATGGTGATAGTGGATTTATTATTTTTGTTCTGAAATTCTATCAGTTTTTTGCTTTTTATATTTTGAGTGTATTTTGTTAGGTGTGTACCTGTTTAGAATTGTTTTGTTGGTGAAATTGGACCTAAAGTCATAATTTAATGATCTCTATTCCTCATTATGCTTTTTGTCTTAAGGCCTTTTTTCAGGTATGAGTATATTTTATCAGTTTTATTTATGTATGTTCCATCCTTTTATTATGAACCTTTTTGATACATAGCAAATAGGTCATATATTTTTTTTAAATTACAGGTTCTCTTTTTCTCTTAACCAGTGAGTTTAGTCCTTTTATATTTGCATTTACTGATATACTTGGACTTCATTCTGCCACCTTACTACTATTTTTAATTGTCTCACTTTTTCTCCTTTTTTTTTTTTTTTTTGCCTAGAATAGTTTAAGTAAATATTTAAAACTTAATCCAAAAAGAACTTTAACATATTCTCACTTTTCTTGGCCTCCCTATCCCTTTCACCAAAGCCCATGCCGCCCCGCCCCGCCCATTCCCCAACTACTGTCAGGGTTATTCTCTACAACAGTACTCCTTCCAGCCCAGGTCAAGATAAGGAGCTTTCATCAGAATGTGTATCAACTGTGTCACCACTAACACAGTTTAGTTCAACCCACTATTTAGTTTAGTTGATAACTGTTTTCATAGTAAAACTTTCTCTTTGATAAAAGCAGTGCATTGATATCATTGTGGTGCAAGCTCCTTATCTTGTCATGGACCCTAACTGTAGACTGACTGCTTTGCATAGTGTTTATCTAGAATCTGGGCAATTTTTTTTGTTTAAATGCAAATAATGTTCTGTTGAGGTATAATTTACATTAAATAAAATGCACAAATATTTTTCATACAACAAAGAGAATTTTAAATATTTGTATATAATTGTTTAAGTCATCCACATTGTGATAGAGAATATTTCTGTCACCCGAGAATGTTTCCTGTGCTTTTCATTCTTTCAACCCCTCCCCAGAGGTGTACCCCGTTTTGATTTATATCACTATAGATTAATTTTGCCTATACTTCATATAATTAGAATTATAAACATGGTTATTTTATATCTGGCTTCTTTGATTCAATATTTTGTACTTTTTATAGTCTGTTTCTTGTTTTATTATATAATATTCCTTTGTGTGAAGGTAGCACAACTTTATCCTGCTATTGATAGATGTTCAGGTTGTTTCCAGTTTCTGGCAACTGCTACTGTTGGGAAGATTTTGCTACATGTTTTTGGGTAAACATTTATGCATTTCTGTTGGTAAAATATGTAGGAGAGGCACCACTGGATTATTAGTTATTTATGTATATAGCTTCAGATGCTATTAGTTTTCCAAAGTGGTTGTACCAGTTTACAGTACCACTGGTCATAAATGAGCATTCTAGAAATTACACTTTTTTTTGGTGTTGTGTGTCTTTTTGCATTTTTGCTATTCTGGTGGAGGTATAGTATTGCAGTGAGATTTTTGTCTTGTGTTTTGTGATAACTGCTTGTTGAGCACCTTCACATATGTTTATTCGCCCTTAGGATATCCTCTTTTGTGACATGTCTTATATTAAGCTGTACGTATTTTTTCTTTATAGTTTCTAAAAATCCCTTTGTATATTTTGGATATAAGTTTTTTTTACACATACCTATACATACACATTTATATACGTATGTATATATTTCATATATATGGCTGCTTTTTATATCTCTTAATAGTGTCTTTTGTTGAATAGAAATTAACAATTTCAATATAGTGCAGTTTACATTTTTTCCTTTGTTGTTAGCACTGTTTTGAACTGCAAAATTTTTGTTTACCCCAAAGTCTTGAAGATATGTTTCAATATTTTCTTCCAAAAGCTTTGTTTTTTAGCTTTTACTTTTAGATCTATGAGACATCTGGAAATTATTTTTGTGCATGCTATGAGGTAGAGGTCAAGATTAATTTTTTTTCTTTTCTTGAGAAGTTTTTATTACCTACTCTACTGCAGAGTTATCTTTGTCATAAATCAGTGATTGTATCAATATATTTCTTGACGCTTTTAGTTCATTGGTCTCTTCTTTTATCCTTATGTCAGTGCTATACTGTTTTTATTTCTGTAGCTTTAAGTATTGACATCTGATAGTGGAAGTCTTACAACTTTTTCTTTTCCAAGGTTTCCCTAGCTCACCTTTTGCAATCTCTTTAACTGTTAGAGTGAACACATCAATTTCTGCAAAGAACCTTCAGGGATTTTGAATGGGATTGCATTAACTTTGTAAACCAGTTTGGGAAGAATTGACAGTTTACTATAGTGAATCTTCCACTTCGTGAATGTGATGTGTTCTTCCATTTACTTGGGACTTCAGAAATGTTTCTTGCTAATAATGTTTATTATAAAAATTTATACATATTTGCTTTATTTTTAGGTATTCGATTTCATTGTTCTAAATTGTACCACTTTTAAAATTTTATTTTCTTAGTTTTTGTTGTATGTACAAATGTATCTGACTTTTGTATTTTGAGTTGTTTTTCCAGTGACCTTGGGGAATTCACTTACTAGTTTTAATAATTTGCCTGGAATTTCTATGCATACTATGAAGTCATACCATTTGCAAAAGTCTCCATCTCCCCACCTTTCCTTTTATTGGACCTGTTAGGACCTCCAACATAATGTTGAATTGAAATGCTGATAGAATTTCAGCAAAGTTTTAATAGTCCACCATTAAAATTTCTGTGTGTTTGTGGTGGGGGTGGTTATAGATATCTTTCATCAGATTAAGTGAGTTCCCTTCCGTTTCATTTGCTTGTAATTTTTCTTGTGTGTGTGAGTAGATGTTAATTTTTCTCTACATTTATTTAAATCATCAAAAAAATTTTTTCCTGTTATCTGTTAGTGTGGTAGATTACATTTCTTGATTTTCAAATGTTAAACCACCTTCTGAAATTCCTGGAATAAATTCACTTGGTTGTGATGTGTTATTCTTTTAAATGTCTTTGGGCTTGATATCCTAATAGTTTATTTAGATTTGTTCATAAGCAAGATGGCTCTGTCTTTTCATTTCTTTTCACATTTGGTATCAGGGTTGTGCTGGCTTCATACAGGAGTTGAGAAGTATTCCCTGTTTTTTTGCCCTTTCGAGGGATTTATGGAAAATTGATGTTCCTCTTTCTTAAATGTCAACAAATTCACCAAATGAAAACTTTAGAACCTGGAGTTTCCTTTGTGAGAGGTTTTTAATAACAGATATAATGTTTTAAGTAGACATGCCCACTAAGATATATAGGTATTTTTTTGTGTGTTGCTTTTTAGAGAATTTTTCCATTTCATCTAAGTTGTCATTTGTTGGTGAAAGTTATTCAGGGGGCGTTGGGTGACTCAGTCAGTTATGTGTCCGACTCATGATTTCAGGTCAGTTTATGATTTCAGGGTCGTGAGATCAAGCCCGATGTTGGGCTTTGCACTGAGTGTGGAGTCCGCTTAAGATTCTCTCTCTCTCTCTCCCTCTGCCCCCCACCCCCCTATCCCACTCGCAGGCATGCTGTCTCTAAAAACAACAACAAAAAAAGTTATTCAAGATTACCTTCTCTTTTTTTTTTCAAAGATTTTATTTATTAGAGAGAGAGAGAGGTAGTGAGAGAGAGCAGGAGTGGGGAGGAGAGGGAGAAGTAGGCTCTCCACTGAGCAGGGAGCCTAATGTGGGGCTAGATCCCAGGACCCCGGGGTCATGACCTGAGCCGAAGGCAGATGCTTAACCAACTGAGCTGCCCAGGCACCCCTGGATTATCTACCTTTTAACATCTTTATGGTATTGTAGTGATGTCTACTGAGCTCTTGCTATAGTCCTGGCATTAAGTATCTTATATGTATGACCTTATTTAATGTTTATAGCAACCCCATGAGATAGTCAGAGATGATACTCAAAATACTCAATACCGGTATCACATGGCTGTTACAGTATTCAGGCATGTACTTCCTAATAGCAGCCCAAGAGGTAGATGCTATTATTATTATCTCCATCTTAAAAGAAAGGAATAAACAGAGAGAATCCAAGGATACACAGCAATACATGACAGAGTGGGATTTTTAATTTAGCTTATCCCAGAGCCCTGGCTCTTAATCACTGTGCTGTATTGCCTCTCAATATGCAAAATACCTATATGGTCCTAAGATGGGAAGGAATGTCTTAAATACGCACACACACCCACACACAGAGACACACAGTAAAAACCATCAAGAAAAAAAATCACTAAATTTAATTAGATCAGGGGTGCCTGGGTGGCTCAGTTGGTTAAGCGCTGCCTTCAGCTCAGGTCATGATCCCAGGGTGCTGGGATCGAGTCCCATTTTGGGCTCCCTGCTCAGCGGGGAGCCTGCTTCTCCCTCTCTCTCTGCCCCTCCCCCTGCTCATGCTCTTTCTCTCTCTCAAAGAAATAAATAAAATCTTAAAAAAATTAATTACATCAAAATTGAAAACTAGACATAGATAATAAAAAACAAAGTTAAAAGCCACTGGCTGAGAGATTATTTGTGACACATTTAATAAGAATTAAAGTCAGACCACATAATAAACTTTCCTTATCAATAAGAAAAAAGCAAAATAATACAACAGATAGAAGATAATAAAATAATAAATAGCTAATGTGTACTGAGACATAGAATTTCACACTTAACAGACTGGCTAAAATTTTAGTCAGATAATAGCAAGTGGGGTGAGTATGACGAACAATAGAAATCTTTCTTCACTGCTGGGAAGGATAAATTGCTAAATCATTTTTGGAAAATATTTGGCAGCATCTAGTAAAGTTGAAGATCCAAATATGCTCTGATCCAGTAATGTTATTCTTAAGTTATATCCTAAAGAAACCCTAACGTATATGATCAGAGACATGAGTAAGAATGTTCGTCACTGTGCTTATATTACTATCATTATTATGTTACTATTAGGAATAACTCAAATGTCCATTAGCAGGGAAATTTAAAAAATTAACATATTTAAGTGATATTATACAGTATATTATAAAGCAGTGAAATTAATGAACTTACACTTACAATACACATGTACCACAAGAATGTAAAACTAAAAAATAACTTGCAGAACATTATGTATCACTTATATAAGTTGTAAAAACACATATAAAACAATATTATTTACTGTTCACAAATAGATAAATGTATTAAAGGGAAAGAAAGCCATTCCTCCAAGAGCCCTGGTTCTTTTTAATGGAAAATGCTGTTTTTGAAGCCAAATTCTGGGGGCTAGGTATACTCTGCTGTTGAAAAGTTGCTGCTTCCAGGCATCTTCGGTGGACAGAACTAGGGAATGTGTGTGTGTGTGTGTGTGTATTTATATACATACACATTTACATCAATATTTGTTTCTACATTATCTATATATATTGAAAACCACTAGTTCATACTAATACCTCCAATTCCAATCCAATGCCACAGGATTCATTCTAGTTTTTTCCTTTCTATATTTGTAACCTCCCTTCTCTGATGGTGATAAACCTGGCTTCTGTTTCCTTAAAATACATACTTATTTGATTTATCTTCCTCTGTGTAACTGATTTCTGTTCTTTGCCACCACTTCCTCTTTCCCATTTATGTCTTTCTCATCCTACTTGGGCTCTAAAACCCCTACAGTGGGTCACCACCATGCATGGATAATGTCTCTACCCTTTTTGGGCTCTGACTTACTGTATCAGGCCATCTCCCACATATATTCTGCTTAAATTTTCATATCTCATTCCAGGCCAACCTCCTGCCTCAGATGCTTCCTCTTCACCCTTCAGTCATTACCCCTGGTGTGCTCAAGCCCTGATACACTAGGCCAACCTGGGCATGGATGCTCTTTTCACATTACTTGGGTTCTAATTTCCCATGTTCACTGCCCCTTTATATGTATGCCTTCCTTAGCTTGCTCAGTCTTGACTTCTTATGCCTCACTCCTCCATCCCCGATCCTACTTGCCAATTTGAAAGCATATTTATGAAGATGCTATTGGACATCTTAATCTTAATAATATAGGTACAGTATAAACATTCCCAGACCTGTACATGTATCTGTTTTATTATCAAAGCAAATGATAAAAAAATTTGTAAAAATCATGAGAAATGCTTCTATATGTAATAAATTTTATAGAATCTGTATTATTTTATGTGATTAATATGGAAATTTGGGTCTAGAAGTGTCCAGATAGCTAAAAGGTTCATTTTTCAGATACTGGTTAGATTCAAAGTTTGACATGAACTGCTCTGATTTTTAGGAAATGTGAATTAGATTATCTAAATGGTCAGTGAAAATAATTATAATCAATGAGGAAAGTGCACAGTATCTTGTGTTGGAAGGATTTATGAGAATCTGGGATCGGCTCAACCATAAAGATCTAAGAGGCATCTATTGTAAAACTGCTTCAGAGAGGAAAAATAGTACTTATTTGGAAAAAATATAGCACATACAATACTATCTTTGTTGTGTATCTGTAGCAATAAAGAACAACATAATGTTCTTAGAAAATCTCATTAAGGATACTAGGCATTCTGATTTAAAAAAAATTTTTTTTTAAAGATTTTATTTAGTTATTTGACAGAGACAGAGACAGCCAGCGATAGAGGGAACACAAGCAGGGGGAGTGGGAGAGGAAAAAGCAGGCTCACAGCAGAGGAGCCTGACGTGGGGCTCGATCCCACAACGCCATGATCCGAAGGCAGACGCTTAACCGCTGTGCCACCCAGGCGCCCCGGCATTCTGATTTTTATTGTTGTTTTTGTAACCAGATTCAGACTTTAATTACAAACATTTATAAATCTATAGGTGTATTAGTTTTTTCTTATTGCTGTGACAAATTACCAAAAATCTTAGTAGCTTAAAACAACATGAACTTATCTTACTGTTTTAGGACCCAGGCCCTCACTGGACTAAAAAAAGAAAGGTAGGTAAGGCTTTCCTTTTGAAAGGTCTGGAGGAGAATCTCTTTCCTTGCCTTTCTGGCTTTGAGGCTGCCCACATTGCTTGGCTTACAGCCCCCTTCCATCTGCAGAGCCAGCAATGGCAGGTTGAGTCTCACATCATGTTACTATGACCTTGTCTCTCTCTTCCATTTAAGGACCCTTGTGATTACATCGGGCCCAACTGGATAAACCAGTATACTTCCCTATTTTGAGGTCTCCTTATGAGCAATCATAATTCGTTTGTAACCTTAATTCTTCTTTGCCATGTAACCTAACATATTCACAGGTTCCAGGGATTAAGATATGGACATCTTTGAGGTGGCCATTATTCTTGTGCCTAGCATATTAGAGGTTTTTTTTTTAAATACGATTATTAATTTAAAGAAATTATTCTTTTGAGGTTGACAAATTTAGCTCTAGTACTAAAAATAAAATACTAAATTTTAAGCATAGTTTAGCCAAACTCATTTTTTTTCAGTTTAAGTTATTCTAAACTGATGACATAGTTATTGAAGTGGCCTTCACTAAGGTTTGTCATCACTGTAGCTAATCATAGGTATTTGGAGATATTTGAATATTTTTACTCTTAATATTTGATATCTTCCAATAACTGGAAATAACTACAGCAGTGTGTGTGTATGTGTGTGTGTGTTTGTATTTTCTATAAATTGGCATGGAATTTAAAGATGACTGATTTCTAAGAAAGGCAACTAAGGGGATGGTGGAATCATTGGTCTGTTAAAATTTAGGTATTTTTATTCAATTTTTAGGAAAAATTCTTTATAGACACTGACTTAAAAACAGTATCCAGTACTGTGAAGAAAGTGTAACACTGATAGCACAGTGTTGATTACAAAGTATAATATAGTCTTTATTTGCTAACAGTGCACATGGTAAATGTATCTGTTTGATATTATTGATTGCCTTACATCAGTAGCTGCCTAAAGTAACTACAGATCTAGATTTCTTCTGACTGAGGTAAAAGCATTTTTTGTTGTTTATTTTTCATTTTTGTCTTGTTCCTAAGGACTGTTTTCACTCCTTTGATTATTTTAATTGTCCTGCGTTTCTGTTGTGTTTCTGTTGAGATGTATCTGTTCAGCATGCTAGGTGTGCTGCACTATGAACTATGATTTCATATAAAAGGAGGATGGGATTACTTTTTAACTCCCAGCTTTTGTTTTCTTGGACATTGGACCTATATATACTCTGGCAATTTATACATTTACTCTGAATTTTCATTTTAGATCTATTGGTCATACCTATCACAATGGAGATTGTATACTACCCTTTCCCACCCTTCATTATTCAGTTTTATGATATTTTGCATTTGTTTCCATTCATCCACTTGGCAATGCTGTGTAGTCTTTAATATACAGAAAAATTAGACACTATAGAATTGAGGACATAGAGATCATTTACTCTTATCCACTCATTTTATAGATAAGGATACTGAAGCCTGGAAAAGTTAAGTCACACAATCACCTAAGAGACACAGAGGAATTAAAACTTGGAATAAACTGGCTCCCAGTTTATTGTCTATACTGTGTGATGTGGCACGATAAATTTATACTGGGTTTCTTCTTTAAGGTAAAGAAGGTGTTTACTGCTGTACTCTGTTTTCTCTTTGTTATTAAACGTCTGCCTTTTGGAAAATTGTTCCTGTGCAGTCTTACTGGAGAATACTTTTTTTGAAAATCAAAACATACAGATTAATTTCTTCTCATCTTGTGTCTGCACCCAACTATAGTAGACTAGAAGAATGAAAAGGGGAAAGGCTAATCTATGGTTGGATCGTTCATTTGTTCAGCATGTGTTTTAAATTTCCACTGTGTGCTCTGTACTCTCCTCAGAAATACATTCTGTTGCTGCCTCAACAGAAACTCATGATCCACATTAAGAGAGGAGATGTACTTAATTCTGACCGTTAAAGGAAGATTCCATGTGTGCTTTTAATTAATACATGTTAACCCATTTTGAGTTCAGAATTTGGGGAAGTTTGTATGGCATCTCAAGAAAAGCTTTTTTATGAGTTTAAAATGAAAGAACAGCTTTATTTTTTGCATTTGTTTAATTTCTGCCTCCTGCTTTGGGATGTATTAATAGGGGCCAGTAAAGCCGCAGCCTACAGACTGCTAATTGCAGTGCAGCCACGCCTTTTAATTTATATATAGTCTGTGTCTGCTTCCGTGCTGTGATGGCAGAATTGAATAGTTGCATCAGAGACTGTATTTCCCACAAACCTAAAATGTTAAAATATTTACTATTTGGTCTTTTTTCTTTTTGTAAGATTTTATTTATTTATTTATTTATTTATTTATTTATTTATTTATTTGAGGCGGGGGGGGCATGCAGACTCCCTATTTGGGACTTGATCCCAGGACCCTAAGATCATGACCTAAGTTGAAATCAAGAGTCAGACACTTACCTGACTAAGCCACCCAGGTGCCCCTACTATTTGGTCTTTTAAAAAAGTTTGCTGACTCCCGCGTTAGAAAACTACAGATAATTTTAAAGATTCAGAAATTAATTTTTCAAACTCAGTATAAGTCTATGTAAGCTCTTTAGGCATTCACTTTTCTTTTTGTTGTTATTTCTAGCACCATTCTCTCTCTGGCCTCCAGTGGAAGGTATCCATCAATCCATTATATGTTTGGGTGACGGTTGTGTGCAAGATGTTGAGGATACATTGGTCAGGCAGCTATAGCTTTTATTTTAGTGGTGCTCGTGGCCTGATGAGGCAGATGTAGTTGAAATATTTAGCTAACTTAGTAACTATCTTCAATTAATAAGCGAGGAAAGTTCTACAGAGGAGAATTACAAAGTATGAAAGTATGTTACTGGAAGACCTGGTCTAATGTGGGTGTTACGTAAGGCGTTTTTTTGGAAATGATATTTAGGCTAAGTTGCCCTAGGATTAAAAGGGTATATATAGTTGCAAGGATGTTACCTGTTTTAGTAAACAGCATATGAGAAGGCCTTGAAGCAGGAAGGGATTATGGAATATTTGAGGAACTATGAGAAGACTACTATTTAGCTTGACTGCTGACATGGAAGGGAGGAGTGGCAGGAGAGGAGGCTATAAGTACAGAGCTCTTATGGAGCTCAAAGGATTTGGATCTTTGTCCTAAAAATTGAAGGGAGCTGATGGAGGGTTTTAAGCTTGAAAGGGACATAATTTGGTTTACATTTAAAAAATGCTCTGTATGAAGATTGAATTAGAAGGGAGCTAGACAAGATGCTGGATGCTACTGTTCTTGAGTAGGATGGTAGTGGCTTGGGCTAAAGTGGTGGCAAAGTGGAGATCTAGAGGGGTGGGTGATTTTGAAAACAGGTTTAGTGGGTACAGTTGGCAAAACTGAATTATTTTTTAATTGTAGGGGAGAAAAGTGTTACCTCCTCAGTTTTAGAAGTTCTGATAATATTGTTGGTTCTGTTCATTCTGCCAAAATCATCCTAAATTGTTGGTTTGACTTGTTATTTTTCTGTTGGTTTTCCCATTACTTGTAATGTCAAATCTAAACTCCGTTGGCTCTTTGTAGGTTGTTGTCATCTTATGCTGGTCTGTCTGGTTGCTTTTAATCTGCTACTACGTAGGAGAATATACTGGAATATACTTCATATTTCATTATCTCTCTCATCACTCTTAGGTTTCTTGCACTAAGTAAGAGCTCAATATATACTTGTTGAAATGGGTGCTGTGATGACATGCCATTTAATTTGAGATAAATAGAAAAACTTAAAGGTACTGTTTAATGCTATTCAGTATTTTTCCATTCATATTGTGACATAACCTATTTACAAAGTAAGTTTCTAAGGTACCATGTGTCATAATGGCAAGGTACAAGTAACTAGAAATGTGACATTAGGATGGATGTCATAGTGGAGGGACAGCTTACAGAAAGTTGAGACCGTCTTAATATAGGTAAATGAAAATTTCAAACTGATACGGATACTTTCAGCTATGCTGTGATATAGAATACAGAACTTGAACACAAAGAAAGAATTAATCCAACTCAGTTTGTTTTTTTTTTAAAGGGGACGAAATGAGATGAGGAAACTAAATTATTTTTAATTTATATTTTTTTGCCGAACTAGTAAATCTTCTGTTTGCTTTTAATTATTATTGTAGGTTCTTTTTTGACCTGTTAATGTAACTTTTATATATGAAAAAAGCTTAAATTTATCAAATATAGTTGTGGTGACCCTTCAAACACAATATTTTTCTTCACTCTATATTATTTATTATAGATTGTTTATTACAATCTGAAGTTTAATTTAGTAATTACGTATTGAGCCTCTGCTGTGTTCCAGACATACTGTTAAGTGCTGAAGATACTGATACAGATAAGGCTACCTTTGTCCTTAATGAATACAAAGTCTCGTATGATGGGCAGATATATTATAAATAAATTACCATACTGTAATTGTGTAAGTGATATGCATGCTATGATTAGTATGCATGTGGTCTCAAAGTAATGCAGAAGGGAGGTTAACTCTGTGTGTGTGTGTGTGTGTGTGTGTGTGTGTGTGTTCAGAAGGTTTCAAAGAGGAAGTGGCATCTGAGTTGAGTTTCAAAAGAATGAATACAAAGTTGACCAATTGGCCAACGAAAAGAGAGGGTAAACGTTCATTTTAGGCACAGGAAACAGCGTATTAAACTCCATTTATTTATTTATTTATTTTAAAGTATTTTATTTTATTTTTTATTTTTTTAAAGATTTTATTTATTTATTTGACAGAGATAGAGACAGCCAGCGAGAGAGGGAACACAAGCAGGGGGAGTGGGAGAGGAAGAAGCAGGCTCATAGCAGAGGAGCCTGATGTGGGGCTCGATCCCATAACGCCGGGATCACGCCCTGAGCCGAAGGCAGACGCTTAACCGCTGTGCCACCCAGGCGCCCCTTAAACTCCATTTAATGTAATGTGCAATAAGTCTGATGCTCAGACCGGTTTTAAGGACAGAAAATTGAATCTCAAAGAAGGAAATTCAGACTACTGAAGGAGTTGGGGCCATTAAATACATTAATTTTTCCATCATCCAATAAGAGTATTACACTAAATCACCAAAGCATTTGGCATTTCAGTTTATTAAACATTGTTATGATTTTGTTAAATCAACATTTTTAAGTAGAGCGTCCAGGGTGCTGGATGGTGAGCCAAAAGACCACAAGAGAAACAAAGAGAAGTTTACTACTCACAGGCCCTGGAGGAAGTATAACCCCTTGCCTTGTGGGACCACACAGGAAGGTCAAGGCAGGGTACAGACAGAAAGACTGAGGAACTGGGGCACATGCCTTCATTAGGGTCTGTGGGTGGAGTACTTTTGGGGTTCCTGGGCTAAGGTGGATTGTCCAATCAGACCATAAAGAGTGAGGGTTTTGTTAAGCTTCACAGAGGTTTTACCTAAGGGCCATACAGGGGGAAGGTGTTGGGAGGCAAGGAACTTAATTTGCTTATGACTGTGGGCTGTTATCTAGGGCTTGTACTTGCACAAGGCATGAAAGTCAGGTTAAGGCCCTTGCAGGCAGCTTGGCCAAAAATGTATGCCTAGGCAGCAATATGATGGAATAGCTCAGCTAAACTCTCAACAAACATGCATGTTAACTGAAATCTGCCACCCACTGTTATAATCAGTGTGGCTAAAATTGCTAAAATTATTCATCTGAAACCTGTAAGGCTAAAGTAAATTTTAAAAAGGGTTAAGTCAAGTCAAGCAGAACCTGACTTGGATTTTTTGCCAAAGTCTACAACATATTGCAAGACTGACAAGACAGAGACAGTTTACCTACCTCCAGTAGAAGTCCCACACAAGATCACACACTGACTCTTCTTTCCTTCCTTTTCAGAAACAGAAGAAACAGAAATAAGTCTTATTATAGAATTTAAAGAAGTAGAATATATTTGATTTCTTTTGCTGTTTTAACAAATTACCACAAACCTAGTGTCTTAAAACAACACACATTTATTATCTTATAGTTCTGTAGGTGAGAAGTCAGATACAGGTCTCAGTGTGCTAAAATCAAGGTGTCAGCAGGGCTGCATTCTTTTTGGAGGCTCTAGGGGAGAAGGAGAATCCTTTTTTTTTTTTTTTAACCTTTTCCAGTTTTAAACAGCTGCCCTTAAATTATGACCCCCTCCCCATTTCCTCCATCTTTAAAGCCAGCAACACTGCATCTCTTTGACCATTCTTCTGCTTCTCTTCTGCCTCCCTCTTGCACTCTAAAGAGTGATTACAGTGGACCCACCTGGATAATCCAGGATAAAATCCCTATTTTAAGGTCAGCTGACTGGCAGCCATAAGATCAGGGGTGTGATCTTCTGGCTTTGGCTCAGGGCATGATCCCAGCGTTCTGGGATCGAGCCCCGCATCAGGCTCCTCTGCTGGGTGCTTGCTTCTTCCTCTCCCGCTCCCCCTGTTTGTGTTCCCTCTCTCGCTGGCTGTCTCTCTCTCTCTGTCAAATAAATAAATAAAATCTTTAAAAACAATAAAAAATAAAAAAAATAAACTGCCAAATTATTTTGCAAAGTCGTTGTACCATTCTGCATTCCCACTAACAGTGAGTGAGAGTTCCAGTTTCTCTGCATTCTTATCAGCATTTGGTATTGTCAATGTTTTGGATTTTAGGCATTTTAATAGGTATACAGTGGTATCTCATTGTTTTCAAATTTGCAATTCCCTAATAATAATGTTGAGCATCTTTTCATATGCTTATTTGTCATCTGTATATCTTTGGTGAGGTGTCAGTTTAGATCTATTTATTTGTTTTCTTATTGTTGAGTTTTAAGAGTTCTCTGTATATTTTGGATATAAATCTTTTATCAGATATGTGTTTTACAAATATAGAAAATATTTATTCTGTGCCTTGTCTTTTTAATCTCTTAAAAGTGTCTTTCACAGAGCAGAAGTTTTAATAAATTCCAGATTATCAGTGTCTTCTTTCAGAGATAATACTGTTGGTATTCTAATTAACAAATCATTATTAAACCCAAGGTCATGTAGGTTTTCTACTTTAAGAAGTTTTATAGTCTTGCAGCACTCTTTGTTGAAAAGACTGTCCTTTCTACATTGAACTGCCTCTTCTTCCTTTTTGTCAGAATCAGTTGAGTATATATTTTTGGGTCCACTTCTGAGCTTTGTTCTGTTCTGTTGATGAGGGCGGCTCAGTCATTAATCATCTGCCTTCGGCTCAGGTCTTGATCCCAGGGTCCTGGGACAGAACCCTGCGTCAGGCTTCCTGCTCAGCAGGGAGCCTGCTTCTCCCTCTCCCTCTGCTGCTCCCCCACTGAGCCACCCTGGCACCCCTATGTGTTTATTCTTTAGCCAATAACATGCTGTCTTATTGTGTTGTTTTGTCTTATAGTAAGTCTTATGTTGTATAACAAAGAATTCAGCTGGCTTTTGTATCTAGTTTGTGCATGGGAACCTCCACATCTTTGGAGTTTCTCGAGTGGCAGGAGTGTTTCTGTTCATGATGGCCTTAATAGGTAGCTAATGAGGTAACTCAGGATGGGGTAAACTATGCAAGAAAAACCACACCTGTGATTATAGGGTTGGGGCATTGAGCCATGTAAAATTAGTCTGACCTCTGAGGAGCAGGGGAAGTGGGCTGGAGATTGAGTTCAGTATATGCCCAGTAATTTGATCGATCATGCCCACGTAATGAAACTCCAATAAAAACTCTGGACACTGAATCACAGATGAGTATCCCTGGTTAACAATACCCTCTGCATATTGTTACTCATCACTATACCAAGAAAGTGACCTCTTTTGACTCCACAGAGAGAGAATACGGAAGTTTTGCATTGGGGATAATCTCAGACATTGCTCTGTGTGTGTCTTCTTTTGGCTGGGCATGATTGATACACTTTTTGTTGTGATATAACTGTAATTGTAAACTATTGTGCCTTCCTGAGTTCTGTGAGTTTTTCTAGTGAATTATTGAACCTGAGGAAGTACTGGGAACCTCTGGATTTGTAGCCACTTAATCAGAAGTTTAGGGCCTGGGAACCCCTGAGTTTTAGCTAGTGGTGTCTGAATTGAGGTCAGTCTTTGGAAGTGCTTTTATCCTGTGAAGTTTGTTTTAACTCTGGTTAGCGTGAAAAGTCCAATTGGAGTTTGGGTCATAAAAAGTGAAATTTGCTATATCAACCCTGACTCACTGAAACATGTGGTTTGAGAAGAGAAAGGATGAAGGGGCAAAGGAGTTTGGAATTTTTTATTTTTAGATGGCTATATATTCATGCATAATATGAAACTGCAGCTGTGCTGTGATCCATTACTAAAGGCAAATTTACGGTATGGAATTCAGAAATGATGATAGATTCAACTCCTAATGAGATGGCTCACTGGATACATACCTAAGAAACAAACTAAATATACAATTCCTTGATTATTGTTATGCGTAATAGCTAAAATGAAAGTAATACAGTTCTGGAGCTGATTCTGATGCTGAGCCAAGCTTAGATTTCAGTCAGTTGAACTACAACCAATAGTCTTGAAGCCACCCACAATTGGAAAAATTATTCTAGGACAACAGACAATATTGCTATGAATATTGCTACCAGAAAAGTAGTCTGGGGGTGCCTGGGTGGCACAGCAGTTATGCGTCTGGCTTCGGCTCAGGGCGTGATCGCGGCGTTATGGGATCGAGCCCCACATCAGGCTCCTCTGCTAGGAGCCTGCTTCTTCCTCTCCCACTCCCCCTGCTTGTGTTCCCTCTCTCGCTGGCTGTCTCTACTTCTGTCAAATAAATAAATAAAATCTTTAAAAAAGAAAAGAAAAGTAGTCCGGTTGGAGGGAGGGCAAAACCAAGAAACTTCTAAAACCAGTGGTGATAGTGCCAAGGAGTTGTCTCAGTTTGTGGATCTGTTCGTCATTAGCTTCTTGAAGAATTTTACTGAAACGGATTGTGAGAGTGACTAATTTAGGGGCAGTATCTGGTTTTGAATGCTATAGAGTGGAAGAGAATGTTTGGTTGATATAGGACCCACAGCTAACTATATAACAGTTGCAGATGGCTGTATAGAGTAGGTTATTCCCAAGGGAGCAGGTAGCCTGGTGGACTGGATAAAAGCTGCTGTGAAGTTTGTTTGCCTGAAAAGAGAGACTGTCTTTCCTCTATAAATGCCTAGTGGAAACCCTAGATGAAGTGGCTGTATACCTTATAGCAAGCCCTGCTGGACTGGCTTTATGGTGATTGGGATAGTCATCTACTGAATATGTCCTTTACCCAGATCATGGTAACTGCTATGATTTAGGGGGCCCCTTTTACATGGGCATCCCATGTAACCATGCTGTAAAACCAAGCAGTTGTTCGAGAAGCTTTGTCATATTTGCTGTCTCCATTTCCCTTGAAGTTCCCTCCCCCCAAAAAATAAATAAAAAGAACCATTTAACAAGAAAGGAGGGGAAGACAGAAGGGGAGCGAGCCTAGGGACTTGGCCTTTCTGGGCTGGGTGTTTATTAGAAATGAATATATCGAACATTGATGAGGTTGAATCAGAGGTGTTAATGCAGCACTATTGAAGATTGAGTATACCAGTAAAAGCCAGTGTTGGTCCTACAACCCTAAAGGGCCCTAAATAAGTCCCCCCTATTTATCCCAGTTTGGAAGAATTTCTAAGGTGAAAGGCAAAGATGCAAATGAAAAACCTGACCTGGAATTACCTGGGGCAGTGGTCTGGTAGATTAGTTAAAATGAAGATTGAAGAAGGGTCTGGGTCCCTTACAAATGGGTAAAATGGTGACTCGGTATAAACGAGACCTTTCTGGGACTCTTTGACACAGGAGCCCTCTGTGCTTCGGTATCAAAACCTGTTAATGATGTCCTGACTGTGGTTACTTTTAGACTGAGAGAATATAGTAATGTATGGATTGATGGGATTCAGGTAAATGTTCAGATGAAAGCTGGAATGTTTAAATAGGCTTTATGTGAAATGATTGGTTTTCCTTACCTGAATGTTTTATGTAAAATAATATGCCTTCCTAGTATTGTAAAACCAGAACTGCTTGGTGAAGTCTTAATGATAGAGGCTACCCTTAGTGATGCAACAGTTGATGGGATCGTTTTGTTCTGTGAAGGTTTTAGAATAATAATTCTACCACTGACAATATAATTACTGAAAACAGTTTGAGAATTTTTTTTTTCTTATTTTCCTACTTTAAATAGTGTCTCCCTGAATCGTTATTCCATGAACTTGATACATAGTTGGATTTGTGTATAATGTTTTACTTTAGATTTTTAGGGATTCATTCAAGCATTGTTTGTAATAGTAAGAAGATTGGAAACAACCCAAATATCCAAATAATATCTATATTATGTAAGAATACAATATTATGGAGGCTAAGTAGTGGAAGAGATATGAATATATCTGTTTTTGTTTAAATTTTTTAACATTTTTTTGTTACTCCAGTAGTTTTAGAAAAAGTTAGCAAATATGTATATATTTATTTTCCCTCAACTTCTAAGCATATGAAATAATATGCTTTTGCTATTACAAGTAAATCTTTGATAAATAACCTTATCTTTCTATATTTTGGGGATAGATACATAAAATTGTGATGTTGAATCAAAGGTTAAATGTGCAAGTAATTTTGTAAGATGTTTGAGCAATGATTTTTTAATTTCCAGAAGCTTTTTTTCCCTTTAGGTGAAATTCACGTAACATAAAATTGACTATATTAAAACAAACATCTCAGTGACAGTACATTTGCAATATTGTACAACCAGCACTCTGTCTAGTTCCAGAATGTTTTCATCACACCAAAGTAAACCTTGTACCCAGGTATTAAGTAGTTACTCCCCACCTGCCCCTCCCCAGCCTCTGGAAACTTGACTCTGCTTTCTGTATGTGTGGATTTACCTAATTTGGATATTTCATATAAATGGAATTATACAATATGTGACCTTTTCTGTCTGGCTTCCTTTACTTGCCATGATGTTTTTTAGGATCATCCACATAATATTGGTAGTCCGTTCCTTTTTAAAGCTGAATAATATCCCTCATGTGTACATTCCATTCATCCATTGATGGACTATAGGTTGTTTCTATCTTTTGGCTATTGTGAATAGTGCTAATATGAACACGCACAGATGCTGATATGAACACGCATGTACATGGTTTTGAGTACCTGCTTTAAATTTTTGAGGGGCATGTATTTTGTAGTAATTCTGCTTAATTTTTTGAGGAACTGCCAAACTTTTTAAAGCAGCTGAATCATTTTATAAACCACCAGCAATGTATAAGGCTTCCAGTTTTCCTATATCCTTGACAGTACTTGTTTTCTGCTTTTTTCCTTTAATTTTTTTTACCATAAAAAATTTTTTTTTTATTAAAGCCATTCTACCAGGTATTAAATGGTATTTTATTGTGGTTTTGGTTTACATTTCCCAAATGAATAGTGATATTGAGCATATTTTCATGTGCTTGCTGGCTATTTATGTCTCTTTTTCGGAGAAATGTCTATTTAAGTTCTTTGTCCATTTTTTAAAAATTGGTTGCTTGTGTTTTTATATATTCTGGATACTAGACACTTGTCAGATACATGATTTGCAAATATTTTCTCCCATTCTGTAGGTTGTCTTTCTACTTTATTGATAATATCCTAAGATGCACCGTTTTGATGAAGTCCAGTTTTAATTTTGATGAAGCCCAATTTATATTTTCTTTCATCGCTTATGCTTTTGATGTCATATCTTAAGAATTCATTGCAAATCCAAAGTTACAAAGATTTACCTCTATGTTTTCTTCTAAACTTTTATGGTTTTAGTTATTATATTTAGGTTGTTGATCCATTTAGTTAGTTTTTTTTTTTTAAAGATTTTATTTATTTATTTGACAGAGATAGAGAGAGCCAGCGAGAGAGGGAACACAAGCAGGGGGAGTGGGAGGAAGAAGCAGGCTCATAGCGGAGGAGCCTGATGTGGGGCTCGATGCCATAACGCCGGGATCACGCCCTGAGCCGAAGCCAGACGCTTAACCGCTGTGCCATCCAGGCACCCCCCCATTTAGTTTTTGTACAGGTTAATATGGTGTGAAGTAATGGTCCAACTTCCTTCTGTATGTGGACATTTACCTCTTTCAGCATCATTTGTTGAGATGACTCTTTCCTTATTGAGTGATAGTGGCACCCTTGTCAAAAATCAGTTGGCCAGAGATGTATACATTTATTTCTGTTCTCTCAATTCTGTTCTGTTGATCTGTATGTCTGTCATTTTGTCGGTAGCACACTGTTTTGAATACTGTAGTAATCTGTAATCACATGTTTTTGATTACTTGATCACAAGATGAATTTTGAAACCATGAAGTATGAGTCTTCCAAATTTGTTGTACTTTTCCAGTGCTGTTTTGATATTTGAGGCACCTCACACTTTCATTTGAATTTTAGAATCAGTTTTTTTCATTTCTACCACAAAGGCCATTCGAATTTTGAAAGATTTCACTGAAAATATAGATTACTTTGGTTACATAGGAATTACAGTGAAAATCCTAAGTTTACGACAACCTATTTTGAATTGATACAAACCTAGCTTCAGTAGTATACAAAAATTCTGTTCCTATACAGATTTTGTTCCCCTTCTTTTTATGTTATTTTCACAAATTATACCTTAATACATTGCGTACACATTAACATAAAATTCTTGTTTTATGTATTTGTGCCTGAATGACTCCCCTTAGCATTTTTGTAAGGCAGGCCTACTAGTTACAAACTCAGGTTTTTTGGTTTTATTTTGTAATCTCTTAATTTCTCCTTCATTTTTGAAGGATAGTTTTCCTGGATAGAGAATTCTTGGTTGAGTGTTCTTTCAGCACTTTAAACATGTCATCCCATAGGCTTCTGGCCTCCATGCTTTGTGATGAGAACTTGGCTCTTAATCTTACTATGGATCCCTTGCATACAGTGCATTGTTTTTCTCTTGGGGCTTTACATCTTTTCACTTTATCTTTGGCTTTTGAGAATTCGAATATATGTCTTGGTGTGCTGTCTGCATTTATCCTTTTTGTAATTCAGTTTGTTTCTTCAATATGTAAATCCCTGTCTTTTTTCAAATTTGAGAAGTTTTTGGCCATTATTTTTTTCAAATATTCTTCCTGCCTGTTTTTCATTCTCCTTCTGAAGTTCTTAGCATACATATGTTGGAATGCCTTGACTGAATATTCAGAAACCTCTCAGGCTTTTAAAAAAAATTATTTAAATTCAATTTAATCAACATATGGGGTATTATTAGCTTCAGGGGTTGAATTTAGTGATTCATCAGTTGCATATAACACCCAGTGCTCATTACATCAAGTGCCCTCCTTAATTCCCATCACCCAGTACTCCATCTTCCTATCTACCTCCCCCTCCAGCAACCCTCAGTTTGTTTCCTATAGTTAAGAGGCTCTTATGGTTTGCCTCCCTCTCTGTTTTCATCTTACTTTATTTTTCCTTCCCTTCCCCTGTGTTCATCTGTTTTGTTTCTTAAGTTTCACATATAAAAAATAAAATCATACCGTATTTGTCTTTTTCTGACTTATTTTGCTTAGCATAATAACCTCTAGTTCCATCCCCATCGTTGCAAATGGCAAGATTTCATTCTTTTTGATGGTTGAGTAATATTTCTCTGTGTGTGTGTGTGTGTGTGTGTGTATGTGTATACACACCACATCTTCTTTATCCATTCATCTGTCGATGGACATCTGCGCTCTTTCCATATTTTGGCTATTGTGGACATTGTTGCTATAAACATTGGGGTATATGTGCCCCTTTGAATCACTATGTTTGTATCCTTTGGATAAATACCTTGTAGTGCAGTTTCTGGGTCATATGGTAGTTCTGTTTTTAACTTTTTGAGGAACCTCTGTACTGTTTTCCAGAGTGGCTGCACCAGTTCGCATTTCCACCAACAGTTTAAGAAGGTTCCCTTTCTCTGCATCTTCACCAACATCTGTTGTTTCCTGACTTATTAATTTTAGCCATTCTGACTGGTGCGAAGCAGTATCTTGTCGTGGTTTTGATCGGGCTTTTTATTTTTATTCATTGTTTTTCTTTCTTCTATGTTGCCTGAATAATTGCAATGGACAAATCTTCAGATTTGTTGATTCTTTCTTCTCCCTGTTCAAATCTGCTATTGAAATTTTTGTGATTTTTTTTTTTTCATGAGGACCAAATCAAGATAATTTATTTGAAATGCTTATCACAATACCTGGCATCAAGTAGGTATGCAAAATGTAGGTTTACAACTGTATACTCTCTTAATTCTTAAGAGTTAACAGTTAATTGTTCTTTCTTAACTTTTAATTGTGGTAAAAAAAAATCCTTCATCTTTGCATTTTGGCTCTTTGTTCGGGTACTCCTTCAGTGCTTAGCCTGATGATTTACAACTCTGCCTTAACCTTCACTTACTACTTTTTCTAAGCCTAGAGATCAGTTAGAGTTGAAAGCTTTGGGTCCTCTTTGGTCTTTACTGAGAATGCATCCTGCCCTGGGTTTTTCTGTGGCTTCCTAAATTCCCAGCTATAGGGATGTCTGGGTTGCCTGGTCAGTTGAGTATCTGACTCTTGATTTCAACTCAAGTCATGATCTCAGGGTTGTGAGATTGAGCCCTGTGTTGGCTTCCATGCTGGGTGTGGAGCCTGCTTAAGATTCTCTCTCTCCCTCTGCCTCTCCCTCGCCATGTGTACAGGTGCACTCCCTCTCTCACAAAAAAATAAATAAATAAATAAATTCCCCACTATACATGGCACCTTTGAATTATCTAATTTCCCAAGGGAACACTCTCCCTAGACTTTTTCTTAGTCTTTCAGTATTCAGTTATATGTGTCAACTATAATATTTTGCTCCAGGGTGATTGTGGATTGTTTGCCTCACAGTGGTTTTGAGCAATGCCCATTACTTTTCTACCCTGTGTGAATTCCAAGTTAGGCAAAACAAAGACATGCACTTTGTGTCAGTCATTCAGGTAACCCCAGACAGGTTAGAACAGAGAAACACAATTTTTTGAAATAAGGTCTCCACTGAGCTCTTTGGAAACAGGGACCAAGGTCTTAAACTGGGAATAAGAGATGCTGTCTTCAGATTTGCAGTCAAGTATGGGAAAGGCCAGTCTTACTGATAAGTAGAATGCAGAACCTTACAGCAACTCCACAAACTGTTTTAGAAGTTTCTTAAGACGTTAGACATACACTTACTATGTCACCCAGCAATCCCCACCACTCCTGGAGATGAAGTTTGTATTCACACAAAAACCTGTACATGAATGTTTGTAATACTTTTATTTATAATAGCTAAAAACTGGAAAAACCAAAATGTCCCTCAGTGAGTACATGGATACACAAACTGGTACATCTGTGCAGAGGAATACCACTCAGCAATAAAAAGTAATGAATTATTGATATATTAAGTGACTTAGGTGAATTTTTTTTTAAAGATTTTATTTATTTATTTGTCAGAGACAGAGAGAGAGACAGAGAGAGAGGGAGACCACAACCAGGGGAGTAGGACGCAGAGGGAGAAGCAGGCTACCCACTGAGCAAGGAGCCTGACGCAGAACTCGAACACAGGACCCTGGGATCATGACTTGAACCAAAGGCAGACGCTTAACCAACTGAGCCACCGAGGTGCCCTGATTTAGGTGAATCTTAAAGGCAGTCTGTTGAGTGTAAGAAGCCAGTCTGAAAGGGTTACAAACTGTATGATTCCATTTATATGACATTCTTGAAAAACAAAACTGTAGTGATGGAGAACAGAGGATTGTTTGTTGGGGATATGGGTGGGCGGCAGGTGTAACTATAACTGGGTAGTACAAGGGAGATTTTTCAGGTGAAGATACTATTTGTGTCCTAATTGTATTGGTGTTTACACAAATTAATATGTATTTTAAAATTCATAAACTATGTACCATAATAAAAAATTGATTTTACTGCATGATAATTATAGCAGATAGTGATAGTGCTATTCATTTCTCAAAAACTTGGAGGCTTTCTCCAGTTTATTAGTTAAGGAGGGATTCATGGAAGGAAGAAGTGGCCCACCATCTCATAGCTTGCTCTATTTGAATGGAAAAGTATTCTCAGAAGTCAAGGAAATCCTGTGATGATTCCGCTAATATGTATTCAGAGTTTTAATTCCAGTGAGGCTTGTGGGAAGCCTCTGGGAGCCAGAATATACAGATTAGGTTTTCTTTGTTGTACTCCCAGCTAATGGTCTTATTAGATGGTCTCCCAACTAAAACAGATATATGTGAATATTGGCTCTCAGTAAGTGCAGGCTTGCCAGTTAGAGGAGCCTGGCATAACAAACATGGGAACAGAAACTCTTTCCCATGTTAACCAGTCTCCATGCTACATGTTTTTCTTTCTTTCTTTAATAATACAGCTCCTAACCTGTACAGACGACAGATTTCTAAGCTGGTGAAGAAAAATTACAGTAGATCAATTTTTTTTTCTTTCTCTCTTTGCCTGGTTCCTTACTGAAAAATCTCAGTAATATCTCAGATATAACTCTGAGAAACATAGACCTCCTATAAAGATGAATAGGGGAAATTGTCTAAAACAGATGTTAGAATCCAGTCTTCAACTCTGCACTGTCTCTTTTGTGAAACTCCTTATTCAGCATCTTTTATCCGTCATCTGTGGTGCTGACTCCCACATATCAAATCTCTTTGCCCAACTAAATCATATTGTCATCTGCTGAACATGTCTTCTCAAAGATGCAGCAAGCATGTCAAAATTACCAGGTTCTAAAATTAGATATTAACTCTTTTATTGCCTACCAGGTTTGGTTTTCCTTTTTTTATACTTTATTTCAATGAGTAGGAATTATCCATTTGTTTCTTAAGCCAGGAACCAAGGAGTTATTCATGGCTCCTTCCTTACTTCTCAGCGAGTTTTGGTTCTATAGATCCTAACTCCTCAGTATGTTTCATAACTGCTTATTCTTCATTCTCACTGACACTGATGAATGTCAGGCCACCATCATATGTCATATGGATTCTGCAGTATCCACAAAACTGCTTTTTCTTTCTGACTTAAATTCATTTTGTACACAGCAGCCAGGATAATGTTTCTTTAATGTAAATCTCAATTTACCACTTGTGAAAACTCATCAGTCATACCCCTTTCATTGACATAAAGTCCAAACTACTTAATATGGCCTAAATAGTTGTTCATGATGTAGATCTGCTTCTCTGTTTTTTCCTGTTATACTCTGTTTGAGTGTTGTCTTAGTCACCAAGGGCTACTATAAGAAAATACTGTAGACTGAGTGGCTTAAACAACAGACATTTATTTCACAGTTTTGGAGGCTAGAAGTCCAAGATCAAGGTGTTGGCAAATTCATTTCCTGGTGAAGACCCTCTTCCTGGCTTGCAGACAGCCACCTTCTAACTATATACTCATGTGGTTGGGAGAGGGTGGGAGTGTATGCTTTGGTTTCTTTCCCTTCTTAAAAAGACAGTAATCCCATTAGGGGATTCCCTCCCTCATGACCCTGTTTAAAACTATAATTACCTCCTGAAGAACGCAGCTCCCCATACCCTCATATTGTGGGCTAGGGCTTCAATATAAGAACTTTGGGAAAATACAGACACTCAGTCCTTAACAAGTATTAATGAACTACTTGGAATTATTTGCATTGAGCAGGTCAGCAGACTGTGTCATATAAGCCACACCTGGACAACCACCTGGTTTTTCACAGGCTGAAAAATGTTTTTTACATTTTAGGTGGTTACATTTCAAATGGTTATATATGTACCTATATAATATACTGATTTTGTCTGTGGGCCTGCAAAATCTATTTACTTTTTGTCATTTAAAAATAAATTTGCTAACACTTAGAATAGATTATGCTTTTTGATTCCTTGTCCTTAGCATACTGTTTATGCAGAAGGTATTTCCCTCTTCCATGTTCTAGAGGCCCCCATATTTGCTTGTCCTTTAGATTTTCTCTGACTTGACTTTGTTTTAGGTTTTCTTTGACATTCCAAGACTTAAATATCCATCCATTGTGCTTTCATGGTAGTTGAGCCATAACCATACTGTAAAGGAACTGTTTGAGGGAAGACAGGTAGCCTCAGAGGGCTGTTGCAACTTTGTTAAATTAACATTTGTAAAGTAGAGCCCTGGAGTTTTGGATGGCGAACCCAAGTTCAGTAAAAGACCACAAGGGAAATTGAAATAGAGAAGTTTATTACTAACAGGTTCTAAAGGAAGTATTTGGTATGCCTGGAGGGGCCATAGAAGTGCAGGTAGGGAGAGTCACAGGACCTGGGGTATGTGACTTTATTAGGGTCGATGATTAGAGTGCTTTGGGATTCCTAAATTGGTCAGTTCAAACTGAAAAGAGCAGGGTTTTGATAAGCCCCGCGTGGGATTATTTAAGGGGTGCACAAGGGGAAGGCCGTGGGAGGCAGGGTGATTATTGCTCACCAGGGCTGTTGGGAAGTCATATCAGGAATTTATATTTGCTTGTGATGCTGGGGCTATTATGTAGGGCATGAACTCATGGGAGGGGCTAGTTTCAGTTCAAGTCCCCTGCAGGTCCCTTGTCCACACAAAATGGATGCCAAAGCAGTGATATCATAGAGTAGTTTAGCTAAACTCTTGACAAAGACGTGGGTATATCTTGTGCCTTCCATATATTGGTTACTATATGTGTTGAGTTATTGAGAGTGTGTCTTTCTGGGGCGCCTGGGTGGCTCAGTCGTTAAGCGTCTGCCTTTGGCTCAGGGCGTGATCCCGGTTATGGGATCGAGCCCCGCATCAAGTTCCTCCGCTGGGAGCCTGCTTCTTCCTCTCCCCCTCCCCCTGCTTGTGTTCCCTCTCTCTGGTTGTCTCTCTCTGTCAAATAAATAAATAAAATCTTAAAAAAAAAAAAAAAAGAGAGTGTGTCTTTAATTTGCCATGTGGAGGGACAGGGTCAACTTCCCTCCTTCCAAATTTGTTAAGATGTCAAGACTATATACTAAGAGGGTATGAAATGATTTATTACTCACATAATGATGCTTTCTGGGGAGAGCAGGGCAGGTACCCAAAGTGGCCCAGGATAGTTTGAGTGAAGTTAAAAGGGGCAGATAGCTCTGGTTTTTAGTGTGGTTAAGGGATGTGTCAGTTTGATGGGTTCCCACACTCAGGCTAGGATTGTGTGGTTTGAACTTCTCTGCTGATGCCAAGAAGGGTAGACTTTTTCCAGCATGAAGTTTTGCATATTATAAAAGCTTACTACAGAAAAATTAAAAAGAATATAAAGAGCATAAGTACGTTTTACCTCACATATTGGAAAATTGTAATAATACTTTGGCTTATCACCATCCTGATGTATTTTTCAGCATTAAAGATGAAGTCATATTTTACATATGCAGTCTTCTTTCCCCTACCCCCATGCTACAGACCATCTTCCCATGTGACTAGATAAATTTATGAAACATATGCAATGGTTTATTGGTGAGTGTTAAGTTTGAGGCATAAATATGGATATTTTTCCGTCCCTCCCTTCCTTACTGTAACTACTGATAACTGTGTTCCCCTTCCTTTTCCACTGGGCTTTCTTAGTACCTTCTAAGAGTGATATCATAATTATTCTGTTACTTTGACATTCATTAGAACAGGCTCATTCTCATTCTTTAAGATTAATTTTTTAAACCTTTCATTATAAAATGAAACCTACAGAAAACGACACAAAACAAATGTAGGGTTTAGTTAGTTATTAAAAGTTGAACATCTTTTTGGCAGTGGTGGCAGTGCTGCTTTTGCTGATTGGCGTGTCTCAGCAAGCCAAGGCCTGTTCTAGACTTAGAAAATGAGGTTCTCTGTTGCCTTTGATTCTTTGCTGCATCCTTATTTATCAGAGCTGTCTTGGGGCACCCAACATTAATTTGTTTCACACATACTTAGATATACACAGACAGCTAAATGTTTTTGTAGGAGATATGATTTTTTTTTTTTAGTAAAACTACCTAAGTCAATACTTAATGCAGAAAATTAGAAAATGCAAGTACTCTAACAAAAACAAAAGAAAACAAAGAAAAAGAAAAACTCCATAACCTATGTTTTGGCTCCCTTTCAGCTTTTTTCTTTGCATGTTATACAATGTTGTTGGTTTTCTTTTTTTTTTTTTTTTCATAAAATGGATAATTCTGTACATTCTGTTTTATAGACCTAGTTTTTTTAAATTAATATCTAGGCCTTTTCAGTAGAAAAATGTATTTTTTTCATTTAAGATTAAAAACATTTTGTGTTAACACCAATACTTTGTACTTATATTCAGGAACATAGGGTTTTAATTTCATTGTTTTTTACATCCTTATTTTCTTTTTTTAAATATGAGAATCCATTTTTTAACAAACACCAATATAACTGTTTTTACTTATACCCATGTATGCACAACCAGGATAATGACAACAGTACTACTGTCCATAATGTAACTACTGAAAATAGTTTGAAATTTTTTCCTCATTGAAATAGTTTCTTTCTGAGTATAATGCCATCAACTTTACAGTTAGACTCATTTATTTTAATTTACTTTTGACTTATAGGGACTCATCAAAACATCTGTAAGAGCAACAGATTAGGAACAACCCAGTCTGTTTTTTCCCCAGTTGACATCTTTCCATGTCTATAAATATATTTTCATTATTATTTTTTAAGAAAACATAATATTCCGTTGTACGACTGTGTCATACTTTGTGTTTAGCCATTTTTCTGTTTTTGGGCATGTCTACTTTTTTGCCATTCTAAATAATGTGCAGTAACCATACTTAAACATAGATTTTTTTGCATTTGTCTGTTTCTGAGGGCTAAAAAGACAAAGGAAAAACTTGTCTTTTTAAAAAAGGTTTTAGTTAAATTTTGACAAATTGGCTTTCAGAAAGTTTATGAATCTAATCCTATCTGGAATATTAATGAATACTAGATTCTTTTCAATTGTGGTAAATCAATATTGGTGTTAGCATTTTTTCCTACATATTTATTGGCTGTTTATTTTTTATTTTGTGAATTGTCTATTACGGCCTTTGCCAGTTTTTTTCCATGTCCTTTTTTTTTTTTTTTTTTTTTGCTTTTAGGAAGACTTATCTGTTAAGGACAGCAGGTATTTCATGATGGAAAGAGGTTCTGTGAAATAATCTCTTTTTGTGTCAAGGTTAAATAATTATCCAGAGGTGTTTTTGTTTGTTTGTTTCTGCTTTTTCAGAAGCAATTATTCCATTTGCTTTTAGTCCTCAGTGCATTGTGGAAGGAAGGCCAACAACACAAAATTGGAAAGCTTTGGGTGGAATACCCAACATAGGAAACAAATTCTAATTGTATTCATATCATCTGTAATAAAGTAGACATCCCCCATCTATAGGAGTTTTTCAAGTCCATAATCTCTAAATTGTTTAAAAATTTGTGGATTTTTACATCTTTTTATTTATATATACTAATGAAGGTCTTTCAGTATTGAATCAGTTCTTGGATTGGAAGGATCCTTTAGTGGGCTACGGGTCAAACTGAGTTCCTGACTTTAAAGGAGTTTTTATTTTGCTAGTTAGTCTTCAGAATATGAGTCTTTGAAAGCAAAACATTACTTTTCTCAGGACAGGTGAGAGCTGGCAGAGTTGCAAATAGAACCCAGGAGTGGCTGCTTATAACAGTTTGACTAGTCCAGTACTATTTGTCTTTTATAGAAAAAACAAATTAAGGCAAACCAAGCCAGGGTAGTAGTGGTGCTGAAGGTAAGAGTAGGTGGGTTTGGCACAAGAAAGGAAATGGAATAATCATGTAATTAAATGCTTTTGTTAATTTTAATGCGTGGTCCAATAATAAACACAACATCTCACACCAAATATGAGTAAGTTTTGGGAGATTCTTTACCAGCTTTGCTTATTCATGTTATCAAGGAAATTGGTAAAAGCAAAGACTCAGGAGGTAGACCTTTTGTGTTTACATCCTATTTTGGCTCTCTGTACATTAATTTCTAGTAATTGTACTAACCATTAAATCACAGAATTATTTTGAAGATCAAATAAATGAATTAATATTTTTAAAGTACTTAGAACAATATCTTACAGAGAGTGAGCATTGTGTAAGTTTTTAAAAATGAATTAAAAATTTCTTGGTGGGAGGAAGAGTAGGAGAGAATGTTACAGATAGTTTAACAAGTAAACTAAATCTTTTTTATTAAAAAATTTTATCTAAAAATTTATTTTTATAACATAAACATTGAGTAAATTCAGACTATCATAGAGTGATGCTTTTAAAACTAATGATTACATACATTTTTTGAGGTAGGTTATAGCATTTTTTACTGCTTTTGTTCACAGGATATTCTGAATAATCTTGAATCATGTGACCTTGAGGACGATGACCTTATGCTTGATGTGGATTTGCCTGAGGATGCTCCTCTTGAAAATGGTAAGCGAGGACAACTTTGAGACTCCAGAGGCATATATCATTGAGCTGCTTGTCTAGGGCCAATTTAATACTTGTTATTTACAAACTTCCTTGTCTCAATGGAGGAAGTCTTGTCAGACTGAGAATCATTCTTAAGTGATATTAAACAGATTCATTTGCAAACTTATTTAAATGTTTAAAACCTTGATTTTGTAGGCCTTAGATCTAATTCTGTGTGATCCAATAAAATTGTATATCTGTATTACAAAGTAAGTAATAGATAGGATTTGTCCTTTTTGTCCTTGTGTATATATCCAACTTTTCCTCCCTTTGTTTCATTTTTTTTTTTTTTTTAAAGATTTTATTTATTTATTCGACAGAGACAGAGACAGCCAGCGAGAGAGGGAACACAAGCAGAGGGAGTGGGAGAGGAAGAAGCAGGCTCATAGTGGAAGAGCCTGATGTGGGGCTCGATCCCATAACGCCGGGATCACGCCCTGAGCCGAAGGCAGACGCTTAACCGCTGTGCCACCCAGGCGCCCCTCCCTTTGTTTCATTTTGATTCTAAGAAGAAATAATTTAGAGAAACAGATATCATTTGACTTGTGAAACATCAGTAAAACTCATTAAGTTTTACTTATGATAAATAATTTTACTAAGGATGAATATTATTTTTAAAACATCAATTCTGAAAATTTTAAAAAGATTAATTCTGGGAAAATGGTGACCTCCTGAATGAATCATTACACTTTTTTTTTACTCCCACATCCAATCTCTCTTCCTCTCTGGATCCCAGTAACTGCTGGAGTAGGGATTTAGACAATCCATATGCAAGAGGGACCTGGGTACTCTTGCCCCCGCTGACTTAATATTTGTAGGATTTTCTTTTTTTTAAAGATTTTTTATTTATTTATTTGACAGAGATAGAGACAGCCAGCGAGAGAGGGAACACAAGCAGGGGGAGTGGGACAGGAAGAAGCAGGCTCATAGCAGAGGAGCCTGATGTGGGGCTCGATCCCATAACGCCAGGATCACGCCCTGAGCCCAAGGTAGACGCCCAACTGCTGTGCCACCCAGGCGCCCCTATTTGTAGGATTTTCTATCTTAAGGACTGATCTAGAATTAGAGACCAGCCTAAAAAAGCCCCTGGGGCAAGGGTTGAAATGGGAATCCTCTGGGAAGAGGAATGGCTTCAGAAGATCTGTGGATTCCCTGTCAGTGAACATTTGCCTGGTCTCTCGGGCCTCTCAGGGGCAAGGTGGTGAAGTCCTTTTTATACACGATTTTAGAAAAATTCAGGGATATTTCGGAGACGGCAGGTATTTGTTCTAGTGCTATTGAGGGTACTAGGAGCTCACCTTTGTCACTTTTTTTTCCCTCCGTGCTGCCAGGATGCTGTGTAACAATCTCAGAATCTCAGTGGCTTTCAAAATATATATTTTCCTTATTTATGGATTTATAGATTAGCTGGAACAGCTCAGGCTGTGGGATCGAGTTCAGGTCTGCTCCTTGTTTCTTCATTTTGAGACCAGGATTACCTGGAGCAGGTTGCTCTCATGGCAGATGGCAGAAGGACAACAGGCTGAACAGAAACATGCATATAATATCTCTTAGGGTCTTGACTTAGAACCAACACACTGTTACTTCTGCCCACATTCTGATGGCCAAAGCAAGTTATATGGCCAAGCCTAATACCAGTGGGACTGGAAAGTGTATTCTGTTTGCAGTGAGAAACGCTGTGGCAAAGGACACTAAATATATAAGTCTACTAAAGGAGAGAGTGAAGAGCTGAGAACAATATCTGCTTTACCACAGGGGTAGAGACTGTAGCACTTTCTCATGGTTCTTCTGTCACCTGGGATACTCTGGCAACCAGAGCTGAGTTCCAGTCAACTGAGAAAGAAAAAGCACAGCCAACATTCAGGAAGAATAGGGAAAACAACAGAACTCCCAGGATTAGAGTGGCCCAAGGTATAATAGTGAAAGCACTTAATGAAATACAGTTGCAGCACAGTGCTTTCTGGATTTCCTAACAGAACAGTTCAGTAGATGACAGAAAGTATAGCGGCTGTTGAAATCCAAATTAGTGGCCTGGAAGATCAAGTGGAAAAATATTGTAGAACACAGAGGGAAAACATAACCATGGACAGTTATGGGGGGGAAATGAGATGTTGATCTAAGAGATTTCATGTGAAGTTTTAAGAGCTGGTAGTGAGGAGTGGGGGAAATACTTCCTTGGAATAAATCACATCCTAGATAATGCATTTTACTTTGACAGATTTTAACTTCTCTTTGGAAATTGTATACCCTTTCTGAGCTAAAGGAATCGGTATTAGAGCCTGCCTCATCTTTACAGGACAACAAAAGTTAACCTCATGTTACATAAAATTGGAATCATAGGAAATTTAAAGTCTTCGAGATCTTGGCTGGGGACTTGTGAAAAGTAGGAGGGACCCCTGAGGTATAACATCTCACATATATTGTAGATTTTCCTCGGAGAAGGCAAACAGGTATTGACTGTTTTTAGCTAACTGAACACTGAAGAAAGCAGAACATAAGTCTAAAATATGTAGCTTTCTGAGGCACCAAACATAAAATAGTATTCAGGTTTGGTACTACTGGGGAGTAAGGAATGACTGTTCTCTTTATAGCTCTGAGGTCCTGGATAACTATACCCCCCATTGAGTTTTTTTTTTTATTGGGAGGATAGGAATGTTACAAGGACTGGTACTAAGTTTAAAGGAGTCTTCTAATATACTTTTGACTATTGCTTTTCATTCTCTTTAGCTTCTGGTTTTGGTGGCTATTATGCGAATTTGGGTCAAAGTTTTGAATGGGTCACTCTGAAGGTTGGTGTGTTCAGCATTGCTAGTTCTGCCAATATCAGTGGAATTTTTACCAATAAGAAGTCTGAGACCTTGTTGAGATCTTAAGTTTGGGTTTGATTTTGGACACAAGCTTGTTACGACTTTGTTATGAATAAGGGATCTTCTGGGATTTCAAGGAGGTGGCCATGAAGATATTCATCTGGCAATTACATTTGTGTAGTAAATCATGACCCATCAGGGAGCATATGTGATAACACAAAGGAGGAAAGAATGTTTGTTGGTCAGGTGTTTCTTGGGTTGTTACGGTGTAGGATTTGGGAAGTGAGAGTTTTTGGAAATATTCATAACTGAATTGTTTGGTGACACTGAGGGGGAGATTATATAACAATAGTAGGGTTTAGGGTTGATATTGTAGTGCCTGTAGCAATAAAACATTTGCAAGATTTTCTTTTAATATTTAGAGAAAATTATCTTTTGAGTACAAGGATAAAACTGGAAATTGAGTACTTGATCTCCTCTTCAGAACACTTTGATTAATGACCTACTTTATTTTTTCTTTTATTTCTTAGGCAATGCAGGACTCTTGTTTTTCCAGTGCCCTGCTGCTATAAGTGTACTAAGAGACCTCTTCCTCTAGTGTTTAACTGGCTGTGGTGGAGGCACCTCGTTGTGATATGTGAAGGACGTCATTTTATTCTGAGTTGTATTCTGCTTTTTTCTAAGGCTCTTTCCAAGTATTAGAAGTCTGACAGTGAGGCTATATTTATCCTATTTCTACTTTAAAATCTTTTACAGAACGTGAGAAGAGAGATTGGTCACATCTCTTTCAGAATCTACCTCTGAATGCTATGTAAAGGTGTGAGTCTACTCTTGAAGTCTGCAGTGGATTTATCCTTTCTTTCCTTACAGAACTGAATCAGAGCTTGATCTGCATTCATAGAGAAGACTTTGTTGACAGCCTCTGAAAGTCCTTTTCTAACCTCTTCTAGTTTCCTATGCAGTTGATGGACTTCAATATGTACTACCCCAAAATAGGGCACCTTGGCATATTGAATAGTTTAAGGTCAAGGAGTTTGAGAAAGTGGCGGAAGCAGGAAAGTCACTTTGACCTCCTCCTGACCTCACCCTCCTTTCCTGAAACAGGTCCTAAAACCCTCATGTGAGAGTACCCTCCCCATACCTAGCGGAAAGGCACATTCTTATTTCCAAGACAAAGAGACTCCCAAGAAGAATCCTAAAAAAATAGGGCTTGCTAAGTTTCCCTCAGTTTGCTACAGTTACCTCATACTCCTTAACCTGTCATATTCCTCCACGAGTGACCACTTTTTATCAAAACTAGCATCAAAATACACAGGTCTAACTGTTTCTTTGGGTCTTTATTTCCTTGTGAAGGTTCCCATGTCACATATCATATTAAATAAATTTGCATGCTTTCCATCTGTTAATCTGTCTTGTCAGTTTAATTTTCTGACCCTACAAAGGTCAAGAAAAACTCTTTCCTCTTCTACACAACCAGTCATGGGTTCTTAAGTTACATGACCTTCAGATTCTTCACACTGTGCCTTTTCCATTTTATTTTTTGCACCTGAGGTTCCCTCTAATATATGAACTAATGGATAATAGATCTAGAGATTCTGGGTTACCAATTCCTAAATCTATTCTAAATTCCTCTTTAGATTTCTCCCAGTCTTATTTAGATCTTAGAAAACATGCAGCCATGACTCTCAGCTTTTAGAATGAGACCAGGTCTTAAAAATCAGTCTTACAGGGTATTCCTGCTTCAGAAGGAGGTTTAACTTTAAGAGATCAAGTGAGCCTTTGAGGTTTCTGGCCAGCTTCAGAGTAGGGAAACAGGTCAAGGGAGAGATGGGGCAGAGCAAAATCGAGGAGTGTAGAATGAGGGAAGAAGAATAAAAGGAGAAAGGACTTCAGTTTTCAGTTGTGATTAGGAAGGATCTGAAAGACAAAATTGTTTTAATTCTTTTACATTTTTTTCCTTTTACCTTTGTCAAGGACTCTCTTAAGGAAACAGTTTTGGGTCTGAATTACTTTTGGCAGACTACTTAGTATTTGATATTTGCTCCTTTTTTGTTCTAAAGTGTCTCTCAAATGAACTGTTCAGATTACATCAAAAACACAATTGTATTGCTTTATTCTATTGCTCTGGAACATCTAATGGTCACTCATTGCCTACAGATTAAAGCCTGGCATTTGGGGGTGCCTGGGTGGTTCGGTCGTTAAGCGTCTGCCTTCAGCTCAGGGCGTGATCCCGGTGTTCTGGGATAGAGCCCCACATCAGGCTCCTCCGCTGGGAGCCTGCTTCTTCCTCTTCCATTCCCCGTTTGTGTTCCCTCTTTCACTGGCTATCTCTCTCTCTGTCAAATAAATAAATAAAATCTTAAAAAAAAAAAAAGCCTGGCATTTGGCATATTTATAGTTTAATCCTGAGGTTTATGACGTTTCCATAGTGTATACCTTGTTACGTGTGCTATTTCATCTACTCCTGTTTTTAAACTTCTCTCTGTTGAAAAAGATGTCTTCTGGGGTGCCTGGGTGGACAGCTGGTTAAGTGTCTCCCTTTAGCTCAGGTCATGATCCCTGGGTCCTTGGATCAAGCCAAGCTCAGCAGGGAGTCTGCTCCTCCCTCTTCCTCTGCCCCTCCCCCCACCTCTTACTCACTTGCTGTGTCTCTCTCTCTCTCTCTCTCTCAAATAAATAAATAAAATCTTTTAAAAAAAAGAAAGAAAGATATCTTTCTAATTACTTCCTGAATTCCACACCACCAAGTTATGGTTCCTATTAAATTGTACTTACTCTGTGTTATATTTCCTAAGGCCACATTTTTGCTTTTTATTGAGGTATAGTCATATGAGTTCTATAGTATTGTCCTTGATCACTTTCCAGTTACTGTATTTTCTTCTGGAAATTTATCTTTCTTTTTCAGTGCTAATTGTGTTTAGTAATAACAATGTTCATGATTTTTTTTTTTAGATGAACTTTTCTACTTTCAAGCCAAATATTAGTTCAAAGCTTTTCTGATCAGATTGTAAAACCTCCTGCAAAGCTCATTCTTTCTAGGCTTTGTAATGTTTAATTTCTTCCTGTCATTTCTGTAGCCAATTGTTATTCACAGGTGGAAATACTACCAATGTCATCCATTACCTTCCTATGACTTTAAATAATCAGAGAAATAATCTAGGTTACTTTTGGTGTTATATTTTGTTCCTTTATCAAATCAGAAGAAATGAGTGCGATGAGTGGTAGATCTAGGCATCCCATGTCCCATACCTTTCAGTTAGCTATCTGTATTAGATCCTTTTTCCCTTTCCAGAAAGTAAAGGTCCTGATATTATCTGTGTCTCCTGCTCACAGTAAAAGAACTAAAACCTGCTGCCTTTTACTTTTGGACCTGGCAGCCTCTTTCACAGGGCCTTTCTTTATTTTCTAGTCCTAAATGCATAGTTAGGGTGAAATGGTGTGTAGAGAACTGTGATCAACACACTGGGTTACAATTTTTCAAACCAGGATATGTTTTGGTTTGCCTCATAACGCCCTATGGTATTTCATGTTCAGAGGGATTTATTTCATTTCTTAGTCGTCTTTGTCCATTCCATCATTGGCTATGGAAACGGTTTTGACTTATCTCCATTTTGTAATTTTGTTTGCTTTCCATTTTCTTTTCTCTGTTATTTCTTTCATTTTGTCAGAGAACCGCCTAATCTTATCTAAGAAACCACCACTAATGTTATTTCACATTATCTTCTTAGTAACATTTTAAATTATATAAATATATGTTTGGTGGGTGCCTCAGATAGGAGTATAGTTAATGCTTGAGCAGCACAGGTTTGAAATATGTGGGTTCATTTATATATGGGTTTTTTCAACAAATAAAGGAGAGTGTTGTAAATGTTTATTTTCCTTATGATTTTCTTAACATTTTTTTTGGTACAGTACAGTACTGTAAATGCATTTTTTCTTATTTTCTTATTTACATTTTTTTTCTCTAGCTTACTTTGTTGTGAGATTACAGTATATAGTACATATAATGTACAAAATATGTGTTAAATGACTATGTTATTGGTAAGGCTTCCAGTCAACAGTAGGCTGTTAGTAGTTAAGTTTTTGGGGAGTCAAAAGTTATACAGGGATTTTTGACTATGCAGGGGGTCCCTACCTCTAACACCCACATCGTTCAAAGGTCAACTATATAAGCAGAATACTTAAAGAGTCTTGGAGCAGTCATTTATCTGAGAATTTAGGCCCCTCTATCTCAGTGTCTATCAGTAGTCTTTTGTGGTCATGGCAAATGTTTGTTTCCACTGTTTATTTGCCATTGTGCCTGTGGTTGAGTTCTTGTTTCAATAAAGGTGCTTTAACTTGTAGCCTCTCTGTTGTTATCAACAGCCTCTTTAGCAAAAACAAAAGTGGCACATCAATTTTATGCACTTTAATTTCCCACGGTATTTAACCCCATCTCCTGGCCTGTTTGCCTGGTTCATTTGCTTATTGTTACTCCGTATGCCCTGTGTCGATGATATCCTAATTACATATCAGATTCTTCTTATGACAGAATTTCTTGTTTGGGGAGTGAGTGGAATTTTACTTGCCTGAATTAATGAATTCAGATAAAAGTAGATACAGAGCATCTCTAGCTGTGTAGAATTGCTTGAACTAAAGTGACATTTTAATGCCATGTTGAAATACTTCATGAGCTTTACTGAGTCTCTGAGTGTAATACAGATGTGAACTAAAATCAGTTTTAAGCCTTTTTAGGATATTTTAAATTTAATTTTTCTATTCTGATCTCATCTTCTACTCTTCATTTTTTTCATTATAATGGTCACCATGCCTTTATTTATCTGTCAGGTTTTCTATAATTGAACTTTAAAAAATATGTTAAGAATATATTATAATTTATCTCAATAAAATGACAAGAAATTGAAATAATTTCAAATGTAAGGCTTCTTTAAAAAAATTTTCCTTTAAATTTTTTTTAACTTTAAAATGTATAGTTTTTTTCCCCACAATTGATTTCTCTAAAGGTTATGAACAAAATTTCAAAGTATTTTAAAAAGTTATATAAAACGTTTGTGTATTTAGAAGAAATATGTTACATTGAGTTTAGTGTATATGAGAATTGGACATCTGCACTTTGACTACTTTTTTGAAGTGGGGAAGTTTGTTTTTATGTGGTGTACTGTAATGAAGCACTTTCCATATTTCAAATTCAAGTTTTAGGTTAGGTGAAAATAAACGTTTAAATAATGAATTTTTGAAAATTAGGGATTACATTGGTTTCTACAGCTTATTTATCAAGGAATTCTAAGCATTCCGGATTTGAACTTTCTCATGTAATAATTCTCAGACTAGAGAAACCTTTTCTGTCCCTGGCTTGAGTTAGTGTTCAGTTGTATTTTTAGTAACAGTCCTAACTCAGTAGCTATGTAACCACTGAGCGAAGATGGAGTCACAGGGTAAACTGGGCTTGCTTCCCACAGGGAGGGCTGGGAGTTGAGCAGGAAGGAAGGCCTGTTTGTCAGTGCCTTGTATGCAACTATGTCTGAGTAGGCAGCCGGCGACACAATGTCTCCCTTGTACAAAGTAACTCTCTTAGTGAGTGCTCAGATATGTGAGGAAAAAGTGTTTGGGTAAGTGAAGGAGAAGCTTGGGGTGTTTCAAGGAGATTCTTCTTGTGTTTTGTGGCATTTGGATTTCAGGGAGTGTACTATTTGTTGCTGCAAAGTACTGGCTTTGTTTTCAGTGGCATTTTAGACTTTTTGAACAAGCTCTACCGTAGACAGAGTGAAGCTTCTTACTTTCTAAACTGTGAGCTTAATTTAAAAAATATGATTTTTTTGTGATGAAAACTTAATTTGTGCTTCTTGAAATCGGTGAAAGCTAATTGTGGCATTTATTTTTGCGAACAAGTTCTCTACTAGACTTAAAATCTTCTACTTTTGTTAATCATTTTCATTCTGAAGTCAGAACCAGCTAGTGATAATGATGAAAACCACTAAAAACTGATTACTGGTGTTTAAAATGTATAATGTTGATAACAAGGATAATTTGCTTGTTTTAAAACACTGGGACCGTTGTTACTTAAGTGCCTGTGATATGAAAGTTTTATAATTTACTTCAATTTGAATACTATAAAGTTCAGTTTTCACCAAAAGAACTGGTTACTTTTCTTCTGGAAATTTTGATTTTGTGATTAGCTAATATAAATGGCTGGTATTTTTAGCACATCGTTTTTATATTCTCAGCAGCATTTAATTATGAAGCTTAAGAGTTAACTTTTATAGAGTGTGTACATGTTAATAGTGTTTTGCTTTTGAATGTGTCTAGTGGAGTGTGACAATATGAACCGCTTTGACCGGTCAGACAGAAATGTTCGGCAGTCTCAGGAAGGATTTTGGAAAAGGCCACCCCAGAGGTGGAGTGGACAGGAGCATTACCACCTTAGCCATCCTGACCACTATCATCACCATGGAAAAAGTGACTTGAGCAGGTGAGTCTAATTTAGATTACATTTCCTATCTTTTGATTAATTTTGAATCATAATATTCCCCTACCCCCTCAAAACTATTTTTTAATTTGGTTCTTAGAGGCACCAAAAAATATTTCAAATTATATGTGGTACTAATTGGAATAATTTGTCTAATTCTTTCCTTTCGGCCCAAATCTTTTTTCATTAGCTTTATCATAAATAAAAGTATTTTATTTATGTCTGCTGTTTGGACTTCATGTTTTGTTATGATTTTCTAGTTTTCATTTGGGAATGATTATATGTTGAATTTGTTAAAGTTAATTATTTTTAAAATAATGTATGAAATTAGTGCCAAGTGACTATCTTCTTTGCTTATAGATAAATTAAAAGTTTCTGAAGCACTATTAGAAACAGAAGATACTGTACAATACCAGAATTCTTTTCCTTTTTGAAGCATAGCATAGTTTTTAAATTCATAAGATCTTATGTATAATATGGCTCTGTAGTTGATCAAACCTGGGATCAATCCCTGGCCTGACACAAATTAGCTTTGTGAGCTTAAATAATTTTTTAAAACCCTCTCTACTTTAGTTTATCATCTGTAAAACACAGTTAATAATAGCTTTCTTCCAGTGTTCAAGGATGAGAGACAAAAGTGCTTGAGCAGTATATGGCTTAGAGTAGGCACCCAGCGGTGGTAGTTATTATTAATTTTTTTCCTTTTCACTTCCTCATCTCATTTCACTAGGGATTTGAGGTCATTTCGGGGCACAGTTACCATACAGATAATAAAATTGGATAAGGAAACAATGGAAGGAAAATGACCCCATATAGTTCCTGAAATAAGAAAAAAATTTGGTTCTAAGAATCCTTGCAGCAAAAACAAAGAACAGACCTTAATCCATTACAAGATTTATCCTATACTACAAGATAAAGAATGTGTTTCTCCTGAATTGACTTGCTTTCATGAGACAGAAACTTGAAAGAAGCTGCTTTACGTGAATTCTTAGAAGGGGAATACTTTGTGTTATAGTGGAACAGGTCTCAGCTTCCTAAAGTAGAAATGATAAATTCCTTAAGTCCATTTTGTACCTGTGTTCTTCAGTGCAAGCTACAAAGAACTCTAGACTAGTGAGAAAAGGCAGTTCTGCAGTGGGTCACAAAATAATGAGGTTTAACTAAGAATCCTTCTGTTGGTATAATTTGACAAAAGGATAAAACGTAGAAGATCTAGAAGAATACATGGAGTATATATTTTTCTAGGCATTATTTTGGCTGTTGTTTTTTATAGCTGGGCTTTTGATAAACAAGGGACATCAGAGAGTTGTTATTGTCAGGCAAGAATATGATGTAAAGATAGTCGTAATTGCAAATAATAAAGATTATGCTTCCCTCATCATTGATATTTGGTTTATATGGAGGTAAATTTAAGGCCAACTTGTGAAAATTTAGAAGCCTAACTAAAATGTGAACCATTGCTTATACTTCTGGTAAGATTTATTCATCCATTTAACAAATACTCATTGAGAACCTATATGTTGAACCCTGTGCTAAATTCTCAATCTGGGGTGTATTTGGAGATAGTGTGAGAGGTGATAGCTGTGGCTTGGTAATGACTTCTTAGAGCATTGTTCTGAGGATGCTAAAAACAATTATGTAATGCATGAGCTCAGTTGGAGTCATTACAGTTATTGGTTATGTAGAAGATTCATGTGCCTCTTCCATCCCATACAAAGTTGAGTAGTAATACTTCTTGGATGTTAAGTCTGTGGGAGAGGCAGGTATATTGCAGTATTAGTGCAGTACAATGATGATGGGTGCCTTAATTAAAGTGATTTATATAGGACTCCAGAAGTATGCAGCATCTGGTTTTTGTCTAAGGTAGTGGTGTGTAAAGGAAGTTACTATTGAACTGGTAAGTGTGACTAGAGATTGCAGAGGAGTGGTTTCTATAGGAGAAGGATGAGTATTCAGATGGGAAAAAATAACATGTGCAAAACCATATATCAGTACTGTGGCATTTTTAGAGAACTAAGTTTTTAGTTGGATTGCTAGGTCATTTGGAGGAATGAATAGATGTGATCTCTAACAGCAAAACTTCCTATTTTAAGATAAAGAGTGGCAAATTTCAGCTTAAAATGGGATTATAAATCAGACTGTTCCAAATGGAATGAATTACCTGGATAGAGGTAGTAATCTCTGTCCCTGAGAATGATCAAGCTGAGACTGATTAGTCATCTTTCAGAAAGTTCAAGAACATTTTCCAAAAACCATATTCCTGGATGTTCATAGGTATAGAGGAGCGATTATCTGATCAAATAAGTACAGGGATGAACAAATTAATGTTAAATGAGTTTTTTTAAAAGTGGACTTTGCATTGCCTTTAATACATAGATATAGTACTATGATTTTGCAAAATGTGGTAAAAGATAGAATATGTAGCCATTTCACAAAACACTTGACCACAGATCTCTTTTACACGTTGTGTTTTGAGGGACTAGTGATTTGTGGATCATCCACCCTGGTGATTCTCTGGGAGGAAAGAGATATGCACCTTTTCTTGGGTGTTGCTCATTTGACTCAATGCAGGACTTCCCAACGAGTGGGCACACTGGTTTGTCATGAATAGTTACAGGTTAACCATTTTATTGATCCCTTTGGCCTTTGAGGTGGCCATCTGGGTTTGGTATATCTAGATCCCCTGGAGCTAGTTATGAGGTTGGGTGGTACAGAGAGAAACCCCATTCAAGACAAGCCTTACTCTCCAGTACACCTGAAAACTATTCTTTTCTCTCCATGCCTTGATTTTAAAAAGTTTGGATGCGCTAATCCCAAGGCCTTTTTGACATCACATGTGTAAAAGTATCTCTTCCTGTTCTATGACTTCTTGAGCGTTAAGTTCCCTTTCCTTTCTGTTCTTTAATTCCCATCGTTGTCTTTTTTTTTTTAATTATAGGAATCTGTCTTATCCATAATGTAGGGGACTGGTAATTCAGAACCACTGAACAGTTTCCTTTTATTTTTATCATTATACTATGCTCTCTTTTCATCTGGCCTAACCTTTCACTCCTCTTTCTCCCGCAACCTCCTTCTTTCCCTGTACTTTCCATTATGCTATATGGAATTCTCTCACATCCGAACAAACTCAACATTTTTTACTTACTCTTTGCCTACATTCTCCTGATTATAACTGAAATCTGTTTCCTAAATGTACTAATTCTCTGGTAGTATTTTTATATGAGGGATTCTTATTTTCCAATCACTCCAGTACTTTAGTGTTTAGAGTTGGGGTCTTTGTCTTCACTTCTTATTTGCTTCTAATCAAAGTATTTTTCAGTCTCTTTCCTTTGAGACTTAGGGCATTTGGCTGTATCAAATCATCCTTATTGGTCCCTACCCCTTGCTCACAAAAATCTTGACCCTTGGCTCATTTTCCCTGTCATTTTAAGCTTTGCTGCAATCCTGAATGCCTCCAGTGCTCAGGTATATGATTCATTTAACCTCCTAACTCATTAGTTTCTTAGGAGTTTCTGTATACGAACAAGGTCATGTCATCAGAGAATGGATATAGTTTTACATTTTTCTTTCCCATCTGGGTGCTTTTCATTTTTTTCTCCTGCGTAATTCCTGTGTGTAGAACCTTCAATACAGTGTTGAACAGGAGTGGTGAGAGCAAACATTTGTGCCTTTCTCATATTAGGGTAACGCGTGTAGACTTTTACTGTTAAGTATGATGTTAGCTCTGCTTTTTCATAGGTAGTCTTTATCAGTTGAGGAAGTTCCCTTCTGTTCATATTTTGTTGAGTGTTTTTATCATGAAAGTGTGTTGGAGTTTGTCAAATGCTATTTCTGTGACTATTGAGATAATAAATTTTTTTTTTTGCATTCATTCTCTTAATGTGGTATATGACATTGACTGATTTAAATATGTTGAATCAACCTTGGATTTCTTGGCTAAATAATAATTGGTCATGGTATATAATCCTTTTATATATTGCTAAATTCAATTTGCTAGTATTGTGCTGAGGATTTTTGTGTATATATTCATAATAAATATTGGTCTATAATTTTATTTTTTTGAGATGTCTTTGTGTGCTTTTGGTATTATGATCATATAGATTGAGTAGGAAAGTGTTTCTTTCATTTCTGTTTTTGGAAGAGCTTATAGAATTCACCGGTGCAATTATTTGGGCTTGGGCTTTTCTTTGTGGAAAATTTTTTGATTACTAATTTAATCTCTCTAGATAGATATCTACCGAGTTTTGTCAGTTTTTGGTATAGTTCAAGTCTTCTGTTTCCTTGCTAACCTTTTTCCTAGTTGTATCCATTAATGAGGAGGAAGTATTAAAGTTTCCAACTACAGTTTATCTTGTAGGGAACATCTGATAGCAACACATTCTCTCAGTTTTTTTTTTTTAATATGGTGATGTTTTAATTTCTCTTTAATTTTTAAGACTCATTAATTTTGCTAGATATAGAATTCTTGGTTGACAGTCTTCCTTTTAACATTTTGACCCCCATGCTTTCTTATGAACAATCAGCTGTTAATCTTACTGAGTGTGTCTTCTAATGAGTCATATTTTTCCTGCTTTGTTCAGAATTCTCACTTTTTCTTTAGCTTTTGATAGTTTATTTTATGTGTCTCTTAATATATCTTGGAGTTTGTTGAGATAATGACTAGACAACAATTTTTTTTAAATGCCTTGAACTAGTAAGTATCCCAGCCTTTGCCAAGGGGCTTTATATATGCGTGTGTTTAGGGATACTTTCAGCAACCTTGTAAGCAGTTTGCAGCTCTGCCTTAGCCTTCATTTCCTCCTTGCTCAGAGACTCAAGGTCAGCCAAGGGTGAGAGGTGAAGGCCTTCCCAGGTATTTCCTTGGTATGCACACAGACCTACACAGCTGTATGGCCTTCTCTGTGTCCAAGAATATGCTGGGGCATTTCAAAGCCTCCTGTGGGCATCTCCTTCTTCAGGTTTTTCTTTTTAAGTTTTTTGATCACCTCTTGTTTTGATCGCCCGTCTGAGGCAGCTTGAAATTTTAAACAATTGCACTGATTTTTTTTCAACAAATGCGCTAGAGATAAGGCTGTTCCCACTGAGAAACCTCAGAATTGGGTCAAATAAAACAACAACTGAGAATGGGCCTTTTCTAGGGAGGTGCTAGTTAGATCAAATAGTAACTCTTTTCTGGAAATGGTGCTTTTCAAAGAATTCCAAACCCAGTTCACGATTCACTCCTCCCTCTAGTGATTACTGAATTTCACTGCTATTATGCTTGTAAGGCTCTTGTTTTTAAAGCTACCACAGAGCTGGGGAGATAGGCGTGGCAATAGAGTAAATTAAAATCCACAGAGTTTGTTTTCACCAAGATTCAAGTGGGTTTTTCTTTTCTTTTGTCTCTTCATTTTTTCTCTTTTCTTTTTCCATTTTTCTTTTTCTTTCTTTCTTTCTTTTCTTTCTTCCTTTCTTCCTTTCTTTCTTCTCCTTGGTTGTGGCAGACGTTTGGTTGTTTTCCATGGTATTGACTAAGTTGATTTTGACAAATTCACCAGTGTTCTCAGTGCTTTTATGGAGGGGTGGACTTTTTGGAGATCTTTATTCTGCCTTTCTGGAAATACTTCCTTCTGTCTTTTTTTTTTTTTTTTTAATTAATAGACTTCATTTCTTAGAACAGTTGTAGTTTTAGCAATATTGAGCAGAAAGCACAGAGAGTTCTCATATACTCCCTCACCTTTTTTAATACAATTTTTCCTATTAACATCTTGGATTAGTTGTTACAATCAATCAGTCAATATTGATACACTGTTATTAACTAAAATCCATAGTTTACATTAGGGTTCGCTCTTTGTATATACATTCTGTAGCCTTTGACACATGCATAATGATCTGTATCTACCATTACCTATCATACAGAATAATTTCACTGCTCTTAGACTCCCATGTCCTCCTTGTATTATCCCTTCCTTCTCCCTCAGCCCCCACCAATACTATGGTAACCACTGATCTTTTTACTGTCTTCATAGCTTTGCCTTTTCCAGAATGCCATATAGTTGTCGTCTTTTCAGATTGTCTTCTTTCCCTCAACAATATGCGTTTAAGTTTCCTCCATGCCTTTTCATGGCTCGATAGCTCCTTTCTTTTTATCACTAAATAATAGTCTATTGTGTGGGTGTACTATAGTTTATTTATCAATTCACCTCCTGAAACACATCTTGATTGCTTCCAAAATTTGGCAATTATGGATAAAGCTGCTCTAAACCTTTACATGTGTAAGTTTTGAACTCATTTTGGTAAATAACAAGAAGCAACGGTTGCTGGATCATGTAGTAAGATGTTTAGTTTGTATGAAACTGCCAAATTGGCTGTACATTTTACATTTTCTCCAGCAGTGAATGAGAGCTTCTATTGTTACACATCCTCACCAGCATTTGGTGGTGCGTATTGAATTTTAACCATTCTAATAGGTGGGTAGTGATATCTCATTGCTGTTTTAATTTGTAGTTCCCTAAGGATGTATAATGTTGAGCATTGTTTCATATGCTTATTTGCCATTTGTACATCTTCTTTAGTGAGATGTCTGTTTAGAACTTTTGCTCATTTTTAAATTTAGTTGTTTTTTTTCTTGTTGAATTTTAAGAGTTCTTTGTATATTTTAGATACCAGACCTTTATCAGATATTTTACAAATATTTTCTCCCAGTCTGTGACTTCCCTTTTCAAATCTCCTAATGGTGTTTTTTTCAAAGAGCAAGTGTTTTAAATTTTATGCAGTCAGGTTTATAAATTTTTTCTTTCGTGGATTATACTTTTTGTGTTATATCTAAAAAGTTGTTGCCCAATGCTGTGTCACCTGGATTTTCTTCTTTGTTACCTTTTGTTTTACATTTTACATTTAGGTCTTTGATACATGTTGAGTTAATTTTTGTGAACAGTGTGAAGGGTCATTTTTTTTCTCTATGGATTCTAGTTTTTCTAGTATTACTTGTTGAAAAGACTATCCAGTCTCCTTTGTTTTTGTTTTTTGTTTTTTTTCTTTTCCTATATTTTCTTATTTTTTTTTTTTACTGAAGTATAATTAACATACAGTGTTATAGTAGTTTCAGGTGTACAACATATTGATTCAGCAGTTCTGTACATTACTCAGTGCTCACCATAAAGATTGTCACCATCTGTCACCAAAACAACATTATTATATTACTGACTATATTCTCTGTGCTGTACTTTTCATCTCTGTGACTTATTATTTTATAACTGGAAGTTCGTACCCATCAATACCCTTTATTCATTTCACTCATCCCCCTAACTAGATTCCCATTGGCCACCATCAGTTTGTTCTCTGTATGTAAGAGTCTGTTTCTTTGTTTGTTTATTTATTAGATTCCACATATAAGTGAAATCATGGTATTTATCTCTCTTTGTCTGACCTATTTCACCTAGCATAATACCTTGTAGGTCCATTCATGTTGTTGCAAATGGCAAGATCTTTTCTTTTTTTTTTTAGTAACTGAGTAATATTCCATTGTGTGCATACACACACATACACACACCACATCTTCTTTATCCATTCATCTATCAGCGGACACTTGGGTTGCTTCCGTATCTCAGCTATTATAAATAATGCTGCAGTAAACATAAGGGTGCATGTGTCTTTTCAAATTAGTGTTTTTGTTTTCTTGGGCAGATACCCAGTAGTGGAATTACTAGATCATATGGTATTTCTGTTAACCTGTCTCCTTTGAATTGCCTTTGCTCTTTTATCAAAGATCGTTTGACTATATGTGTGGATATATTTTGTTTTGTTTCACTGATCTATTTGTCTATTTTTTCATCTGCACCAGTCTCAATTACTCTCACTTTATGTAGTAAGTCTGGAAATCAGATAGGGTCAGTATTCTGACTTTCTTTTTCTTTTTATTGTTTATTCTGGCTCTTCTTCCTATTCATATAAACTTTAGAATCACTTTGTTGAAATTCACAAAATAATTTGGTGGGATTTTGATTGAGACTGTATTGAATCTAATATTGAAAAAATATAATAACCATGAATATAAAAATACATATATTTAACTTTTAATATATAGTTTTTATTAAAGATGAAAAAAGAAACACTAAAGGTTTTGTGAAATCAAAGTGTGACTCAGATTAGGAAATAAATGAAGAAGAAAAATTCTCTTTCTCCCTGTTTCTCTCACATACACATTTCCAACTGCTAATGTGTGAATCACAAACCTTCAGATTAGCACAGAATCACACATCGTAGTAATCAAGAAGCTTGGGTAGAAGTGAAGGATATAAGTATATGGGTACAGCCACGTAATTTGGGGAGATTCCTTTAAAACGGCAATAATGATTATGCAGTGTTGTGATTATTAGGTGTGTGGATTGAATATCAGGTGCTGCTATTGTATGGATTCAATTTAAATGGTTTAAAAACAAAAGCTTATCTCTTAGAGATTCCTTTTTACAGTTATTCTGATCCCATTTTGGGGGGATGATTTTATTGGCTATATTTAGAACAATGTTAAATAATATTGGTGATGGTGGACATTTCTTTCTCATGCCTCTATAACTACTGAACTCATTTTTGCCTTAATCCATACCTGTATTGGTTCATTTCTTCATGTTCAGTAGCCTACCTGGCCTGTGGTCAGCTGCAGAGAGTCTGCCTATGCTAACACACTGCTTACTGTCCAGTGTTATGAGGTGTTGTGTCCAGTAATTTCTCTATTTTTCATGTTTCTTTTTCTTTACCTTCTTTATGTTTTCAACCCTGGGTTTGTGCTTGTACTCTTAGAAAGTGATTTTACCTCTCATTCTGTTTTAAGGTTCAGATTCCCATGTGTGAACTGCATCATCCTCTCGGAATGTGGAATCTCAAAATCTTCATTATCTTTCGGTTCTATTTTCTTTCCTCTCCTATCTTTAATAGGGTCCTTTTATTTTCTGAAAATAACCCATTATATATTTGCTTTCTGTTCCATCTTTGTCTTCTTTTGACCTTCCCCGTTATTTTCATTTTTTTCCAGCGAAGTTCAGTAAGGTGTAATGTTATTTCCAATGTATTGTCAGATCGTTTCACACCAAATACAAAGTATAAACATATTGTGTTAAAATGTATCAATTGAAGAATATAGGTGAAGGTTATATGACATTATAGCATGCTTTTGACATTTATGTTAGAAAATTTTTTCAATATAAAGAAGTTGCAAATTATAGTAACAACAATAATACAATAGCAATTAGTTTTTATTTAACATTTACAATATATCAGGCACTATTCCAAGCACTTTAACATATATTACCTCATTTGAGACTTACACCAATCTAATGAGGTAAGTACTTGTATTATCTTCATTTTATAGATCAAAAAAGTGAAGGATAGTTAAAGTAACTTGTCCTGTTACTAGCTAGTAAGTGACAAAGCTGAGATTTGAACTCAGGAAATGTGTGCAGGTAAATATGAAAATGAATAAGATATGGTCTTATTTGCAAAGGGCTTGTAATCTAGTTAGAGGTGATAGCTATATAGATTTCTTTAATTTGTACTAAATAAATTAAGAATCCTAAAATGCTAATTTTATCTAGTTGAGGGAATCAGGAAGGGCTTTTAGAGGAAGTAGCATTTTAGTATGAGGAGATGTTAAGTTCCATTTTGGAACTCATGGGGTAAGTATTTGAACTTCCACCGAAGGTGTTTGAACTTTGTTTATTTCATACTGGAGAACATTGAGAGTTAAAGAAATTATGGCCCAAAAACATTAAATATTTTCAGTAGCTGGTTATTGTCAGTCAGGACTTAAACCGTAATCCTAGTCAAGAGGTGGCTCTTTTATACCGTTGTGATTTTCTAGATACCAAATCTTTCACTATTGTTAGTGATAAAGACTTGTGACTCTTCCTTTGAATGTTTTTAATTCATTAGTTCCTTCCACGTGGTTAATATTTAGTCAGCCTGGAACAAGCTTTACTCTGTACCTATTTCTCATATTGTAGATTGCAGAGTAGTCTCCTTCAGTCTCTTCCCTCTCTAATCTTTGTTTTATTCACTTGGTAACATAGAAGGTAAAGTTTAATTTTATTATTAACTGGGACTTTAATGTAACTGCTTCCAGATTATAATTTTAAAGTAGAACTAAAGAACTTTAGAATTTCAGCGATGGAAGCTTGAAAAGAAACAACCTACTGGTTAAAATCCATGATCCTTAATCATTCAGTGAAAGCAGCAGCAACAAAAATAAACAAAAAGCTAACTGGTCTCTGATACAGAGGAAAAGAATATACAGTCTGTGTCTTCAGGGAGTTTATAATTTGGCACAGATTGCAAATCAACACAATATACTATGTCAGGTAATATGGTGGGGCATACTAGAGGGCTCTATAAGGACACCTGTGGAAGTACGAAGCCCTCCTTTGGGGGATTAAGAAAGCTCTCCCTGAGGAAATGCCAACTAATTTAAGATGAAGAGTTATCATTCTTCAGATCAAGTGTGCAGTGGAGGGCAGGGTGGGTAGCTTGGCCAGAATACAGAGAGATTGACATAGGTTTGGAGATGAGGGAGATTGTACTGTGCTTCAGGCAATCTCAGGTAATTGACTGTGGATTAAGAAGTTGGTCTGCGGGAGGCAGATGTGTTAAGGGATGAAGTTAAAGAATAAATTGGATTCAGGCTATCTTTGGCCTCATAAGCCATATTTGAAAGTGTCCCTGTCCCTGAAAAACATGCCTTGTACTTTGTGCCATTGCTTTTCATTTTCTTTTTCCAGAAAGCCTTCACTTTTCATTCCAGTCAAATTCAAACCTCATACTTTATAGTTCATCCCAGGTTCTTTTCTGCCTAAGAAAATCTTCCAAAGTATGTCAACTTTTTTCTTTGGAAATATTGCTTATCTCTACTCTTCATATGCCAGATGATTCTATATTTTTGTTTTACTGCTTTGCTAACTTATTATTACTATATATTTTTTATCATTCCATGTATAGATTGCCCATCTATTCAGTAATGAATGGTTAAATAATATTAATTGATCAGTATTTGAATTTAATAATTCAACTCTAATTTGAACCAATAAAAATAAAGCAGAGTTATATATAAACACATAGGTCTCAGCTATAGATCAACAATTTGAAAGTTCTTAAATTTTTTTTTCCTTGGGTTAAAACAATCAGACCTGAAATCATGTACAAAATACAGTTTCAGAGAAATACAATCTTGTGAAAACCAAGCTTATATTGAATATTTAAGAGCTTTGAGATTTGGGACTAGTTGTTTAAAAACTAGAAAATTTGGTGAAAACCATGTTTCTACTTTTTCAGTCTGGTTAAAAATTAATGTGTTGTGGCTTTTGCAAATTTAATGCATCATGAATTTAACTTTAATCCTGCTATATTAACATAGCCATTATATTGAAGAGAATACTTTTTCAGTGTGTTATTTTATATATCTTATATATTTTTTATTTTTATATTTATATATATTTACATATATAAAAAGTTCATGTCTTAAGAACCAACTGGAATTATGTATTATGTGAATGCAGTAATTTCAAAATGGCTGTAGCAAGTGACTTCTGATTAAAACATTGTGTTTTTCACATCCGTAAAACACATTAGCCCTAGTTATTTTTTTTCCTGCTTTTTCAGCGTGTATATTGTATGAAACTAGAGGGAAGTTTAAACTTTCTTAGAGTAGATTTTTTTAAAAATATAGCTTAAAATTAGGAAATATGTGGTGAGTATAAGACTTTTATAAAACCAAGTTTAACCTTTGTTGGAAAAGAAAATTTATCAATAATGTAAAAAAATAAGAAGCAACAGTTCGTCTGTCTTAACTCTTTGCCGGAACTAACAAAGGATCAGAAACTAGGGGTGTGTGACCAAACTGGGAATTAACATAGGTAGCATAGTTATGGGGCTAAAAAAAGATGTGAAGTTCAAGAGGCCAATGAAAGTCAAAAGCTAAAGTGCAGACAGTCTGTTCAGGCAAGGAAAATAAGTATAATTTTTTTCAGGCAAGGCCTTTCCCTAGAGTTTTTTGTTTTTCTTTCATTTCCTAAGGAATAAGGTTTATTCACCAATGTTGAAAATGCACAAAAAGGGGGAAGAATGCAGAAGATAATTATATTAATGAGAACTAGAACTGATTGGAAATTTTGGTGGAAACAAATTCAGTGTCTGAGGTAAACAAAAGTCAAAGGCTATGTGATAATGGTAAATGATTTGTAATAATCACTGCGATAATTTCATTACCCTATTTCTTTCTGAAATTATGTTGTATGTCTTTTCCCTCCAACTTCTTCCCCTGCCCTTCCAGAGGCTCTCCCTATAGAGAATCTCCTTTGGGTCATTTTGAAAGCTATGGAGGGACCCCCTTTTTCCAGGCTCAGAAGATGTTTGTAGATGTACCTGAAAATACAGTGATACTGGATGAGATGACGCTCCGGCACATGGTCCAAGATTGTACTGCTGTAAAAACTCAGTTACTCAAACTGAAACGTCTGTTGCATCAGGTGAGTATATATAAACATTTTTAGCTCTGATATTTTGAATTGCAAAATGGATTGTTTTTACTTTTTTTTTTTAAGTTAATTGGGTTTCTGATGTCTATTCAAATTTCTGTAGAAAAAATGCTTGTAAATAATACATAACAAACTTTTGTCGGAGGAAAAAACGTGGGATTTTATGTGATGCTTTCAGTACAGTCCCCAACATTTATGAGCTGTGTGATATTTGGTAAACCAATTTTTCTCCTATTTCCTTATTGCATTATAAGGTTATTGACAGAATTAGGAATACTAGTTGTAAATTTAGAGATCTAACACCTGAAGATTAGTATTCAGGCATTTAGTTATCAGTGGCTGTAGGAAATAAACAGCAGTTTTTACTTACATAATCATAGCCATATAATTTAACTTTTGTTTGAAATCTTCAAATTTAGTCTTCCTTAGTCCTTCCACTTTTTTGCGCGCGGGGCGGGGGGGAATCTAGACTCATAGCAGTGATGTGACTTGTCCAAAGTCCAAAGACACAGGGTGAGCGGATGTTAGGACCTGGCTTCTCACTCAGTAGTACTTTTTTTTTGTTCAAGCTTTCAGACAAGGTCAGATGAATAGCAGAAAACTGAGGAATAAAATACTAATTTTAAATCATGGGTATCTTTTGGTTAGTTTTAAAGCTATGTTTATTTTTTGTAGACTAGCCACATTTTCCTTAAAATTATGGTTGAGAACGAACAATCTAGCTTCTCTGCTGAACTTATTTTCTGGATTACCTTCCTTAGTGTTGTATGTTGTAGCTTCTTAGGGACCAATTCTTAGAATTCCTGGTGTCCATCAAAACCAGTCTCTTGATACACGCTCAGTAAAGGCTAGTTGAAATGAAATACGGCTCCTGTGTTAGTAATGACGATTAGCGTAGATATCCTGTTAAAGTCATGAAAATTGTTACGTAAGTACTTGATTATGGATTCTTCGGACTTCTCTTCTCCATTATTTTGGATGTTGGATTACTTTTTGAAAATAAACTTTTCTGTGCTATGGCTGGGAGCAAGAAGTAGATCTTTTTCAGATCTGAGATCCTGGGACTTCTCTAGAGAGAGAAAGAGATTTCATGACTGAAATTTCCAGACATAGAGCTTAAAATTTTAACTGTAACTAGGAGATAGACTCCGGTTTATAGTATTTCTCTGCTCACTAGTCTGGGGAGATTTTCTCATCAGAAGCTTCAGAGTCAAAGGAAAGAGAAGGTAGAAGTGGTGGGGAATAACTAAAATATGTTTGATATATACTTTGAATCAGTCCTTATACTATCCATATACCACATACCCTCTTCTGTGTCTGGGTTTATTGCTCTAAAACGTGAAGCATGATAAATACTAGCTAATCAAAGCAGACCACGTCTAATCATGGGAGAAGTAGTATAATTCAGGAGAGAATACGTGAATTGGTAACCAATGATAAGCACCATAAAAATAGAAAACTTTTTTTAGACACTTTAAGAAAAACTGTGACTCTCTTAATGGCTCTTTTCTGTCATTATGACCTCTGAAATGTTACAGTAAACACTGATCGAGTTAACTTTACTTTTTGTTTGTGCAATGAAAACAAAATTATGAGAAGAAAAATTGTAGAATCTTTTTAGGGCATCTTTGAAACTTCCCAGAATGCTAGTAGAAGTTAAAAGCTGAATGAGTCTAAGATTTCATATAACTACCTATATTTTTTCCCTGTTTAATATTACTAAATTTAAAGAAGTTCGGTGTGATACATAGACATAGTTGTAAAAAATTCACATAGTATTCAGAGACTTAATGAAAATGCAGTGTTTCTGTCCTCTCCATCTTAGTCAACCTTTTTAGTCTGAACAGATTACCGTCTGAAGATTTCTCTAGAGCTATCATGAAGGGCCTTTTGTCATATTCTGGGCTTGGGTCCACTATTTCTTGTATTTCTTCTTCTTCTTCTTCTTCTTCTTTTTAGTTTATTTCTTCGTTTTGCTAGAGTGTATCTTTACTTTCTGAGAGAGGGTAAATGGATGGTAAATTTTTTTTAGTTACTGCATTACTGAAAATTTCTTTTATCTACTCTAATATTTAATAGTAATGATTTGGCAGGGATGGAAGAAATGAGTTTTCCCTTAGAGGCCTGAATGCATTGCTCTTCTAGGATTCAGGTTAACCACTGAGAAGAGTCTACATTCTGATCCATTCTGCATTTTATATAGCCTGTTTTTATTTATCTGAGAGATTTGTAATCTTTTTTCTTTCTTTTCCTGGCACTTTAATCTTTTATTTCTGGCATTGTGTAGTTTCACAGAGATGTCCTGGGATTTGAGTTTTGTTGTAGTTGTTTGTATGTTTCCCATTTAATGTATGTTTAATTTAGTAGATTCCTTTTAGATTTATATTGTGTGAAATTTTCTTATTTCTATGATTTTTTTTACCTCATTTTTTCTGTATCTTTCCAGAATTCTTGGTAATTACAAACCAGAACTTCTGAATTGATTCTCAATTTTTTATCTTTTTCTTTCATATTTTCCTTTGGATTTGATTGTCTTTTCTGGATATTTCCTCAACATCATATTTCAGCTCTCCATTTCTGTTGAATTACTTATATTGGCAATTGTATCCTCAGTGTCCAGGAACTCTTTATTATATGCCATTCCTTATTCATATCTTTCAATTTTTGTTTTATCAGTGACTATATTAAGTAGAGTGTTCCTATTAGGTTTTGTTAAGATTTCTCAAGTTCCTTGTATTATCTCTCTTTTTCCAAACAGTCATTTTGTTCTTTGTGCTTATTTTGGTTTCTTTCTTTTGGAATCTTTCTTCAAATATCTAATGATTATTTGTTGTTCATTAATATTTAAGAGTGAAGAATTAAAAAGTTGATTCAGGATTCTTTGTATGTGGGCTGGGCTGGTCAACTGGTTGGCTTGATTTTATAGTACTAGATGGATATTGGAGGACCCTCAATATCTGTTGAGTGAAGGATTTTTCCTTCTTAGGTTGTTCTGTTTTCTCCAGAGAAGCAACCTCTGATTTTTTTGCTTGGAATAGAAATGGAAGACTGGAAGTCTGTTCTTGCCTTATGCAGACTTCCAGTTAATTCCCATCATTTTTTTTTATTAAAGATTTTTATTTATTTATTCAACAGAGATAGAGACAGCCAGTGAGAGAGGGAACACAAGCAAGGGGAGTGGGAGAGGAAGAAGCAGGCTCATAGCGGAAGAGCCTGACGTGGGGCTCGATCCCATAATGCCGGGATCACGCCCTGAGCTGAAGGCAGACGCTTAACTGCTGTGCCACCCAGGCGCCCCAATTCCCATCATTTTTAACCCCGATAGGTCATATTCTTATTTTTTTCCTGTATCTAGCATTTTGACCCTCATTGGGGTTGTGCAGAGCAAATTGGTTCTCTTTTGTTCCATGTTCCCCATCTATACATACTTCAGTTATGTCTTTTTCTAGTCCTGCTAAATCACTTATTAAAGTTTCTGTCCCCTTTGTAATTCTCTTTATCATTATGGTTTATATGTTTTTAAAAACTCTTCTCCATCATTTCATTATAGGTTTAAAAGAAAAGATAAAAGTATCTCTAGTCAAAAATCCTCTTCTGTTGAGACACCTGGGTAGCTCAGTCTGTTAAGCATCCACTCTTGATTTTGGCTGAAGTCATGATCTCAGGGTGGTAAGATCCATCCCTGCCTCGAGCTCTGCACTGGGTGTGGAGCCTGCTTGAGAGTCTCTACCCCCTCCCACATCCTCCCCCACTCTCTCTTTAAAAAAAAAGTTCTCCTCTTTTAAAAAATATAGTAAAAATATTTTTTAAATTACTTTAGCTGTGTGAATGCCTTCTTTTGAAATTTCATTTTGTCACAGCTCAAAATTTGATTATTCTTTGCACATTCTTGTTTGCTGGATTTGCTATTAGAGAGGAGGGGTTTTGCACTCATTTGCAAACATAAGAACTTAAAGAAGCACTGGTAACCAGTATCTGCTTGGGCCTACTCATGAGAGATTGATTATGATAGGGAGAAGTCACCCTGGTTTCAGTAAAATATGAAGCCCTGCAAGATTTGATTGAGTGCTAGCTCAGAAAGAAGAATGTCCACAAAGAAAGAGGTAGTTGCATTATCTCTTATGTTCTCTTACTTTGCTGTTCTCTCTTCCAAAGGTTCACCTCAAGGCAGTGTTCCTTAAATTTAGACAGAAATCTTTTCTTTAATTATTTTCAGCAGTTTAGTTAGGCTATTTCACCTTACAAGATTGAATTGAATTGGGCGCCTGGTTGGCCTAGTTGGTTAAGAATCTGCCCTCGGCTGAGGTCATGATTCCAGGGTCCTGAGATTGAGCCTCGTGTTGGGCTCCTTGCAAAGTGAGGAGTCTGCTTCTCCCTCTCCTTCTGCCCCTCCCCCCGTTTGTGCGCTCTCTCTCTCTCTCAAATAAATGAATAAAATTTTAAAAAAAGATTAAATTCATAAAAGGAAACTAAAGAGAAATGATTAATGAAAATATAAGTATCGTAAAAATGATTTCTGTAGCCTGATTCTTAGTAGAAACAACAGAATTTTGTAGAGCTCCTGAAAAAATATAAATATGTAAAATTTCTATTACCTACTATTCAGTAAATGTATGTTAGATTGATTTTAATCAGACAGTTTTATAATTGCCTTACCTGGTTAGTTGCTGGTTATTTCTTAATCCAGTGGCCTCTCATTGCTGTCTTTATTTTTTTGATCTTGAGGACTTGATCAAGAGGCCGTACTTGATAAGGACAAATGAGAAACCACCTTTGCATTTTCTAGATTTCCCTTTAGTGTCTGTTACCAGTTTGGAGGAATTGCCTTTGGAATTAGTCTGGGTTCTCCAAAGAGAAAGAACCGAGTGGGGGGGAAGAGATTTATTATAGGGAATTGGCTCATGTGGTTATGGAGGTTGAGAGATCCCAGGATTAGCAGTTGGTAAGCTAGAAACCTAGGAGAGCTGGTGGTATAATTCTAGTCTGAGTCTGAAGGCTGGGAACCAGGAGAGCCAACAGTTAAGTTCCAGAATGAGTCTGAGTTCAAAGGCAGCAGAAGACCAATATTCCTGCTAGAAGACAGACAGAAAGAGAGAGAATTTTCCCTTACTCCATCTTTTCTTCTATTCAGGCCTTCAGTGGGTTGGATGAGGCTTACCCACATTGGGGAGGCATTCTGTAAGTTCATGGAGGTTGTTTTGATAGAAATATTGTGAATAGAGAGGCAAATCCATATCCAGAGTAATTGTCTATTCCAGTAAAGACAAAACATTGTTCTTTCCATGGTGGTCTAGTATAATCAACCTGCCACCAGGTAGCTGGCTGATCATCCAAGGAGTGGTGTCATATAAGGGGCTCGGTGTTGATCTCTGCTGCTGGCGAGTTAGGCACAAAGCAATGACCAAAGCCAAGGTGGCCGTGTTGCTGAGTCTATGCGTAACCTCCATCTCTGCTATCATTGCTATTTTGTTGATAAGCCCTTTGGAGGATGACAGAGGTCACTGGGGAAAGAGGCTTACTGGTATCCAGGAATGTGGATCAGACTATCCCCTGAGATACAAATACCTTCATAGTGTTTGCCCATTTACAGAGGTCTATCCACATACCTCTTCCCCAGATTTCCAATCATGTTTCTTCTAAATCCCTGACCATTGGCCCATGTATTGGTATATAATTGCATGTCTGGACATTTTTCCTTCTAAGTAAAGTGATCAACCACATGCAGTGCTTGAAGTTCTGTCCCCTGGAAGGATTTCCCTTCCCTGCTATCCTTCTAGGCTGTACCAGAAAGGAGCTGTAGTGCTACAGCTGTCCGCTTTCAGATGCTGTCTGCATATCGTATGGAACCATCTGTAAACCAGACCTGAGTCTTCTCTTTCTCTGTCAACTGATTCTAGGGAACCCCCCATGAGGCCATAGTGTAGTTTGGGAGAGAGAAGGCAGTGTAGCAGGAGTGGGGACCATGGGCATTTGAGCCACTTCTTCATGTAACTTATTTACATCCTTAGGGCCTATTTAGGCCCAGTCACATTTATACCACTTTCATTTGATGATGGAATGTTTCTATGCACCTGCAACTTTATGACTTTGTGTGTCAGATAATACCCCATTCATGATGGGCAGCTCGGGTAGCATGGTAATTTGGTGGCCCAAGATTAAGCATTCAATCACTACTAAGACACAGTAGCAGGCCAAAAGCTGTATTTCAAAAGGACAGTAGTTATCTGCAAAGGATGGCAGGGTTTTGCTCCAAAATTGTAAGGGCCTGCACTGAGATCCACCTACAAAGGTCCATTCTAGTCTCCGAACAATATCCCTGTCATTGACACTTCCAAACCATGGGACCTGCTGGGTCATATGACCCACACAGCAGAGCAGCTTGCACAGCAGCCTGGACCTGTTGCAGAACCTTCTGGGCCCTACTGAAAACTAGCAGCTATTTAGGTCACGTGGTAAGTGGGCCAGAATAACACACCCAATGTTGCCTCTAAAATCCAAAGATGCCTACTAGGTATTGTACATCTTTTTTGGTTATAGGAGGATCCAGATGATGCAGTGACTTATCCTTTAACTTAGAAGGTATATTTTGACACATCCATGGTCCTTACTCCTGCACACTGCCTTCTTTCTCTACAATGGTTTATATTCCTTTTGTGTTCCTGGCAGTTAAGGGTGAATTGATGACTGGACAGTGCTATTCAAAGTAGCTTGTACAAGTGTTTGGTATTAGGCCATGGAGAGTTAAGGTAGCTCTTGCCAAAATCAAAGTAAACACATTTCATCCTTCTTCCAGAAATTCTTGCTATCAAAGAAAAAAACTGAGCCAAAATTAAACTTGTTTAGTAACTAGTTGATTTATAGTCTGGTACAAGCTTTTTATTGTGTCACAGGCAGAAAATACTTCATGCCAGAAGTGATCTGCAAATCAAACTGTAAATAACACTGGTGAAAGATACTAGCCTTACTTGTGAAAGAGAAGTCCAGGAAATGAAAAAGATATGCAACCAAATATTACACTAAAGGTGTCCTTATGTAGTATACGAAATAGAAAATTTGCTCTGGGATTGGAGATGAAGAAATTCATTCTGTGGCATTATGGAGAAGATGTGAAACTGTAAATTGAGTTTATCAGGTGAAGAATTTGGAGGAGATCTGTGGAATCAGCATGAACATAGTTCCAGGTTCTTGAGAGCATGAGCTGTATTCGTCATAATGACTGTGGGAAAACCCACGAGTATGTAAGATAATCAATAAAGAGAAGGCCAGAAAAAGCAGTGCTCACTTGATACACTTTGAGGTAACTTTTAATACAACTTCTTACTTTAAAAATGTTTATTAATAAGAAGAATTAAGCAATTATATTGCATTTATAGCAGGATCTATATTTCAGTAATTAAAGTGGCATCTAAATTTCAGTAACTAAATCCTTAATGAAAAAGGATTGAATTTTGCTGAAGAATGCCAGCAAATAAATGTAAAAGGTGTGATAAAATTAGAGAAACATTATTTTTCAAACCCTAAAGAAATTTCTGCTTTATGCCAAGATTATTGTTGCTATAACTGTTAGGTGAATGGGCAATGGGTTCCTAGTCAGTTCTTATTGTGCCAGAGTAACACCATATAAATTATTTATGGTTGCAAGAGAAAAACATACTTGTTCACTGGAGAAATCAAACAGTTATCACCCTAATCCAGAGATGGTTTTCCCATTATTAGTGAGTTGAGTTATCCAGATAGTATGTGTCTGCCTATGTGATACACATAATTGTGCATAATATAGTCTAGCGAAACCATTTAGTTTTAATTCCTCAAGCCATTGCTTACAACTTTCTTTTTATAGGATAAACAGGTGATAGAAGAAAAAGGAAGGAACCAGACAAATTGATACAGTTGAAAACTCTGTAGGAAAAACAGTAATATCCCTTTCACTTGTTAGTGTCCTAAAAAGTTGATGTGGGGAGGTGAAAGTGCTACATTAAAAGAAATTTAACGGACAACTAGATGTAATGTGAGATTCTAAATTGGTTATTGGTTGACAGATCAACTATAGAAGACGTTTTTGGCCAACTGGGGGAAATTTGAATATGGCCTATGTTTTACATGAGGTAGAAATTTACTGAAATGGAAAGATAAAGATCGTTGACTAAAGATAGGTTATAAAACAGTATGTGCATTATAGTCATATATCTATATAGGTGTATCTCCAGAAGGAAATGCACTAAGGTGTTAATAGTGATGGTACCCGGATGGTGAGAATGTGATGTCTTTTATTTTATTTTATTTTATTTTATTTTATTTATTTTTTTTTTAAAGATTTTTTTTTTTATTTGACAGAGATAGAGACAGCCAGCGAGAGAGGGAGCACAAGCAGGGGGAGTGGTAGAGGAAGAAGCAGGCTCATAGCGGAGGAGCCTGATGTGGGGCTCGATCCCAGAACGCCGGGATCACGCCCCAAGCCGAAGGCAGACGCGTAACCGCCGTGCCACCCAGGCGCCCCTGATGTCTTTTATTTTTAAATCTACATTTTCTAATTTCTAATTTTCTATGATATGTGTTTACTATTTTGGAAAAGTTACTGAAAAAAGTACATGTCCTATTCAAAGATCAGTTCGTAACAGGATATGGTTAAAACATAGGATGCTAGAGAAGAGGCAGTAGTGATACAAGGTTTAGGGCGGATTGTAAAGGTCCTGTGTGCCACAAAAGGAGCTTGAGCTTTACTCTTTAGACACTATTAAGCCAGATGAGTGAATGGCCAAATTAAAATTTTAAAAATATTATTTGAAGGGATTTGTGGAAAATGAATAGCAGAGGGAATGACTTAAATCATAATATTTAAGAGGCTGTTGCAGACATCCAAGTTTTAGCCTAAATTTGTTAAATTTAATTGCTTTGAAAATAGTTAAAATTGTGCTTTCTTTCATGCATATGTCCTACAGAGTTGTGTATGTAAAACTTTTATATAGTTGTCTATATTGCATACTGGGCATTTTTCTGGTTTTTTTAATAATGTACATTATCTCTGGTCCTTGAAAAGTCGATGATAGTTGCTTCATCTCACAGCTGAAGAAGTTGAGGCTCAAAAAGCTAATTAGTGGGGCACCGAGTGGCTCAGTTGGTTAAGCATCGGGCTCTTGATTTCAGCTCAGGTCATGATCTCAGGGTCATGAAATTGAGCTGCATAGGGCTCCAAGCTCAGTGAGGAGTCTGCTTCTCTCCTTCCCACTCCTGCACCCCACCCTCGTGGGCTTTCTAAAATAAGTAAATCTTATTAAAAAAAAAAAAGTAGCTAATTAGTGATAAAACCAGGATTTTCCTCCCCTCAATCTTCATGACTCTAAGGCCTGTTGCACACAGTGGCATTCTTAGGAGATTCACTGAGGGGAACAGGGAGAGGAGAATGCGAAGGCAGCCCCCAGCTCCTCACCATCACCTTGCATCCCCTCAGCCAAACCCACAGCTATGGAATCTTTATTAAATAAGCCTCTATATTTAAGCATTCACTTGAACAGTTCTCATTGCACACAGATAAAATTTAAAATTGTAAACTATTTTATTTGGGCTTTGATCTATTTTTTTGTTTTTGTTGTATGTAGTTCAAGGTTATTTCACAGTTTAAACAGCACTTTCATGTACCCTATTTTCTTTATCACAAAGACACTGTGGGACAGAGAGGATTGCAGTCATCTTATTTTAATGGCAGAGAATTGAGATTCCCAGATTTAATTGTTTTTCTCAGGGTCACACAGTTGCATTCTAATGCAGAATGCATTTTAAACTCAGGGCTTTTGAAATTTTCTAGTTTAGTTCCTGTTGCCTAATTTGGAGATATTTAAATAAGAATTTTGATCCTGACCTGGAACATGGGGACATACCCCCCCAAAATTTTTTTTCAGTGGTGTCTTGTCTCCTTACTTAAATTCTGTATACTGTTTCAAACGCTTGCATGTAGGGAAGGGTATAGTTAATAAATGTCTGTCTCCGTTTTCACAAACTGAAAATACACATGTGGACAGCACCCAGGAAGAAACAGAGCTTTACCAGAAACCCCAAACAGAAGCATCACTACCCCTCATTTCTAATGGTGACTACCAGTTTTTGAAAACATAGATTCATTTGCCTGTGTTTGAACTTTATATAAGTGAAATTGTATATACTCTTTTTGTATCTGGCTTCTTTTGCTGAATATTTTGTTTGTAAGTCATCCATTTTCTGTATTCATTCACATTGCTTTATTTGTTCTACAGTTGATAAGCATTTAGCAGTTTTCCAGTTTGGGATTACTATGAATAATGCTGCTATAATATTCTAGTATGTGTCTTTTGGTGAACATATATATACATTTTTGTTGGGTCTATATGAGTGGGGTAGCTGAGTCATAAAGTATGTAGATACTCAGCTTTAGTATATAGTGCAAAAACAGTTTTCCAAAGTAGTTATGCCCATCCATTTGCTTTCCTCCCATTTCTTTTCATTATTTTCCCAGTTGCTTTTATCATATTATCATTGTCAGCATCTGTTTTGACCCTGGGGTAGGAAATGAAAACTCTTAGATGGAATAATGAGAAGAGCATGATGATACCTCTTTCTGACATTTTCTTTGGGATTGTAAAGTATTTGGTCGTGATGATTCATACCCTATCTACCTGTTTAGGGGATGAAAATAAAGAAGTGTATAATAGTGTTTATGAGCGGTCAAGTGTAATATACAAATGTTTTATTTCATTATTTCCTCTCACCTCCAATGTTGAAAATAAAACCAATAATTTTTCCCTGTTCTATTGCTCCTGTCTGCCCCCTACCTTGGTTCTTGCTCTCTGTGTGAGTGAGGGAGTGTGTGTGTGTGTGTGTAACGGATGGAATATTTGAAGCAGCAGCATCCTGGGTGAGTGTACTAAGAGTTAAAGGAGCTGCTGAAATAATGCCTCTTGGTAGCAGAGAACCACGGAAAAGCCAGGGAACTCATGGTTCTTTATCTCCGGACTTCTTTCATCATTCTAGGGGGAAAAACGTTTATGAAATATACATGGAAAACACATATACAACAAAAGGGTACAATTAAAAGAATAATGTGAAACCGTTTGTACTCAACACTCGGGCTAAGAAATGTGAGGCATCAAGAAACTCCTTTGTACTGCTTCCTGATTGCAGTGACTTCTCTTCCAGAATCCAGCATTTCCCTTGTTTTTCTGTTAATTTTTAACTGTCTAAATTTGTAGTCCTATGGATACTAGTTTTGACTTTTTTAGAAGTTTATATAGATGAAATAATACTGTAAGTGTTTCTCTGTGATTTGCTTCTTTTATTCACCATTTAAGGTTCATTCATATTTATATTCTGTTTCATAAATTTTCATTTCTGTATTTTATGAACAATAATTTCTTTGCCCATTTTACTTTTGGTGTACACTTTGTTTCTTTCCAGTTTGCCATTTTTTTTCTGCTATGACAAATAGGATGAACCTTTTCCTGCTACATAGGTGTGAAAATTCTTCTGGATTAACTAGGAGTGGAATTTCTGAATCATGGGACATAGAAACATTGTACTGTAGAAATACCATACTGTTTTCCAAAATTGTTCAATCTGTTTCACTCCCCTTATGTAGCTTATGCTGTTTTCCATTGTCCTACATCTGTGCAATACTTGCTATTATCTAACTTCTTAATTTTTGACATGTGATGGGAATATAGTGATACTTAATTGTGGTTTTAACTCTGCATTTTCTTGACTACTAATAAAGATGAGTGTCTTTGTATGTTTATGGAATGTTTGTTGCCTGGTCATGTATTTTGTGTGTGTGTGTGTGTTAAGAGTTTTTTGTATGTTCTAGATATAAGTATTTTTGGGGTTTTTTTGTTTTGTTTTTTTTATAAAGATTTTTTTCTTCCCTTCTGTAGCCTCCTTTTTCATTCTGTGGTATCTTTTCATGAACAAATATTCTCAAGTCTAATGTAGTTGAATTTATCAGACCTTTTTTTGTGTGTTTTTTTTCCTTTCAGAAGTCTTTAAGAAATCTCTCCTTGCCCTGAGGTTATAGACATTATCTCCCTTTCTTTTCTAAAAAATTAAAAGTTTTGACCTTCACAATTAAATTACAAATACCTTGGAATTGATTTCAGTGTGTGTAAGTGTGAGATAGAGATCCACTTTCATTTTTTTCTATGTGAATAATCGGTGACTTCAGTACTAAAAGTATTAAGAATCCACTGTTTTTCCTCAGATATGCAGTGCCTGTGCATGTATGTGACATTATCCCAGTGTCAAGTAACAGAATCTAAAATTTATAATAAGGCTTGTTAATACATCATCATGGTTCCCTATCTTGCTCTTCTGCTAAAATAACTTGACTATTCTTAGTCTTTCGCTTTTTCATAAAATGTTAGAATCATTTTGTTGAGTCCTATGAAAAATTCTTTTGGGATTTTAATGGGAATAACAGTGAACTAATAGATCAATTTCAGAAAGAATTAACATCTTACAATATTTATTTATTTATTTTTAAAAGATTTTATTTATTTGACACAGAACAGCGAGCAGGAGCACAAGCAGGGGGAGTGGCAGGCAGAGGGAGAAACAGGCTCCCCACTGAGCAAGGAGCCTGACATGGGGCTAGATCCCAGGATCCTAGGATCATGACCAGAGCCGGAGGTAGACACTTAGCCAGCCGACTGAGCCACCCAGGCGACCCACATCTTAGAATATTTAGACTTAGTATCCAAAACCATGATATAAACAGGTCCATTGATTCAGTTTTAAGAATTTTTTTCAATAAAGTTTTACACTTTTTTATTTAAAAGACTTGTATAGTTTTTTTAGATTTATTTCTAGTACTTTAAGTTTTTGTTGCAATTTTAAGTGCTATCATTTTCTAACGGATTGTTGCTGGTTTACAGAAGTACAGTAGACTCTTGATATATTATCGAGTTTGTATCCAGCACCCTAGATACAATTATTACTTACTTAATAATTTACCCATAGATTTATTTGGAATTTTTTAATTTAGATTATTATATAGTCTGCAATAATAACAGTTCATTTTCCTTTTCAGTGTTTGTATTTTTCCTTGCCTTATGGACTGGCTAGGAATTGCAGTTTAATATTGAATTGTTTCTGTCTTGCTGCTGAACTTCACAGGAGTGTTTTCAATGTTTGACTGTTAAACATGATATCCACCGTAGCTTTTTTGTGGAGACTCTTAACGAGATGAAAGAAATTTGTTTTTTATTTTATTTTTTAATATGAAAGTTTTTTTTTAAAAAATTGTCATTCTTACAAAAACATTTTAAGTACTTCAAGTTTCATAATTTTTTTCCCCCTGAACCATATGAGAGTAAGTTGACTGCTGAGTGCATCACTGCCAAATATTAAGTGTGTTTTTCCTACAAATAAAGATTTTCTCCTACGTAACCAAAATGCAGTCATCAAAATCAGGGAGTCAGCACTGATGCATTATTACCATGTAATCTTCAGAGCCCGTTCAGGGCTTGCCATTTGTCCTAATAATGTCCTTTATAGCAAAAAGATCCAATTCAGAATCACATTCTGTTTTTAATTGTCATGTGTCTAGTTTTCTTCAAACTAGTACTTCCTCAGTTTTTCCTTACCTTTGATGACCTTGACACGTTTTAATATTATAGGCCAGTTATTCTGCAGAACACCCCCTAGTTTGGGTTTGTCTTTGTAGCCATGTGATTGGATTCAGGTTACAAATCTTCAACAGGAATGTCACAGAAACGGTGCTGCATTGTTCTCCTCAGGTGGCTCATGACTTCGGTTTGTCTCATTAGTGATATTACCTCCGATCACTTGATAAAGGTATTATCTATTAGCCTTCTCTACTGTGACATTACTCTTTCCCCCTTTGTAATAAGTATTTTATAGGGAGGAATTTTGAAACTATATAAATATCCTATTCCTTGTCAGATTTCCACTTTATTCACTGAATTATTTATGTAATTATGCATGTACTCATGGTTCCTGATTTTATATCATCATTTCTAATCTGTGAATATAATTTACTGTGATGCTCACACTGTCCAAGATTTGGCATTTGAGAACACTTTCAGGTTGACTTCTGCGTGCTTTTGACTTCTTGTACCCATCATTCTCTGAGTACTTTTTTGGCAATGTAAGATAGCCCATTCTTATTTAGTATTTTCCCTATTCCTATCTGGAAGGTCATTTTTTTAAGGAACCCTGGTTACTTGTAGTGGAGAATGATATTTAGAAGCCAAGATTTGGGGGCTAGGTGTGCTTATTGCAATTGGGTTGTCAGCGCCCTTAAGCCTCCTCAAGATGTGTGAGTGTGCATGTGTGTATTTGTGGGTATTTATATGTGTGCTTATAACTTTATTTCTGTATCTGCCTCTATTATTGAAAACTGTGGGTTTGTTCTCATAAGTTTAATTCCAGTCTAAATACAGCATTTCTCTTTTTCTGTATTTATAATTCTCTCCTCCAACAGTGAGAAAAGTGGTTTCTGTTTTCCTTAATATATTTATTCATTTAATCAGTCATCCAGGGTGCAACCAATTTCCTGCCACCGCTGCCACCATCTCCTGTGTAGTTGCTCTCCTCACCCCGTTAAGATTGTGTATCTTAGTGAGATCCCCATACATAGCTTCTTTTCATCCTCAGTGTACACCTTCCTTATCCTTCTTGGGCTCTAACTCCTTGACTCCTTGTCAGCCAGCCCTCTGGATTCTGACATCCTGCACCAGTCTCCCTTCCCACATGGATGCCTCCTTAATCTTATTGGGCTTGATTTCACATGTCAGTTGATGCCTGCACATGGACACACTTCTTGCCATAATTGTTTCTGACACCTGGCACTAGTTCTTTTCCTGAATAGATGCCCTCCTCATGCTGCTTGAGCTCTGGTAGCCCTCTCCAGGGCATCTCATGTGTGTATGCCCACCTCAGTCATCTTGGTCTCTGACAGTCCATACCAGGCTGCCCATTAGTGCATGTGCCCTTCTCATTCCACTCAGGCTTGGCAGATATCACGTTGTTCACCTACTCCCTCTATGGATGTCCTTTTCAGTCTTGTGGACTCTTGACATGCCTGGTAAGCCGCCCCTCCCTGCGGGGACCTGTTCTCTACTTAGGCTTTTTTGGGTAGAGACTTACCTTGCTCTGTCTCACCTAATGGCTTTTCAGGAAGGGAAAAGATAGTGAAGAGGAAGAAGCAAGTTAGAAAAAAAAATTTCTCAACTTCATTAAGGTATATTCACATTCAAATAAAGTATACCCATTTTACATATACAATTTATATGTTTTGATGAATATATCTACAGTTGTATAACCACCACCACCACAATCAAGATAAAGAATATTTCTATAGCTGCTGAAATCCTCTCGTGTCCCTTTTGAGTCAGTCCTCTCTCAAACCTGTTACTGAAGCTTTGTCTTTTCTAGAAATTCATCTAAATGAGATCATCCAGTGTGTACTCTTTTTGTTTCTGGGTTTTTTCACTCACCATAATGGTTTTGATATTCATCTGTTTTGAAAGTATCAGTAGTTCATTCCTTTTTATTGCTGAATAGCATTTTGTTGTGTGTGCATATATATATATATATGCACACACACATACATACCACAATTTTATTTTTATTCATACACCTGTTGATAGACATTTGAGTTGTTTTTAGTTGTGGGGTAATTGGGATAATGCTGAATTTCTAAATATTAATGATGAAAATTAATAAGAATGAATGTAATTTCAAAAAATTAAAATTTGAATTTAGACCAATTCTTCTACTTGTTTGTTGTGTGGTCTTGGACAAATTCCCTATAAAAAAATACAGAAATTATAATAGCTCCTATCTTAGGACTATTGTAAAGAATGCATGAGGAAATTCAAATAACATGCTAAGCATAATGTCTGATGCATAAAAGTAATTAATAAATGTTAGATATTACTAACAATAGTGGTAACAATAATGACAAAAATGTGAAGGTCAAGGGTTTTAAATTGCTTGCATTGCTCAAAATTTTATGTGGCTGCTCAAAAAGCTAATTCCATTTACTTTAGTATTCATTAAATTAGTGTTATTCCATCATTCAGTATATTTTATTAAGCACTTGTTGAGTACTAAGATTGTACTAAGATTGTGGTAATAACAAAGATAAAAAGAAAGATGACACAATTCTTGTCTTATACGTAGTGAATTGTTGTTAAAACTACACATTACAACTGGTTAGTGGTTTTTGAAATAAATTTTGACCATTATAACTAGAATTTTTTCCTAATAAAGTAGAATAGTATAGACACTATCGGGCCATCACATATAGCATGTAGAACTTGTTTTTTAATGTGATATCTCTATCTGTATGTCCACTATCAACTCATCCATCCTTATTTAGATATATGCAGACACACACATACATGCACAGATATTCATGAATATGTATGTTTGGTTGGATTATAAATTATTTATTATGGGTTATGGTTCCCCCCAGGATGAACCTGTTCTAGTACATAAACAATGCTATACTCCAAACTCCCAAGATAATAAATCATAGATTTAAATTGAAATTAGTGAAATGATCACTGCATCAATAAAACATTAAATCATCAGTAAATATGCTGAAAGATGTTTGTGACATTTTATAAAGACTTCTGTAAAATTTTGTATAAAAGATTTGAAGAAAATACCTATGTTCTATAGGAAGGCTAAATGTTGTGAAAATTAACTTACTTCATGGATATTGATGTTGTAACCAAGGCAACTACTTTATACTCTAGGAGAACATATAAGCATTAAGTAATTATAAAAATGATATGTTACGAAGGGCAGAAGATAAGATACAAACTGTGTATGATTGGAACTTATAGTTCTTCCCAGTATTATTTTTATAGATGTAATACCATTTCAATCAAAATCAAAACACCTTTGTGGTATTCATGAAAGTGACTCCACAACTGTTAACACCAAAGAGCTTACTCTTTGTGTTCTTTGAGAAAGATGAAAAGAGAATGGGGAGTGGGAGGGGAGCTCTTTAGAGTAGGATATAATACTGACACAAATAGGAACATAAAGCAGTGGAAAAGAATAGAAAATGCAGACATATGTGCTGAGGTATCTACTAAAAAACAATTGGACACAAAAGGATTTTAAAGGAAATGTTGAGGAAAAACTCAGTAGTATAGAAGCAGTTACTTAGTTCATACTATAGTAAACAGGTGGTTTGGAAAGGTTTTTTTTTTAATTATAAAAATTAGAAGAAATTTACAACTAATAATTTCAAGTGACGAAAGAAATCTATAGAGAAGGATATCCTGACTCAGATATATATAATTAGGTTCAGTATAAAAGTTGAAACAGGAAATTTGTAAATACTTGCTTAGAATATTACAGACCTGTCCATATGTAACAGTGTTCTAGTCAATTGAAATGCCAGCTTTTTCTGTTTTAAAAAATATCTTTTTCCCAACCATTTGTTAGGATCACCTCGTCTCTGAAGCTCTTATTGAAAATCAGGCTTTATAAGTTTGTGTTTTAGAAATCCTCTCAAATATAGCTTGAATGATTAGATGTTAAATCCCATAGATGAATTACAGCATTACTCAAAAATTATTCTCAGTGCACATTGTAGAGTCTTTGTGATGTGATGTGATTGTTCATCCATATACATTTGTTTTTAAAGAAACAACTTTTCAAAAAGAAAATGAAAAAATCAATCTCTCCTCTTCCTCTACTCCCTTTCCTAGGATGCCTCTTGTGATTGTGTTGTAGCATATCTGAAAAACAAGGCAGCTTTGTTGACATCACTGATGATGCTTGTCAGCAGAGATTGGTCAACGCTGCCAAACTTTTTTGTTAGTCATTTCAAGTATCCATGTCCATTGCAGCTGCTCTGGAACTCATAGGAAGATCCCAGTTTTTGCAAACTCATGGAAGAACCACTTGGGTAAGATGGAGTTTGTCATAGGGTTTTCCAATAAGTTAATATGTGGAAGAATCATAATATTAGAACGAAAGTTTACCTTGGTGCTATGTTAAAAGAAAAAAGTAAAAGATGACTTGCTGACAGTAGTCTCCTAATGCTTTTAGAATAAAGGAAAGTTTATCTATCTTTTTGAATCTTAAATAAAATGTGAATGGCACAAGAGTTAATTAAGGTTAATTGTATTTAGAGTTCAAAAATCCTAACTAGAACCCATAGAAGCTTCTGAGACACTTCACTTAGTAAAGCGGCCCAGCATACTTGGATAATCAGTTAACTATCAATTGCTTATTTTTCATGCAGTGGTGTGTTATAGTTATTATGTATTTTTGCATCTGTGAGTTTGTTAAATATGTTTATGCAAAATGCTTAGAACAGTGCCAGCATTGTTCAATAAATGTTAACTTCTTAGTATATGTAACATGAAGCATTGCATGCATGATTGTTATTCAGTGTTTTTTAGAAAGAGAAGGTTTTCTGTCCGTTTTATGTTTTTCTTCCCCCTCTAATGCTTAAAAAAGCTTTTCCTAACCTAGACTTGGGTACTTTTCATTTGAGTCAAAGTTTAGTAGGGAGTACTATCATTGGTTAGTGTCAGAGTTATTTGAAGGGGAAATGGTTTTTATTAATTGATTCATTTGGAGATTTTATTCATGATCTTTAGGCTCTTGTACTCTGATGGAAATAAATTTTTCCCTCTTTGATTGCCTAAATCTAGACTGCTAGACTGTTAAAAAAAAAAGTGGAATTTTTTTTTCTTTGAGGCATAGCAGATAACTTAAACTTTAGTAACTCTCAATTGTCTTGGCCTGTACTATAAACTTATGTTACTTAGAATAATATTTTTTTCAATTTTCAAAAATACTGGTTTGTGTATGGGCTTTCATTTTTTATTGATTTCTAGTCTTAGTACATTAATAAAAAAGAGCATCTATATGATGTAAGTTCTTTGGGATGTGTCAATATTTGCTTTTGTGTCCTGAAGCAGGGGTTGGGAAACTTTTCCTTAGAAGGCCACATAGTAAATATTTTAGCTTTTTTGGGCTAGAAGAAAAATTGTAGCTCTTATGTTGATATTTATAAAATCATTTAAAATGGAATCATTTAAAAATGTAAAAGCCATTCTAAGCTCATGGACTATAATAAAAATAGACATCTGGCTGGCCGTGGACCATAATTTATTATTCCCTGGCTTAGAGTATATTCAATTTTTGTGACCATTCTATGTTTGTTTGAAAAGAACATATATTCTCTATATTTTAGGTAGCAGTATATTTATTATATTAAGCTTTTTAATCGCATTATTTATATCTTATTCATCCTTACTAAATTTTTGTCTTTGATCTATGAAGTGTTAATTTCCTGCTATAATTACAGATTTTTCAGTTTTTTTAATGCTGTTAATTTTTGTTTTAGTATCTTCAGGCTATTTTTTTAGGAATATAAATGTTTGTGATTGGCGTATCATCTTGTTGGAGTGTTTCTTTGATCACTAAAGTCTTTTTTATCCTCATTAATACTTTTTATCTTTAGTTCTACCTTGCCTCTTGTGTTATAATAATATCGGTATGTCAGTTTTATTTTTCTCATCATTGTTGAGATTTGTCTGGTGTTACACTCTCATTTCCTTTTAATTTTTTTTTTAATCAGGTCTTTTATTAATTTTCTGGGGCTGCCATAATATGGTACAACAAACTGTGTGACATATCACAAGAGAAATTTGTTCTCTCAGTTCTGGAGGCTAGAAATCTTAAATCTTAAATCTTAAATCAAGGTGTTGTCAGGGCCATGTGCTCTCTGAGGGATCTAGGAGAGGAATGTCCTTGCTTCTGTAGCTTCTGGTGGTTGCTGGCAATCACGGGCATTCTTTGCCTTCGTGCATCACTGCTCTCTGCCTCCCATCTTCACATAACCTTCACATAACCTCTGTGTGTGTGTGTGTGTCCCCAAATTTCTCTCTTCTTACAAAGACACCAGTCATATTGGATTTAAGCTTGATGCTTAATCCATTATGACCTCAACTTGATTACATTTGCAAAAACCCTATTTCCAAATGAAGTCACATTCCCAGGTTTTGGATTGGCATGAATTTCTACAGGGACACTATTCAATCTAGTACAGCTCTTTTGATGTATAACTTACATGCACTAAAATTCAGCCTTTTTTGTGGTATAGTCTATGAGCTTGACAAATCTGTACCATTGCATAGGTATTACAGTCATCCCCAAAATTCCACCTCCCCCCCTTTTTTTTTAACTTTTACAGTCCATCCTTACACCCACTGATAGCTCCTGGCTCCCACTGATATTTTTTTTATGTCTCTGTAGTTTTGCCTTTTCAAGACCGTTATATAAATGGAATCATATATAGGCCTCTGAGTCTGGCTTTTTTCACTTCCCATGATTAATTTCAAGTTCATTCATGCTGTCCTCATGTCACTAATTTGTTCCTGCTTATTGCTGAGTAGTATTTCGTTGTATGCATGTATCATAGTTTGTTTATCCATTAACCGAGTCAAAGGATATTCGTGTCACTTTCCAGTTTTGGGCATTTATGAATAAAGCTTCTATAAACATTTATGCACAGATTTTCATGTGTACATGTTTTCATTTCTCTTGGGTAAGTACCTTGGTGTAGGATTTCTGGGTTGTATGGTAAGTATATATTCAACTTAAGAAATTACTGAGCTTGGGGCGCCTGGGTGGCTCAGTCATTAAGCCTCTGCCTTCGGCTCAGGGCGTGATCCTGGTGTTCTGGGATCGAGCCCCACATCAGGCTGCTCCGCTGGGAGCCTGCTTCTTCCTCTCCCATTCCTCCTGCTTGTGTTCCCTCTCTCTCTGCTGTCTCTATCTCTCTGTCAAATAAATAAATAAAATCTTTTAAAAAAAAAAGAAATTCCTGAACTGTTTTCCAAAGTGGCTCTCTGATTTTGTATTCCCACCAGCGATTAACGGAAGTTGCAGTTGTTTTGCAACCTTGCCTGTGCCTGGTATTGTGTTTTTCAAAAGCCCTTCACATAAATGTGTAGTTGTATCTCACTGTGGTTTTAATTTGCATTTGCCTAATGCCTAATGATTTTGAGCATATTTTCATGTACTTATTTACTATTTGTGTACCTTCTTTGGTGTCTGTTATTTTGCCCATGAACAAAAATGTTGTCTGTTTTATTACTGATTTTTTATAGTTCTTTATGTATTTATATGTAAGTACTTTAGCAGTCATGTAAATGATGAAACAAATGAATATTGAAAAAATGAAATTTGCTTTTTAGGCAGCTATGTACCATTCTGAGTTAATGAAGTCCGTTAAAAACCCTAGAACTTCACATTATCATTATTTTTACTGTCATTGTTTAAAAAATAGCTAACAGTTTATAAAAGCGCTCTATGAGTTAGACATTATGCTCAGTATTTTACCTGAATTATTGCAAATATTTTCTCCCAGTTCATAGCTTCTCTTTTTATTCTGTTAATCGTTTTTTAAAGAGCAGAAGTTCTTCTCTTGAAGTCAAATTTGTCAGTATTTTTAATGGCCATTTCTGTGGTATCATATTTAAGAAATCTTGGCCCAATCTAAGGTTACAAAGATTTTCTGTTTATTTGGAGAATGTTTATAGTTTTAAGTTAGCATATAGGTCTGCAGACTGTTTTGAGAATTTTTGTATATGGTATGAGGTATGAGTGAAGTTAATTTAATTGTATACGGATGTTCTAATACCGTTTGTTGAAAAGACCATCCTTTCTTTATTGAATTACTTTGGTACTTTTGTCAAAAATGCCATTGAAGATATATGTGGGTCTATTTCTGGACTCTGTTTTGTGCCTTTGATCAATGTCTTTTTGCCAATATCGCATTCTCTTGATTACTATAGCTTTATACTAAGTCTTGAAGTAATATGTTATCTCCCAGCTTTATTTTTAAAAGTGTTTGGATGTTTTAGTTCTATTGCCTTACTGTATAGATTTTAGAAGCAGCTTTTCTATTTCTGCAAAAAATTCTGCTGGGAATTTGGGGGGGTCAATGATCTGTAGTTAAATTTGGAAGAGCATTGACATTTCAAAAATACTAAGTCTTTAAATTCATTAACAGAATATGCCTCTCAATTTATGTAAGTCACCTCTGATTTCTTTCATTGATTTTTTTGTTTTGTTTTTAATGTAGAGAGTTTGTCTAGGTTTTGTTAGATTTGTACCTAAATATTTCTTTTTTTTAGAATTTTAGATTTTGATTTTTTTTTGTTTTGTTTGTTTTTTATTTCATGGATTTTGGTTTAATGTAAATAGAAGTAATTTTTAAATTTCAGTTTTCAGTTCTTTACCATAGAAATAGTACATTTTTATATATTGACCTTGTATTTTGTTACTTTCCTAAATTCATGTATTAGTATTATTATAGATATTTTGGGAATTGCTACAGCTAAATTATATTACCTGAATGGAGATGGTTTTATTTCTTCGTTTCCTCCTTTTTTATTTCTATTTTTCTTGCCTTGTTACACCAGGTAGAAACTCTAGTATAATAGAATACCTGTTCCTGGATTTAGGGATAAAACACTCAGTCTTTCACTTAATATGATGTTAATTTTGAGGGTTTTTAAGTTAGATTTTATCAGGTTGAGCAAGTTCCCTTCTGTTCCTAGTTTGCTGAGTTTTTGTCATGAATGATGTTGAATTTTGGCAGAAGCATTTTCTGTATCTGTTGGGTAATCATATAGATTATCTCTTAATATGTGTAATCACATTGCTTTTTAACTATTAAATAAGCTTTACATTTCAAGGATCAACTCCATTTGTTCAGGATCGTTTTTTTCCTTTTCATATATTTTTGAATTTGATTTAAAGATGTTTTGTTAAGGACTTTTGTGTCTTTAGGACTTTTCATGAAGGATATTGATATNTGTCCATTATGTTTTTTTTTTTTTTCTTTTTTTTTTTTCTTTTTTTTTTTTTTTTTTTTTTTTTTGAGAGGGAGAAAGGAGTGGGGAGGGGCAGAGGGAGAGGGGGAGAGAGAGAGAGACTCTCAAGCAGGCTTCACACGCAGCATGAGCCTGACATGGGGCTGGATCTCACAACCCTGAGATTATGACCTGAGCTGAAATCAAGAGTCAGACGCTTAACTGAATGAGCCACCCAGGTGCCCTGATCTAGAAGTCTTCTTATACTGTCGTTGTTATCAGGAAAGTGCTAGCCTTTTTTTTTTTTTGTAAACAGGATAGGGGAGAGGGAGAGGGAGAAAGAATTTTAAGCAGGCTCCATGCCAGGCTCAATCTCATAACCCTGAGATCATGACCCTAGCCAAAATCAAGTGTTAGATGCTCAATTGACTGAGCTGACCAGGCACCCCAAGGCTCATTAACTTGATTTGATTAATTTTCTAATTTAACTTGATTTATGTTTTCTCTAAGAGATTATGTAGAACTGATATTATTCCTTTAAACTTTGGAAGAATCTGCTAGGAAAACATCCGGCCTTCAATATTTGTTTTACAGGTTTAAGTTATAAATTAAATTTATTAATAATCAGAGATCTTCTCAGGTTGTCTGTTTCATTTTGGGTGAGTTTTGAGTTTGTGGTTTTTGAGTAATTTCTCCATTACATGTAAGTTGTTAAATTTGTATGCATAGAGTCACTCATAGTATTATTGCCTTATTACTTTTAATGCCTGAGACATCTGTAGTGATATCCCTGTTTTCATTCCTGATGTATGTTTTCAGTGTCCTGGTATGTGTCTGATTTGTGCCTTCTATCTTTGTTCTTTGGCAGTTTCACAATTATCAAATAACCAGTTTTCATTATTTCTACTTCTTGATTTTAATTTCATGAATTTCTGCTCTTTATTATTTTTTTCTTTCTGCTTGTTCTGTGTTTATTTTGCTCCAGTTGTGGATTTGACACCTTTGTGTTAATGTAAGCATCTCCTACAGCAATTTTCCCTCTAGGTAGTGTGTTATTTGAATTCCACAAATTTTGATAATGTGGTATCTTCATTTTCATTCAAATCAAAATAATTCCTTATTTGCCTTAGGTTTCTTCTTTGACCTATGGATGATTTAGAAGTTTGTTGTTTACTTTGCAGGAGTTTGAAGATTTCTAGTTAAATTCCCTTGTATTCAGAGAGCATGCTTTGTCTGTTTTCTATTCTTTTACATTGAGATTCTCAAATGTGTAGATTTATGTGTTTCACCAGATTTGAGGTGCATTTGTCCATTATTTCTTCATTTTTCTTTTTTTCCCTCCACCCTTCCTTCTGTGACTTTAATGATACGAGTATTACTACATTTTTCGTTCTTGTCCCATAACTCCCTCAGCAGGCTCTGTTCTTTTTTTTTCCTCTAGTCTTTTTTCTTTTCATGGCTCAGATCACATGATTTCTGTTGATCTGTCTTCAAGTTCAGTCTGTTATCTCAAATGCTGGTATTCAATCCTGCTAGTGCATTTTAAACTTTAGTTATTGAATCTTTTCAGTTTTAAAATTTGCATGTGTTTCCACTTTATATATTCTGTTTCTTTGCTGAGACTTTCTATTCCCTTCAGGAGTTCTCTTTTACTTTTAGAGAATTTTTATAATAGCTCTTTTAAAATCTCTTTCAATTAATTCCAAACTCTGTCTTGTTTTGGCATTGGTGTTTATTGATTGTCTTTTCCTGTGTGAGTTGAGATTTTCCTTGTTGTTTGTGGGTTGAGTAGTTTTGGATTGTATATTTTCACATATTTTGTTATGAGACACTTAATTTTGTTTAAATGCTGCAGAGAATACTGTGGGGTTTCTTGGGGTTTTGTTTTTTGTTTTTTTGTTTTAATTTTAAAGCAGGTAAACACTCTGGTTGGATTCAGGCTATAATTTCCAACTAGCCAGCCACCTTTGGATTGTGGTTGTAATGTCAGTTCTATTTCAAAGCCTTTGCCATGCTTGTCAGATCTGTTCTTAGTATACATCTTTCAGAGGCTAGATTGGGTCTGGGCAATGGTCTTAGTTTATTTCTCAAAGTCTTTGATATAATGTTTAGGATCAGATTGAAGCCAAGTGCTGCTGAGGGGTGAACCTAGAAAGTTACATAGTACAGCTGTCTGGAGTCACTTTCCTGAGCTGGTACTTCACGGGCTCCATGATATTTTCTCTTTACCTGGGGCTCCCCTTTTTGTTCCTCCACCCTGAAAGCTGATGTTTTATTTTTCCTGTTCTATTACTTACTTTCCACAGCTATAACCGTGTCCAAGACAAAAGCAGTGTATACTTGTATTGTGTCCCATTCTTTGGGGTTCCTGCTTTTCAGTGGGCAGGAAGATGATAATTGAGATGTTTGAAAATAAGTCAGATTTTACAGTTCCTCTTTTCTCAGATATATATAGTTTATATGTAGGACTGTTTTTATATGTCAAGGTATTTACAGCAGAGATGAACTTTTACTGAGATGAATCTTGTAAAATTTCTTTCTTTTTTATTTTAAACATTTAATGTGGCATTCTAAAGACATTTGTAATTCATTAGGACCTTGTCTTCACTCTCAGGTCAAATTCTTAATCTCTATATGACATCACCAATAAAAATATAATTTATTTATTTTAAAAATTTGACAAATGCTTTTTTTTTTGCTGTCAATCAATATTACCTATTGAACTTTACTAAATATACATTTGTAGACCCCATACCTAAAGATTCTGATTCAGTGGGTGTACAGTATAGTAAATAAAGAAGAAAATGACCTACATGCTTATGTCTTCTACTTTAACACTCTTCTTTTAATACAGGACATTTCTATGGTCTAGGAGATTTCCTCAGGACAGATATGTCTGAGGAGGATTATGATGGTAGCACTCTTGAAGGTTGTTGATTCAGTGGGTATCCCAAGGCAGTTAGGTACCATCTGAACAAACCAGGTGTCCAGCCACATGTTTGTGCTGCCTTTGTCAGGGGCTCAGTCCCTCAGCATCATCCCAGGCATATTCTTTACTGGTTCTTCTTTCTCAAAGTTATCTGTGAATTATTCAACATGGCATTTCTTAGTTGGTTATTCCTAACCAGTTCAGCAAGGGGTAGGCCTTAATTCTTATCTTGTCATTTTTGTTACTGCATTTAAGGATGAGAAGTTTAATTTTTTCACCTTCTTTGAAGTGTAGCATACATTCCAGTAAGGTGCTTAAGGTATACCAGTCTTAAGTGTACAACTTGAACTTTTCATATGTACCTATCCACATAACCACCATACAGTCAAGACAGAAGATTTCCAGCATCCTAGTAGATTCCCTAATGCTCTTTCCCAGTCAGTAGCCCCTTTCCCCTGAGTCAACTCCTGTTCTGATTTCTAGCACCATAAATTAGTTTTCCTGCTCTGAGTCTTCATATAAATAGAGTCATGCCATGCGTATACTCCTGTCTAGTATTTTTAATCAAATGACTTTTGTGGCCATGCCTTGTTGGGTTATTATCTCTGACTAAAAAAAACCAAACAAAACAAAACTCAAAAAACTATATCTAAACTAAAGCAGATTTCATTTGACTTTCATTTTGTATTTTTTGTAGGTGAGATAATCTTCCAATTTTCTAGGAAATTTTCCATATTCCTTTTCTCACTCTAAAACTTTCAGTGGCTTTTTGCTTCGTCCACTCATATAGTATCTTATTTATTTCCACAAATTATTCTTGCACTAGCTCTCTTTTTCCCTCTTCCACATTTTCTTTTACCTGCGCATAGGGATGAAAAGGAGATTTCTAAAATCTTATTTCCTGTTTGTTCTTTGCCATGCTAGCATTTGGTTGGGGTGAATTCAGGTTGAAATGAGTGTCTGCAGTTTATTGTATTAATCTCATGTTTTCCTTCTCTTCTGACAGCATGATGGAAGTGGTTCATTGCATGATATTCAGCTCTCATTGCCGTCCAGTCCAGAACCAGAAGATGGTGATCAAATATATAAGGTATGATTCAGAGTCATGCCAAATTTTTCAAAATTCTTTTTTATTACTAAAATTATAAAGCAGTAACAATTAAAACATTTAATAATAAATGTATTAAAACCTGAGGTTCTGCTGTGTTGAGTTTTAATTAGATCTGCTTTTAACTTTTGCTCCCTTACTAAGTTAAAATGATATCATTGTGGTACTTTAATTTGAATTTATTTTATCAGTTGGATAATTACGTGTCTCCCTATTACCGGTGTGGGATTCTTTTTCTTAAATCAAGAAATTATTAAATTCTTTTTGATAATTATGAATAACAGTTTTTAAAATATAACTACCAATTAAAATGACTAACATGTACTCCTCATATAATCACAACATTGAAGAAATATACAGAAAATGAGATTAATTTATCTTTTTTCATGCTTAAAAGTAATAGTTATAGAAAACAGAAGCATTTTAGTTTTTGAAAGTATACTTTTTATAAATCTCATTTTTAGTTGAAAAAAAGCTCTTTTCTAAAAGGGTGCCTGGGTGGCTCAGTCGGTTAAGAATCTGCCTTCAGCTCAGGTCATGATCCCAGGGTCCTGGGATCGAGTCCCACGTCAGGCTCCCTACTGTGTGGGGAGTCTGCTGCTTCCTCTGCCCCTCCCTCCACTCATTTTCTCCATCTCTCGCTCTCTCTCTCTCAAATAAATAAATAAAATCTTTTTTAGAAAAAGAAAAGCTCTCTTCTTTTGCAGTTATTTCTGAAGTACATATTTCTTAAGCACACTAAAGCATTCTTGGTTTAACGTTTCCAAGTAAAATTATTTTTTCTTTTACGTTCTATTTTCAGGGTTTGCTAGTCAACAAATAATCTTGAAATATTGGTGGCTTACTGTGACAAAAATGTATTTCTCACTTCTTATTTTTCAATATGTCACATATTGACTGTAGATCAGCCGGGACTCTATGCTTCTTCATTCTGGGACCCAGGCTGAAGGATCAGCCCCTATCCTGGGACATGCTTTTGTACCTGAGGGAAAAGAGCATTGGCAGAACCACATGTGGATTCTGCTTGCATGTTGCTTATTTCACTTCCAACAAGTAGCCAACGCTGGTATTAGAGGTCAGAGAAGCCTAATTTTCTCGTAGGATGTGGGATGACTTAGTGGGAACAAGACTGTATATAAAACAACCAAAATCAAAAGAATATAGGATTAATAGTCACATCTGGTTATCTAGTCTTAGTTTTTCAACATATTACCTTACCTGTTCTTGCACAAATTTCTTCCCATCTCTGTGCTTCCATTCTGTTGTGGGTATATATAGTATTGTCAATTAGCAGGTCTGCAGTAAGACATCTCTTTTTTAAAAAAACTTTTACATACACACCAGTTGAGAACCATTGACTTAGATGGTCTCTGATTATCTCTCAATTTTAAGTTTTGTGACTGACATTTTTAAAGTAAAGTTGACTTTTCCTGCATTCTTTTTTGTGAAAAATTTTTACATATAAAATAATTTTTTTACAGAACTAGTGTCTGTTTTTCCTGTGTTCCTTTGTAGTTTGTTTATATATTTAATGTTACATGATAAATATATTGTTAACAGTATACAGTATTTATTTCTTGTCCCTATTCCATTTCCTTCCAAGCAGGTCATTCCTAGTCTTCCTTCTTTTCCAAGGTGAGATGCTATAGCTGATAATGTCTCCAGTACACTAGACTCTTGCACTTTGATGATCAGATTCCCAGTTATGTCCCCTGTTCATCCAAGATGGTTTAGCAGTACAGTTTCAAATGATACAAATATGGTGACTTGTGTCATGGCAAATTTAGGGTCTAAAATCTCCATTGGACCTGCCATGTCTCTAATCTCTCTTTTATCTCAAGACAGCTCCCTCTCCCATTCCCCTGATGAGACTAGCTCTCTTCAGGCCTCTCTTCTCAGTTTCTGAAGGTGGGCTTGTGTTCATCAAGCAAGATCTGCTACGTGCCTTCTGACTTACCTGTATCTGTTACCATTCTCATTCACTTTGTTCTAGTTATAGGACAAAAATAGCCACTGTGCTGTGGAAGACCATCCTTTGTTAGATTCTTGACTATCTTCTGCTGTGGTGTTAAGGACCTAACTACCACCTCCTCCTTTCATCTCTCTTCAGTGTGCTTTCTCTACTTTCTCTTTATCCTCAGTTTATAAATTTTTTTTGAAGATTTTATTTATTTGACAGAGAGGGAGACAGCCAGCAAGAGAGGGAACACAAGCAGGGGGAGTAGGAGAGGAAGAAGTAGGCTCCCAGTGGAGCAGGGAGCCCGATGCGGGGCTCAATCCCAGGACCCTGGGACCACACCCTGAGCTGAAGGCAGACTCTTAATGGCTGAGCAACCCAGGCACCCCTCAGTTTATAAATTTCTGTATCATAAATTTGTCATAAATTCAGTAAACCAAATAAACCTTTCCTTGACTCTCCTTAAACCTTTGTCCAGTTAACATGGAAACCTGGAAAGATGAAAGCAGCTCCTTGATTTTTATGTCACTTCTCTCTAAAATTCCTTATACTCCTTAACATTTTCACATTTTCCCATTTCCTTTGTAGGTTCCTTCTCTTTTTTAGAATAGAGATTTATATATTTTGTCCAGTTCTCTTTGAATTTTTTACTGTATATATGACATATGTGTTGATAACATATACAGTTTCTCTTTCATACTTGATGATCCATTTACCCACTGAACATTTTCACTGTGTGCCACCACAGGTACCTCTAATAGTATATCTAAAACTCACAAATATTCCTCTTTGGATGTATTTCTCCTCTTTTATTCTCCATTTCTTTTGGTGGCACAACTAATCACCATATCACCCAAGCTAGCAATATGGTAATCACTCTTGACTGCCCCTTGTGCTCCTCCACATGGAGACAATCACCAAAATCTCCTAATTTTGATTCTTGCTCTTCCTCCTTCTCCCTGTTATCACTCTCTTGGCTCAAGCTCCTACGTCATCTGAAGTATTACATCTTGGTAACAAGTTCCCTAGCCTAATTTTGTTGTTGTTGTCAAGTTGGTTCTCTAAACCGCTGTCAAAGACATCTCAAATGCACTGTCACTCCCCTGGTTTATTAGGCCATGCTTGATGTTCATGGCTTTCTATGATTTAGCCCTTGCTTAGTTTACTAACCACATTGGTACCCACTGTTCACTATAGCCTTTGTGTGACAACATCATTGCTTGTAATTCTCCTATGCTATGCTGTGCTTGCCTTCATCTCTGTATTGTTGTATGATACTGAGAATCTCTTACTCTAAAATCCAAAGCCTGATACACTTCTGTGTCTGAATTCAGAACTTTTTACTCATCCATCCTTTAAGAAGTCACTGGAGTTACCTATTTCCTGATATGTTTTTGCCCATCTTCATGTGTAAAGTCCTTAGAGCACTCTCTGTCCTAAAGTTGAGTACTATATACATGTTAGCTATTAATATGTTATCACATTGTATTTGGATTTCATTTTCAGGCCTCTTTCCTCCAACACTGGCAGGACCTAGCAGTGACTGAATGATGGTTACATAGTATTTCATCAGATTGCTACATTGTATTTCAGTTTCCCCCTTTTTGGACAATTATAAATTTGTAAACTTTTAAATAATACCTTGTTGTGGGTTTTTCCATACTTAGGATCATTTCTTTGGCATAGTTTCCAGGAGTGGGACAACTGAAGCAGAGTACAAGCATTTTTATGACTCTTCTTTGTAAAGCCACATGTTTGTTCAGAAAGACCAGCTTTGAGGTCTGATAATGTACCATTTTTTCCTGCAATTTTGTTAATCACACTGAATATTTCTCCCACCAACTTAATACCTATAAAATAATACCTTATACTTGTATTTGCATTTCTTCAACAAGTCATGTAGAATATTTTACTAGTTATCTGTATATTTGTGAGAACTGGTTTATTTGTTTTGGGGCCTAGAAAATGATCCTGTATGTTTGAACAGGCTCTTAATAATCTTGAGTATAAATCCTTTGTCATATTTGCATAGGTTTTCACCAGCTTTTAGGTTTAATGTTAATTATATAGGTGCTTTAAAATTTTATATAATCAAATACACTTATCGTTTCTTAATAGCTTAATTTGCCACAGAGCTTACAATTGTATCCTTCATGATCTGCAATCTGATTCTCTCTTTTCTTGGTCCTGATTTATGATTAAAAATATTAAACTCTTTAAATTCATCTGGAAATCTTTTTTTATATATAATTAACATTCTTGTCCCATTGCAGTATACATAACAGCATTAAAAAATCTTTTCTTCCCCATTGTTTGTGATGCTTGTATGCTATGTTAAACCCTTTGTAAAATGTCTATTCCTGATCTCTTGTTAAAGAGACTGCAATATTTTGTGTTTGTTCCAAATTATCTGCAAGAGATGGCATACTTTGCTCAGTAACAACATATTATAATTATTTGCTTACATATTTTTCTCTCCAGAAAGATATATCATTCATGTATATATATTCTTATTTCCTTGCTTGTACTCTTTCCTCAGTAGATATTTCTGGATAATTGAATAGTAGTAAACACAATGGACTAACTATAAGGTAATGATAGTTTACACTTGGAAATGTAATTGGATTCCTGCTTAACTTGACAATAGGTTTCCATTTAATACTATTAGGAATTTCTTATAGACTAAATTGACAGGGTATTTTGTCTTTGAGTCAGGCAGTTCTCAGGAAAGTGGCTCATGGGAAAAAAAAATCTCCCTGTTACCCTGCCAGGCATATTTATCTTTCTGCTGATTTCTGAACCAGCTGTGAAATGACTCTGTGCCCTTAATTATCCTGTTCTTCTGTTGGTTGTGCCTTGCATTGTTTTTAATAGGCAACTCTCATATATCCCTTTAAATCTACCTGAACTTATTACTGTTTCATATGTAGTTTATTATACTGTTGGCCTATGTCCCTATTTCCTTATCTGCAAAGGGGGATAGTAGTAACTACCTCAGGGTGTCAGGTCATACTCAGGATCAAATGCTTAGATATCTAAAAGTATTTCCTTCTTAGCACCTAATAAGTACTTAATGAATGCTAGCTCTGTTGCTGTTATTGTTCATTTTTCACATGTTGGACTCCATTACACTATGAATTCTTTTTTTTTTTTTTTTAAGATTTTATTTATTTGAGAGAGAAACAGAGAGGATGAATGTGGTGAGGGGCAGAGGAAGAGGGACAAGCAGACTTCCCGCTGAGCATGGAGCCCCAGGAGGGGCTCAGTTCTAGGATCCTAAGATCATGACCTGAGACGAAATCAGACGCTTAATGGACTGAGCCACCCAGGCGCCCCTACACTATGAATTCTTAGAAGACCAAAATGGGTGTTTGTTTGTTTTGTTTGTGTATAGGTTAAAGCTGGCATATTTAAAAAGAGTTTTCCCCTTAACAAAAACCATTCATTATTCAGTCTTCATCATTGATTTAATGCTTGTTAATTTTTTAAATATTTCAGAATGAAGATTTATTAAACGAAATAAAACAACTTAAAGAGGAAATAAAGAAAAAAGATGAAAAAATCCAACTATTAGAAAATCAGCTTGTAAGTATTATAGTGTAGTACATAAAGTAGAGGCTTTTCAAATTGCATGAGGTATGTGTTGTTTTTGTTGTTGTTGTTGTTGTTGTTTTAATAAAAGTCTGGCCAGAATTGGAATTTGATTTCATTTTTGGCTTTCAGAGTTGCACTTTTATATTATATTTAGATTATATGCACTCTGAAAAGTATGTGATTTACTTCAATCTAAAAATTAAAAAAGTTTAGTCTAAACATTAAGTATTCAAAATGTAAAGAAAGTCTTCATCAATCCATTTGGCCTTCATTTGGAGATTCTGAAATCCACCAACTTACGTTCATGTTATTGATGAAGGGTAAATGTCTTTCTTCATATATGTTTAAAGAAATGAACTGGTGAGTTGAGAACAGGGCATTTTTTCTGAGAGCAGAAACTAAACTGGATTTTAGGCTTAGGTTCCTGTCAGTAAGACTGTCAGAGTAAACAGTATTCCAAGAAAATGCTTCTTCCCCGTGGATGATGTTGAGTGATCCCTCAGACTCATGTTTAGATCTTTATAATTTTATAATTTTTACAATTTCAAATGTTAGTCTCATATAAAAACAATATGTGCAGTGTCTTGGACATAATTATAATTTAGTTCGTAAAATCTAAAAGGCCAGGATAGTAACATAGTGTCATAAAAATGACAGTAGACCAAGGAAAATCTTTGTTGGAAGTCAAAAGCATATTTTGGTATAGCAAAGTAATTTAGTAATATGAAATATTAATATCACTTCAAATATAAAGGATGTACTGAACTCTGAACCACTGAGGTGAGATCACAGAGATCCAACTCATGAATAAATAATAAGGACAAATGGATCAGATATTATGTTTTAAGAGTATGAAGAAAACTTAATCTGAAAAATGAATGAATGAATATTGCAAATTGAGGGCCTACCAAATATAAAATGAAAAAGGAAAATAATAAGACCTTAATATTTGTATCTCAAAACTAAAGATAAAAACCTAGCCAGTTTTCAGGGAGAAGAAAAACAGCATTAGGAATTAAGTGAGCTTCAGATTTTGCAAAAATATATTACAGGGCACAGGAATTGTGTCTAGTGCACTAAAAAATTTTATATCTCATATTTTATATCTAAACAAATTTTTAAAACTGTGCCACCCAGTTATCTTTGTAAAATTGCTTAATAATGCATTCCAAATACTTGAGGGAGAAATTTAAAAATAACTCAAGAATTAGGAGGTAAAGGGGGCACCTGGGTGGCTCAGTCAGTAAGGTGACTGCCTTCTTCTCAGGTCATGATCTTAGGGTCTTGGGATCAAGCCCCACATGGGGGCTCCCTACTCAGCAGGGAGTCTGCTTCTCCCTCTCCTTCTGCCCTTTGCCTGGCTCATGCTTCTCACTTTCTCAAATAAATAAAATCTTAAAAAAGAATTAGGAGGTAAAGATGAAAATGAATGAGGAATGAAATGAAAACCATTTTTGGGGCACCTGGGTGGCTCAGTCTATTAAGTGTCTGTTTTTGCCTCAGGTCATGATCCCAGGACCCTGCTCAGTGAGGAGCCTGCTTCTCTTTCTCCTGCTTGCTGCTCCTCCTGCTTGTGCATGCTGTCTCTCTCTCTCTCTTTTTCTCTGTCAAATAAATAAATAAAATCTTAAAAAAAAAAAAAAGAAAGAAAACCATTTTTAGGTATGCTAGATGAGATAAACTTCCCAACCAGTAATGGGAGAAAACTTATTGCTCATTATTTTATCTTATGTAATTATGTATCATTTGAATGTTGGACGTTTTTGAATTTACACATTTTTATTTTCTTGAAATTAGAAGTTTTTAGTTTTTAAAATTTTAATTTACTATTAAATTCTTGAAAATGTTTACATTAAAGGTTTGAGGAAGGAAATAAGGAATATCCTGAAGAAGTCAGAAGTACTGATGTTTTTATCTTCTACAAATGGATATCTAAAATTATTTTTTAAATTATTTTGATATACTCACATAAATTATAAAATGTTTATGAAATGCTTTAAGATAACTATTAGGTTAGAATAATATATCTTGCAAAAGATAAAATTTAAAAAAGACATAGAAAGTACAAAAATACCAAGGATATCTAAAAAGAGCAGAACTAAGGTGACAGAAATTAGATCAAAGGTGAAAATATAATAGTAAATGAAAATGGTCTTTCTCCCTTAGTTTCATTGAGGATTTAATGCAAAACCCATTAATTTTCTTTGTATATAAAAGAAATTTAGATCAATTAAAATGGTACAATAATGCTGAACATAAAAGGTTGGGTGAGACAATGAAATTATTCTCATCAGAAAAGCTGGGGTTGCAATAGAAAAATAAATTTAAGATGTAAAGAATTATGAAAAGAGGTCACTTTATATTGATATATGATTAATAAGGACTGAAAAGGTAAAGATTTTTATGCTGAGAAATTTTAATAGTGTTTTGTTCATCTTAATATGTTTCTTTAAAAAATAAGAATGGTTTATAGCTGAAATATTACCATCTTTAACCAACTAATAGTAAATCCTTAATGTCTTCTAATATCCAGTCCATCTTCTGATTTCCCTAGATTCAAAAATATTCTTTGCCTTTGTACATTACATCTAGTTACATCTCTTAAGTCTCTCTTCATTTAGAACAATTCTTTTATGTTGTTGCTATACTGACTTATTGAAGAGACTGGCCCAATTGTCCTGAACAATATCTTACCTTGCAAATAACTTTTAGAAAGGTTTTAGAAATATCTAAGAGAATCCTAAAGAAAGAAAACGGAAGAAAAGTGAAAGCATTACTTTTCAGCAAGAAGTGCTTTGAAGTTCTCTATATTTGCTATATTAAACCTAGAAATCATATTTAGTTTGGAAGAGCTCATCACCTACTTTAGTAATGGAACTCTACGAAGTCACTTTTCAAATCAAGAGAATTTTAAAAGGGGATAAAGGACTTTGTTTTGCCTTCAGTATTAATTAGCTGAATGACATAGGCAGTTTCCAGCCCTCTCCAGTGCTTTTCTTATCAAAAATGTGAAGGTTTTGAAGGCTGGGAAGATGGCAGAGCAAGAGGACCCTAAACTCAGCTCATCCCACAGATACAACTAGATAACACTCACATCAGTGTAAATAACCCAGAAAATGACCTGAAGGCAGGCAGAACAAACTCCGTGACTAAAGGTAGAGAGAAAGCTACATTGAAGAGAGTAGGAAGGGCAGAGATGTGGTTGGGAGCAAAACAGACTGCATCCATCGGCAGAGGGGAGGGAGCCCCAGGCACAGAGAAGGGAGAGAAACAGACTATCATACTGGGACACCTGTGTAAGGAAGGTGAATCCCCATAACATTTGGCTTTGAAAGCAAGAGGGGCTGAATTTCATGAGTTCTTACAACAGGGGGACTTAAAGCCTGGAATTTAAAAATCAGTGAGCTTGGATCTGGGAGAGCTTGAAAGGTGAGAGGAAGCTGAATCCATGCCCTTAAAGAGATAGCACGACAAACAACCCACAGAGATACAGTATGGAAGCAGCTGGGATGTATGTAAGGGAGAGTAGTTTACTTATTTTGGAGCATGTCCCAGAGTGACAGGGATTGCTGAGGGATTTCTACAGGAACAAAGGAGACAGCAGGCACCATCTGCCTCCTCCACCCCCCAGCATAAACACATGGCCACCTGTGTGAACTAGCCAAGTACTGACATTCACTACCTAACTTGGTAACACCACGCCCCGCCCACCCCCTCATGCTTTGGGGGATCCACCCTTCCAAGTCACATTTGCCTCAGTCCCCAGTACTGCAGATCCCCTCCCCCAGAAGACCTGTACAAACCTTGCCAACACTGTCTCCTGACCTAGGCATTTTGCAAGGCTGGGTTGGCAGCAGGCCCTGTGGAAGCCCAAGGTGTTAAAAAATTGTGCACCCCGGCCAGGGACCAAACACTGCCCACAACAGGCAAAGAGAACCTCTACAAACAATTGGACTAAAAGAAAAAGTGACCAGGACACAACAGCAGAGCACACACAACACACATAGGAGAACCCCCACCCCCGAAATGCCTGGGCAACAGGGGACACTGCACTGCAGGGCACTATAGGACCTCTTCTTCATAAGGGCTTTACTTTTCAAGAGCAGGAGACATAGCTGACTTTCCTGACACATAGAAACAGACACAGAAAGTTAGACAAAATGAGAAGACAGAGAAGTATGTCCCAAATGAAAGAACAGGACAGAACCACAGTAAGAGACTTCTAAGGGAAGCAGATAGAAGTAATATGCCGGACAAAGAATTTAAAGTAGTGATGATAAAGACACTCAGTGGACTTGAGTAAAGAGTGGAAGACATCAGTGAGATCCTTAACAAAGAGATGAAAAAGAACCAATCAGAGATGAAGAACACAACAAATGAAATTAAGAATATAACTGGATGGAATAAATAGCAGGTGAGAGGAAGCAGAAGAATGAATTAATGTCCTGGAAGACAGAGTAACGAAAGGTAATCAAGCTGAGCAGGTGAGAGAAAAAAAAATTTATGCAAAATGAGAATAGACTTAGGGAACTCAGAGACTCCCATCAAGCATGATATTATAGGGATCCTAGAAGAAGGAAGAGTACAGGAGGCAGAAAATTTATTTGAAGAAATAATAGCTAAAAACTTCCTAATCTGGGGAAGGAAACAGACATCCAGATCCAGGAGGCATGGAGATCCCTGAACAAAATTAACCCAAGGAGGTCCACATCAAACACAGTAATTAAAATGGCAAAAAGTAGTGATAAAGAGAAAATTTTAAAAGCATCAAGAGAAAAGAAGACAGTTACATTCAAGGGGAGACCCCCCCACCCCGCCAAGGCCATCAGCAGATTTTTCAGCAGAAACTTCAGGCCAGAAGGGAGTGGCATGATATATTCAAAGTGCTGAAAGGAAAAATCTGCAGTCAAGATTACTCTATTCCACAAGACTATCATTCAGAGTAGAAAGTAAGATCGAGAATTTTTCAGACAAGCAAAAGCTAAAAGAGTTACCACTAAACCAGCCCTGCAAGAGATGTTAAAGGGAACTCTTTGAGTGGAAAGGAAAGACTGTAAGTAAGAGTAAGAAAAGTAGGACACATAAAAACAGTAAAAATAAGTATATCTGTAAAAATCAGTCAAGGGATTCACAATATTAAAGGATGTAAAATATGACACCATGTACCTAAAATGTGGAGAGGAGAGGAGTAAAGAATGAGTTAAAACTTAAGTGACCATCTGGGATGCCTGGGTGGCACAGCGGTTAAGCATCTGCCTTTGGCTCAGGGCGTGATCCTGGCGTTAGGGGATCGAGCCCCACATCAGGCTCCTCTGCTATGAGCCTGCTTCTTCCTCTCCCACTCCCCCTGCTTGTGTTCCCTCTCTTGCTGGCTGTCTCTATCTCTGTCGAATAAATAAATAAAATCTTTAAAAAAAAAAAAAACTTAAGTGACCATCAACTTAATATAGACTGCTATATGCAGAAGATGTTACATACAAACCTAATGATAGCCACAAATCAAAACCCAGTAAAAGATATGCAAAAAATAAAGAGAAAGGAATCTAAAATAAGGAGAAAGGAATCCAAGTATATCACTAAAGAAAGCCAGCAAACTGTGAAAGAGAGCAAGAAAAGAAAAGATCGGAGAAGGACTATAGAACAACCATGAAACAAGTGACAAAATGGCAATAAATTCATATCTATCAGTATTTACTTTGAATATAAATGGACTAAAGGCTCCAATCAAAAGACTTAGGGTGACTGAATGGATAACAAAAATAAGACCCATTTATATGCTGCTATGAGACACATTTCAGACCAAAAAAACCCTGCAGATTGAAAGTGAGGGGATGGAGAAACATCATGCAAATGGATGTGAAAAAGTCAGGGTGGCAGTACTTGTATTAGACAAAATAGACTTTAAAACAAAGACTGTAACAAGAGATAAAGAAGGATACTATATAATCATTGAGGGGACAATCCAACAAGATATAACAATAGTAAATATTTAATGCACCCAACATGGGAGCACCCAAATACATGAAACAGTTGATAACAAATGTAAAGGAACTAATTGACAGTAATACAGTAATAGCAGGGAGCTTGAATGGCACACTGGGATGGATGGATTTAACAGATATAATCAGAACATTCTGGGATGGGGGGAGCAAGATGACCACAGAGTAGGGAACCTCCTTTCATCTGGTCCCTTGAATTTAGCTGGATATCTGTCAAACCATTCTGAACATAACAAATTCAGCCTGAGATGTAAGATTTATCTGGACCTCTCCAACCAGAAAAACGACTACTTTTTGCAAGGGAGTAGGTGCGAAAGCTTGAATCTTCGGGAGAAATATCCGAAGATAAGCGGACAGGGGAGAGATCCTCCATAAGCCAGCCACCAGAATGTGATATATCACCGGAGCAAAAAACCAGGACCCTTGGAAATGTGCTCTAGTGAAAGACACCCCTTTCTGAAAAGGGCGCGGGGGGCGAGGAATAGGACAGAATTCTAGGTGAATCATTGTGGTCTCAGGATTCTAGGAGACTCGGAGAGAACAGGGGAGACTGGTTATAGTCAGCAAGCCCAGAAGGGGCTCTCAATTCAGGTCACCATAAACCTTTGAGTAGGGAGACCGATCTCTGCCTGGCCACCCTGAAAAGGACTAAAGGATGCGGGCTGTTCAATATCCTCAGGGAGATATAAAACAGCTTGCGCCCATGATAGGGCAACAGCTCTCAGGGTGGTGTGTCCTCTGAAGGGACACTGGGGCAGCACCCTGTGTGACCTGGGAGCTGTGGAAGAGGGTGCACTTGCGAGCATATGGCCGCTAGCAATTGCAAAGTCACAAAGCACAGAGACGCTCACAGGACCCCGTAATTCCCCCCAGGAGAGCTGCGTCTGGCACAAATAGCATGAGTCCGTGGAGTTTGGTAAGCACAGAAGTAAAGATGGCTTGACCTGGAGGATTTATTGAAGAACGGGGACTGTAATCTTGCAGCTCTGGGCCAGAGATTCTTGCATGGCCATATTTGCTCTGACCCTCTAAAGAAAACTGGAAAGACGCCAGGGAACAAAAGCCACACAGCCGACCAGTTCACATTAAGCCCATCCCCTGACAAGGGGTGGGGCATCTCTACCCAGGCAAAGATGCCTGAGAAACCTAGCAGCAGGCCCCTCCCCCAGAAGACAGACTGGAGGAGCAGGTGAATGATAAGCTTTTTTCCCACAGGACTGTAAAACTCTAGCACCAGGGGAAAATAATATAGGGAGCTCCAGGTGTTGGCTCATAACTCTTTATACTTCCCGCTAAAATTTTACATTTCTTTTTTTGTTTCTTTTCTTAATCTTTCTTTTTTTTTTACCCTGTTCCTGATTCAAATAATTTCCCACCTTATGTTTTTTAAGTCACTTTTTAACTTTTTTTTCACGTCTATGTTTTATAGATTTATGCCCCATACGAGCCCGTTTTTCACTCTATTCAATTTTATCTTGATATATATATTCTTGATATATATATATATATTTTTTTAAACTGATTGAACCACACAGGCACCCCTCTAGCATGCCTATTTTTAAAATCAAGAGTACTTTCTCAGAAATTACCCAGACTTTTCACATGTTTTATTGGCTAGGTTTGGATTCTTTGTCCCTTCCTAAGCATGGTGGAATGGGATTAATCTGATTGGTTCACTAATCAAAATACATCATTGGGTCAAAAAGTAGGATACACTCCCTGAATATGGGACAACATAGAATGTGAGCATCCAAACAATCTGTCGGCAAAAAGAAAAGCATTTGGGCAAGGAATGATTTGGATAGTTCTTTTACATCTGTTGAAGTGTCACCAAAAACTAGGTGTTTCAAGTTATGAAAAATTCAAACATTTGCCAAATAATGTTCTTCATATGTTAAATAGACTACAAAAGGAAATTACTTCTGGAATTGCAGTAGTCAGGATAGAATACATAATGTGCTCGCATTAAGATAAATATTTTATATTTTCTTTATATACCTTCTGTATATATTAAAAGTTACATCCTATTACAGTGAATTCTGTGAGACTCTTTTTTCTTTTAAGATTTTTTTTTTTTAATTTTATTTTTGAGAGAGAGAGAGCATGAGCAAGGGGATGGGTAGAAGGAGAGGGAGAGAGAGAATCTCAAGCAAACTCTGTGCTGCGCCAGATGTGGGGCTCCATCTCAGGACTCTGAGATCATGACCTGACCCGAAACCAAGTGTTGGATGCTTAACTAACTGAGCCACCCGGGTGCCCCCGTGAGACTCTTAAGTTGCCTACTTATATAGTGAATTTTTTCAGTCACTATCCCATTTCTTAGGAATGGGAAATATGTCCGTACTATAAGGAATGGAAAAATGTCTGCACTACAGAGATTTTTGTTTTTAATTAGATCTTATTTTATAGGTGGAAAATGGAATGATCTGATTAAAATTAAGAAAAATTCTGAAATTTGGTAAATTTTTAAAAATAGACACCTAATTTTAATTTGATGCAGTAGTCAAGAATTTGTGATGTAGGTTTTCCTACAAGAAAATATGTTTACCTCCAGTGAGGTTGTTTAATAAATAATATGGTTATATTCCAACTTCACACTAGGGAGAAATTCTCATTATCAATCTTTTCTTTTTTTTTTTAAATTTAATCATTATTTATTTGAGAGACCAAAGTTTCCACAATAGGTACATTGCTTTGTGTTATATAAGTGACTAAATGATTATGCTTTGAGTGAAATCATATGTAGAGAATTCATTTGTGAACTGAAATGGTCAGATGGATCTTGTCAAATTCTTTAGTCCAATAAGATTAACACATCATTAAGGGAGCTAAAAAGCACTACACATGTGAATAGACAACCTGTGGACTGGTGGTATTTAATACCCATAGAGTGCTATCACAAATGAATTTAAGAAACTATGGTGTAGTGACTATAGTATCATCATAGTTTAGAGACTATATTTTGCAATTGTATTCTTTGTAATCTGTATGTTGCTATATATATTCTACATTTATATACATAGTATTATACATATTTGTATACATAAGATCATAGATAGTGTGTTTATGGACAATGTAAGAGATTCCCATGGTTAATTTTTACTATTCAAAATTTTAGCTTTACTGACTGACTCTAGAATCTAGTCCCTGAATAAGATGGGACACCACTGAATAGACCTGGATGTTTGCCCCTTTTTTGTGATGGTGGTCTTACACCCTTTAAGAGAGTCTCTATTTTTGTATGTATATGTGTATATATAGAATATACCAGTGTAAAAATTTGTGGTTTTATTCAGGCAACTCGGTGTAACTGCCACCAAAAATCTAAAGAGGAAAAATGCACATATGCTGATAAATATACTCAAACACCTTGGAGAAGAATTCCTGTAAGTAACATATGCCCTTAACCTCTTCTCATGTCATTTACTCTTTTGATGTTTGTTCCATTCTTTTTAATCTAATAATTTTGACTCTGCCATGGCTATAATTTTTTTTTTTTAGGTAAGTTGATTTTTCTTGTCTCTTAGGTGTTTGTGTCCTTTCTAAAGCTTCTTTTGTGTGTCTTATATAAATGAATGTACATTTAATAGCTTTTCCATTCTGCACACAATAGCCCATTTTATTTGAGTGTTTAGTCTCCTCTCATTGCATGTATTTATGAGAGTAGTATTTCCCCATGCCCTAAAAGAAATAGAAATCCAAAAACTGCAGTCTTCCCTCTTTAGCAGCATGACTCTCTGGAAATATGTGATGTAGCTTATTCTTTTGTTGTTGTTGAAACTTTTCAAATATATTCTATTATAATTACTCAAATATTGAGGCTGTTAAGAAGTATACGTGCATTAAGATACAGATAGTAAAGTGTATGTTTTAGGCATGGTTAGGGAATGGTTTCTTCTGAACAGTAGAAAGTGACCATGCTTTCTTGTTTTTCAAAACAGATTTAGGCTAATATACACTGACCATAATTTAATCTGAGCTCTGAAACTTAGTTCAGGATGTGCCTGCACCAGAGAATCATCACATGGCCATCCAGTCATCATAATCCTGTTGTTGGATGCCAACTAATAGACATTTTTTGTTAAGAAAATGCCAAATAAGCCACCTTTGACTCCTCTTTATCTTATTTTAGCAGTGGAATCCTAGCAACAGAAATGAACAGGGAACCGTAATGGTTAATATAATCAACAATCCAATTTTTAAAACTTAGCTATAGGCGTTAAAGTTTATAAAATACTCTCTTCATTTTCATCTAGTAAGTAATTATTTTTTTGTGTGCTCTACATAAGGTATAATGCTAATAATAAACTTATTCAACAAAAGTTTGTAAGCCTCTCCCATCTCAGTTATTAGGCTCTTGAAGTAGAAAAATTACACAGACCAATAAGGATTCCTTCCTCCATTAGCAAGCATTTATTAAAGGAACTGGTGATGTGATAAAATAAAAGTGTAGTGAGTCTGTTAGGTTCAAAGGACTGGGAAAGTCTAGTTGGAAGAATCAAGGAGCTTGGTGAAAAAGGTGAAGGTTGTGGTTGAATTTTAGAAAGTAAAAGATGCCAATAGACAGCGATGATACAGTATTTCTTTAAAGGATGTGTAACTTTCCTGTTTGAAGGAAATTGTAAAATAAGACCATGCCTCTTGCTTCTAGATGGGGGGTTTGGGCTTTCCCATTTCTCCAGTTTTCCTCACAGGTGTTTGTGCTTTCAGACAGTTACTAAGTAAATAGGTGATTTCTTCAAGTGTGAGAGGTTCCATTTTCCCATCCTCCTGGGTGTTTTTATACCATCTCTGTGTTCCTCGATCTTTCTGTTCTGAAAACTGGCTGTTAATCAGACAAAAGTAAATGGTACAGAACAACCCCAAGACATTCCTCAGTTAGTTTTGGGTGAAATGAGAGTCAGTTTTCCAGCCTAGCACTGCTAACAAACCCAGACTTTAGGCTTCCTTGTCATATAGGAATCACCTGGCTTAGCACCTTTGTTTTATAGCTATCTAAGTTAACAAAAGGCAGGGAGATTAAATGGCCTATTGAAATTTCCATAATCAATCAGTGGCTGAGATAGTGCTCTTTCACATCGGGCTACTGACTGCTAGTTCAAGGTTCCTTCCCCCAAAGGCACACTGAGGAGCCTTGAAGGATTGAGAGAGGTTTTGCAGATTGAAATGGGAGAAATATCCTTGACAAAAGGAATAGTACAAGTAAAGGTGATGAGGTAGGAAGATCCATTTAGGCAATAGTAAATACATGATTTTGGCTGCAACGCAGTTGTATTTTTAGGAAAGTAGTCAAAGTTGGTATAAAGCCCATTTGAAAATAGAATTAAAAATTTTATCCGGGAATTACTAGAAAAGTAGTTTTACTGAGTTGTATTTAGTTAAAGAGGTAGTTACATGTATTTATTTACTTAGTTGAATCATAATTATTAACTGTTAACATTAAATATTGAGTTTATTCTCTGATTTTTATTTTATTTTTGGACTTAGGATTCATTTGAAATAAAATTATTTTAGAAACCATTTACTATAATAAAGATTTTCTTTTCTCTTCTAAAAAGTTATACTTGACTCTACATGTTCATTTTTTAGCAGGAACCCAACATCTTTAAACAAGATGTTGATGATGGGGAGGTGCAGGGGGATCCTTCTTTGGCAACAATGAGTTTGTTAGGTAGGAGTTTGGGGAATCAAAATGTGTTATGTTTCAAAATCCCTAGGTTGAGTGTAGGTACCATTTTTTGATCTGGCTAATAAGACTTTGGGAAGATTGAAAGTTATAGTCTGAGTCCTTGTTCTTTACCATTCCCTGAATATCTTGGGAAATTTAAATGCCCTTCTTGACACACTTAGTTGAGGATCTAAAGTAAAATCTACTTCAGAGGTTTGTGAGGCATATGTAAGCATGTCCTCAGAATATTTTCTGGCATCCAAGGAAGAAATCTGGTTGTAGTAGAAGGCAGAGAAGGATGGTGAAGAAGAGAGAGATACCATCCATAATACTTGTCGGCAGCCATTTAGGATATAGAAAGAAACATGAAAAAAAAATAGACATTTTTGGAAGAAATGAAGGGAAATAAAGGAGATGGATTTCAGATTTAGGGAGGGAAAGAAAGAGGGAAAAGAGATAAGAATGAGCTGTAGAAGAAGATGCTACCTTCAGAGGAACGTGGTAAGTCTGCTTCTGGTGAAATATTCTCATCTGAGGGACAGAATACCCAGATAAAGTGGTGAAATGGGGAACATGGAAAAGAACAACAACAGTGTGGAAGGTATCTAATCATTTGCACAAAAATAGTTGAAGTAAGACTAGGAACACTAGGAAGATGGTGATTATGTGAGGAAAGATGGTGATTGTGTGAGAAGATTCATTTAAAATGTATAAACTTATAAAAGTTTATTTTTAAAGTTATGACATTATTGATTTGTGTACAGGTATGTTCTTATAAATAGCATTATCTTGGACTGAATTAAATATTTTTAATCTATTTCCAATATTGTTTCAAAGCATTTAACATCAATGTTTGAAGATTTGCACATTAAGTAAATTTTAAATTTTCACAATATATGCATTTTTACGAGCCTTTGTTTAAATATCTCAGATGAACTAGAGAAGCCAAAATATCAAAAAAGAAAACATTTCTAGGGGCGCCTGGGTGGCTCCGTCATCAAGCGTCTGCCTTCAGCTCAGGTCATGATCCCAGCGTTCTGGGATCGAGCCCCGCATCGGGCTCCCTGCTCAGTGGGAAGCCTGCTTCTCTCTCTCCCACTCCCCTTGCCTGTGTTTCTCTCTCGCTGCCTCTCTCTCTGTCAAATAAATAAATAAAATCTTTAAAAAAAAAAAAAAGAAAGAAAACATTTCTAGACTCAAACCATCAATTCTCTTATTTATCCCCTTGAATCTCACAGAAAGGATTGTAAGATGGACCCAAAGGATCTACCTGGCCTGTCACATAATGACCCACTGGATTACTCTTAAAATCGAGTGTAGAAATAAATTCTGTTGTATCAGTGGGAAAGTTGCCTACCAGTTGAAATTCAGAATATACACAATTAGATCTGTTACTAGTTTTCTCTCATATTTTAAGAACTCACTTTATTAGATAGCAAAGAGGTGAGGAAAGATGATTTTATATGCATTTAAAAATGTTCTCTTAGAATTAGTTTCTAGTAGTGAATCAAAGATTTCATCCATTTTATGGTGTATTTGATAGATATGTATGTAACTTATAAAAATTCGACAGAGTATGGTCAGCATTATCAGCAATTCCTTGTACTTAGAATTAGGTTCTCATGTCTCAGATTTACTGGATTATGCATATAGTTCAAAATATCATAGTCAAGTATGTTCCTATCATAACTATTTATAAAATAGAAAACATAAAATCGGAAAACTTTGTCACAGAGATATCACAGAAATCATGTCAACTGCTCATAATTTCCAAAGGAGGAGTTTGCTACTTCCTAGCAGCATGCTATATGTACTATTAAAGAACTCTGCTCCCTCCCTTTTTTTGCTTGCCTGGGAGATAAGATAAAATATTAAATGAAAGGAACATCACAACCTAAAGATTTGTCTTGAGAGGACTCTCTCTTAAGTCCTTTTTCTTTTACGCTGTACGCCTTCCTGATTTGGGAGCATTATTAGTTGATTTTTATGAGAGATTAATGTGCTGATTTTAAACTTTGGTATTTCATTTTATCCCAATTGGAGAGGTGTTATATTATTACTCATATATATTCCAGAGGGAATTAAAGGATTTCTTTCTTTGTGGAGGTCTTTATTTATATTCACTAGTTTATATATAGCATATGCCACTAGAAGTATTTTTAAGTAACATGTACATATACTTTGGTGTTTAAACAAATAATTATAATGTGATCATGTAATTATTTTAAAATTGTTGATGTCTAGTCATTTTTAGATACAGACCGTTGAATATGGCCTATGTTTCAGTGAGCTAAATGCTGACAGGAGCCATCTTTGTAGCTGAGACATCACATGCTAGCCGCATGTATTTATGACAGTACAACAAGAATCCAGTTATGTGTAGCTTTACATTGATTTTTAAACAATTGTACTGTAACTTTCGTGGATACATCTGAAACCACTAACTGAAAAATAGAATTGTTTTTCAAGGCTAAGAACAAATTAAATATGATGATTTTAGCAATTGAGTGACTTATCTAGTCATAAATTTTAAGGATATCTAAATCGGCACCCTCTAATACCAAATGCCAGAACTATAGAAAGCATTTTTAAAACTTCGTTTAAAGTATCCATTGAAGAAGCAAAGTTTATTTACACTGTAGTTAGAAAACAGTGGAATTTACTAAAGTCTTCTACTACTGGGATCCATTTCATTTGTATAATACAGACTTTAATTTACTGACTTGTACATCAAGGATGTAGGCAGGACATAGATTTTACTCTTAGCAATTTAATGATCACTGAGAAATGGGTAATCCTGTTAGCTTTCAAGAAGCCACTTGATCAAATCAGTCTTTCCGGAGAAGTTAGGTGGAGATGTAGATTCAGGGTGTGGAGGGGACTTGAGTGAATGGAAGGCAGAAATCCTTAGTGATAGAGCTTCATCTACTAGGAAAGCTCAGTGTTGTAGTGCCAAGTGCCACAGACCCTTTGGGAGCAAGAAAGACCATTCTAGGAAGCTTCCTAAACTCTCCCAGAAGAGGGAGAAATAGGCAAACTAATCATGAATCAGGAAGAGTTTCGCGTCTTCAGTGTTAAGATAAAACTACCCCACACTCTAGCTTCAGGTGAAAACGCTCATATGTTCTCACCTCTGCGGTTAAGAAAAAGCAGCTGTTTGAGGGAAAAGCTACAAGCGTTCTGGAGGAATTGCCTCATAGTTCCTTGTCTTATCCCAGAGTTCACACAGTGTTTTATGTGAAGACTTGCTAGGCTTTATCTTAAGAGAAATGAAGTTGCCTCTAAAACCCTGAGTTCAGACACTTCTGTTTCTCATGTTTTCTTTTTCCTTTACTTTTTTTTTTAATGTCCCACCAATTTAAAGTATAATTAGAATGTTATGCATATTATTAAACTGTATGTCAGATATCCCAGGTATGTTTTTCTACAAGTTGATTTTATTCCTCCCCTTGGGTGGAATATATTCATATGTGTACCTACTGCTCTTTGTTTTATATAAAACAAAGTGTTTTAGAGAAACCACTGTGGTTTCTCTAGCAGAAAGCATCTCATATCTACCATTTCATTTTAAAAGTCATCAGAAGATTCAAAGTAGATTCAGATGAGCAAAAGGTAGTTTCTTGGCTAGAGCTTAGGGAATTTCATGAGTTCATGGCATCAACTAAGGAAGAATTATGCACTCTCTGTCCTCTAGATTAGTGCTGCAGTAGAAATATAATGTGAGCTGCATATATAATGTAAATTTCCTAGTATCCAAGTTAAAGTAAAAAGAAACACACAGAATTAATTTTAATAAAATAGTTTATTAACCCAGTAGTACTGTTTAAGAATGGAATCAATATAAAGAAGATATTGAGATATTTTACTTTCTTAGTTTTGGTTTTTGTTTGTACTAAGTCTTTGACATTTGGGGGTGTTTTACATTTATACAGCATTTCATTTTAGACTATCCATAAATCAGTTCTGTGTGTTGGGCATTGGATTAGGCTTTAAACCTGAACTAAGTAGCAGGAATTAATGACACCCCTCCCCCCCAAAAAAGGGTACATTCCTTCAGCTTTTAAACCATAGAGCCATTTATTTGTTCATTCAGTGAAATTAGGCTAGTTAATTCTATATTTCAATCCCAGTGTGCTAAGGGTTTTGGATATTAAATCAAAGATATTGCCTGATTCTTAGTTTATGATCCTCATGAGCAGACAGCAAAGGGTAAATCTGAGTTGGTAGGAGAGTGAGGCTGTTTCTGGACCAGAGGAAGGTGGACATGTGTTGCAGATTTGGGGACTAGACCTGGCTTTCAGATCCATCTTAAAACTGCCATCACTTATGGTACACTTCAGGAGTGTGGCATGGTCCAGTGCTCACTAATGGAACAGGTCCGTGCATCTGGGAACTTGTGTTGCTTCTGCTGTCTTTTTGCTGTAGATCAGGTCTCCCACCCTTTCCTTACATCTTATAAATCCTAAGTCTTCTAAGTTTCTAAGTTAAATTCTTCTCCATAAGTTGTCTATTGTTTTAGAAACACTCCCAATAGACAGGGAATCATGGGGAGACAATGCCTGCTCTTAGTGTTGCTGCTTAGTGTTGCTCAGATATCTAGTATTTCTGAACTTGCCTGGTCTCAGGGTTTAGTTAGTGATGTATTTTATAGCTATTTCAGTTGTTTACTGTTGAAAGGAGTAAATAATCTTTCTTCTTTTCATACTCAGGGAAATTACCTTTAGTTTCTAGAGATGAGAATATTCTTAGACATGTTTTCTATCTCTCCCCAAGAAAATATGACCCTACCAATATAATCAGCATTTTAAATAATCTTCCTCTATATTATTATTCTAATATGCATTATGGTTTTATTCCTCTGTTTTTATTTTAAATACTTATAGATTTATAAAAAGTTATTAAAATAGCACAGAAAGATTCTTTGTATGGTTCACCCAATGTCCCACAATGATGACATTTTATATAAGTACAGTACAATATCAAAACCAGGAAATTGACAGTAGTATATATGTAGTTCTTTGCCATTTTATTGCTGTGTAGATTCCAGCAACAACACCATATTTAAGATTCAGAATTATTGCACCTCTACAAAGTTCTGCCTTGTGTGCTGCCTTTTAATAGTCACAATCATCCCCTTCTTCCTCTACTATTCCTAATGGCAATCACTAATCTGGTTTTCCATATCTATAATTCGGTCATTTCAAGAATGTTATGTAAGTGATATTATAGTGTGTAAGATTTTGAGATTACTTTTTTCACTCAGAATAACACCTTGGAAATTCATCCAATAAGTTGTGTCTATCAATAATTTGTTCCTTTTTTATTGCCAAGTAGAATTCCATTGATACAGGTGATCCATAGTTTAACCACTTCATCTGTTGAGGGACATTTTGATCACTTCTAGATTTAGCTATTACAAATAAAGCTGCTTTGAGTATTTGTGTAGAGGACTTGTGTAGATACACATTTTCATTTCTCTGGGATAAATGCCCAGTAGTGTGATTTCTGGGTCATATGACAATTCTGTTTAGTACTCAAAAGAATTCCTGAGCTGCTTATCACAGCTGCCAGAACAGATTCTCATCAACATTGTATGAGTGATAGTTTCTCTGCATCTTTATCAGCATTTAGTAGTGTTAATATTTTTTAATTTTAGCCATACTAAGTAAGTGTATATTGATATATCAGTGTAGTTTTAATTTCTAGTTCCCTAATGGCTAATAGTGTTGATGCCTTTTTGTGTGTTTATTTGCCATCTTCCTTGAAATATGTCTTCATATCTTCCCATTTTCTAACTGATTTTTATTTTTTTTACTGTTGAATTTAGAGTTCTTTGTATACTCCTGAGTCCTTACATAAGAGTAAGGTATATGGTTTGCAAGTATTTTCCCCCAATAGTTTGTCTTCCATCTTCTTCACAGAGTCATTCAAGAGTAAAAGACTTTAATTTTGAAGTTCAATTTATCGGTTTTTTCTTTTATGGATTGTGCTTTTTACTTTATGTTTAAACTCTTTACCAAGGCCAAGACACTGAAAATATTGTTTTCTTCTGAGATGTTTATAGTTTATATTCTACATTTAAATCTGTGATCCACGGGGCACCTGGATGGCTCAGTCAGTTAAGTGTCTGCCTTGGGCTCAGGTCATGGTCCCAGGGTCTTGGGATCCAGCCCCCCATTGGGCTCCCTGCTCAGTGGGGAGCCTGCTTCTCCCTCTCCCTCTGGTGTTCCCTCTGCTTGTTCTCTGTCTCTCTTTCTCTCTGTCAAATAAATAAATAAATAAATAAATAAATAAATAAATAAAATCTTTAAAATAAATAAATAAATCTGTGATCCATTTTGAGTTAATTTTTAGGTAAGATATGAGGTTTGGGTCAAGGTTCATTATCTTCCTACAAATACCCAGTTGCTTCGCACCATTTTTTAAAAAATATTATCCTTTCTCTATTAAATTACTTGTGCGTTTTTGTCAAAAGTCAGTTGACTATATACTTGTATGGATCTACTCCTGGATTTTCCATTGCATTGATCTATGTATCTACCCCTCCACCAATACTGCACTGTCTTGATTGCTGTAACTGTAAAAAGTCTTAAGTTGAGTGATTTCTTCTACTTTTTCTGTTTCATAATTGTTTGTATATTCTAATTTATTTGCTTTTCCGCATCATTTTAGATTAGCTTGTGTTTATCTTAAAAAAAGAAAATCTTGCCAGGGTTTTGAGAGAAAATGTATTATACCTAAATATCATTTTGGAGTTAACATCTTTAGTATGTTATGTATTCCAATCCATGAATAAGGTATATCTCTCCATTAATTTAAATCATTTTTAGAATTTCTTTAATCAACATTTTTAGTTTTCAGAATATGAGTTCTGCATATGCTTTCTTAGATTTATTAAGTATTTCATCATATTGAGTGATTATTTATAAATGGTATTTATTGTCTTTTAAATTTGAGTTTCATGTGTTCATTGTTGGTATTTAGAAGTACAACAGACTTTTGTATATGGATCTCGTATCTTATAAACTTACTAAACTCTCTTCCTAGTTCTGGGTTTTTCTTGTAGATCTAGATTTTCTGTGTGGACCATCATGTCATTTGCAAATAGGAACAGTTTTCTCACTTTTTGATCTATATGTCTTTTATTTCCTTTTCTTACATTATGCCACTGGCTAGGACTTCCAATAGTATGTTGAATAAGAATGATGAAAGTGGACATTGCTGTCATGTTCTTGATCTACGGGGGAAAGCATTCAGTCTTTCACCATTAAATAAAAATTAGCTATAGATATTTGAAAGATGCTTTTTATCAAGTTGAGGAATTTCCTTTCTATTCCTAGTTTGCAGAGAATTTTCATCATGAATGTGTGTTGGATTTTATTCAGTCATTTTGCTATGCTAATATATATGAACATGTCTTTTTTTACACTTTAGCCTGTTGATTGCTTTGATCATTTTTGAATCAGTCTTGTTGACCTAAACCCCCCTTGATCACGGTGTATAATTCTTTTATATATTTTTGAATTCTAATCAATAATATTTTATTAAAGCTTATTTATGTTTATATTCATGAAGAGTAATAGTCTGTTGATTTCTGGCTTTTTGTTTTATACTATCCTTATTTTTTGTTTTCTGTTGGGTAATTCTAGCTTCATAAATGAGTGGGGAAGTATTCTTTCCTCTAGTTCTGTTTTCTGGAAGAGATTATGTAGAATTGATGTTGATTCTTTAAACATTGGTGGAATTCTCCAGTGGACCATCTAGGCCTGGAGATTTCTTTTGGGGGGAGTTTTTTAATTGTTATAGATCTATTCAGATGATCTCTATCATCTCAGATGAGTTTTCATAGTTTGTGGTTTTGAGGAATTTGTCCGTTTCTTCTCATTTGTCAAGTTTATGACTGTAGAGTTGTTTATAGTATCCCTTTCTAATGGTTGGAGGATCTGTATTGTGACCCTGTTTCATTCATGATTTTGGTAATTTGAATCATCTCTCTCATCTTAATCATTTGTAGTGTGGTTTGTCAATTTTATCAAACTTTTCAAAGAACGAACTTTTTGTTTCCTTGATTACCTCTGTTTTTCTGTGTTCAATTTCTGCAGTTTCTGCTCTTTATTGTATTCTTTTTTCTAGTTACTTTTGGTCTATTTTGGTATTTTTCCCCAAATTTCTTAAGGTGACAGTTCAGCTTATTGATTTGAGGGTTTTTTTTTCTCTTTTCTGTTACTGCTGTAGCTGTGTTCTACAACTTTCATTTCTTTTGTATTCAGTGTGTGTGTTTGTGTGTGCATGTGTGTGTGTTTAATTTCCCTTGAAACTTCTTTGAACCATGAATTACATTGTTTAGTATCCAAGGGTTTGGGAATTTTTCTATCATTTTTCAGTTACTGATTTCTAATTTGATTCCATTGTGGTCAGAAAACACGTTCTGTGCTATTTTTATGCTTTTAGTTTGCTGTGGTTCGTGTTGTGGCCTACACTGTGGTCTGTTTTGGTAAATGTTCTATGGACTCTTGAAAAGAATGTTTATTTGGCTTTTGCTGAATGAAGTATTCTATGCATGTTGACTAGATCCTGATTGTTGATGGTGTCCTTGAGTCCTCCTATATCACTGCTGATTTTATTGTCTAGTTGTTTTATCAATTATTAAGAGAGGAGTGTTAAACTTTCCAACTGCAATTATGGATTTGGCTGTTCTCCTTTCAGTTCTATGAGTTTTTGTTTCATGTGTTGCACAGTTCTATAGTTTGGTGTGTACACATTTAGGATCACTATGTCTTTTTGGTAGATTGATCCTTTTATCATTTTATAAGGTCACTTTTTTGCCTGGTAATTTGCTCTGAATCCTCCTTCATTTGATATTAATATAGCAATTCTTACTTTCTTGTGATTTTTTGCATGGTATAACTTTTTCCTGTTTTACTTTAAAACAACTATATTGTTATATATAAAGTGAATTTCTTGTGTCCTGTATATGATTGGGTCATGATCCTTCTCCACTCTGCCAGTCTGTCTAATTGGTGTCTATACATCCTTTATATTTAATGTAATTACTGATATGTTAAGTCTGCCATTTTATTTTTTGTTTTGTTTCCCTCTCTTATTTTTGTTTTCTTTTTCTTGCCTTTCTGTATTTTACTAATACCTTTTAGGTATTATAGGTATTATACATAGATAACTTAGTAGTTTACTAAGTAGAGAACCTTTCTGCCCAAAGTTCCTTTCTCTCCCCCATTTATAAGTGTCTTAAATATTTCCTATACATACATTAAGAGTGACATAAGATAATAATAGAGCCAGGGAAGGAAGCCTAGGCTCCCTCGTTGGTCTTTTCTGTTGGGAATAGGGCTGGGGCTGCAGTTTTTCCCGTGGCATTTAGCAGGTCATTGTATACAGGTTTTGTGAACTGCTAAGCTACCTCTTTCCTGGTTCTTTGGCATGGTTCAGGATTTTCTTGACACTATTTCTGTTTTTGTTTTTGTCCATGCCCATTGGCATTTCTGTGTGCTGGCTTCTCTATCACCTAGTCTAGGGTACATTAGGCAAAAAAGATACCCCAAGAATTTTCTACTATGTTTGTCCTCAGATTTTCAAAGTCCCTAGCTTATCATCTTCTTAGCTTCACCTTTCAGAGTTTTTTGTTTGTTTTATATATAATGTCGAGAGTTTTTGCCTGTACTTTGCAGAAGGAAAAGGGGGAAGTGTTATCTATTCCATCTTGTGCTGAAACTGGAAATACCACTTCTATTAAATTTTAATCAAAGTATATTTCTGTTCTGTGAAAGTCACTTACTGAAGCTATAATTGACACCAAGAAAAGTGAGAAAGCCATTATTCTCAGGGTGGTTATATTTCATATTAGAAAAAGAGAAATATTCAAATCAACATAATGAAAAGCAGAAGAAAAATTCCCTGAGACAAGTGCCCACCAAATGATGTCGATATTTATAAACAACAATGATCATAATCAGTTCAGGTAGGATCCAGAGAAGCTTTTAGGGAATGGGTTTGAAATGGGCTTGGAAGGCATGATAGGAATTAGGTAGATGGGTGGAGAAGTGGAAGGAGACATTTAAAGTGAAGTAAGTAAAATGAGTAATATTTTTTGCCTTACTAGGCATAAGCTGAAATGACAGCTGTTCACCTGGTAATAAACGGGTGCCCCTTAGCAGGAGCAGGCAAGAGCTATTTATGTATTTATTTCACAAGGTTGTCTGTCTTTACCTCTCATGCTCAAACCCATCCCAGAGATCATGTTTTGTTGATCTTGGGTGAGTGAAGACGGGTATCATTATTTTTGTTTCTAAAATTCTTAGGTGCTTGCAATGTGTATCCAGGCCTGATGTTATAGCTTTATCTCTAGTTAAATACAATAACTTCATTTGTCTTTTAATAGCTTCATTTAATTCTGTTTAAATCCATAAACAGTTATTTAGAGCCTGCTGTGTGTTAGGGACTGTTAGGCAAAGAAAGTAAGACATTTAACATCCTTTAAAACTCCTGCCAGGTTCTCGGTATCTGTGACAGATCTTTCACTTAAATTATTTCAAAGAGCTAATGAATTATCATGAGAGACAATTTAATACAAAGTTGATTATTTTAGATGCTATATAAGCAGTTATAAAACTAAAGGATAACAATGATTGGAGTAGGGATAAGGACAGATATGTGAGTAACTGAATTCTAAGAACTGAAAGTGAGGATCTTCTTAGAGATGAACCATTCTGTCTTAGTGTGTTCGGGCAGCTATAATAGAACACCATAGACTGGGTGGCTTATAAACAATAGAAATCTTTTCCCCACAGTTTTGGAGGTTGGGAGGTCCAAGAGCAAAGACTCAGTGTCTGGTGAGGGCCTGCATAGACAACCATCTTCTTGTGTCCTCTCGTGGTGGATGGGGCAAGACAGCTTTCTGGGGTTTCTTTTGTAAGGGCAAGAATCCCATTCACGAGGGCTCCACCCTCATGACCTACTCACCTCCCAAAGTCCCCACCTCCAAATACCATCACACTGGGGAAATAGGTCTCACCATATGAAATTTGGGGGGAACACAAATAATTCATTCTCTAGCACTTTCTAATCCTGCATCTTACAAATGAGGAAACTGAGGCTCAAAGAAGATCAGTGACTTTTTAAGCTTACAGGACTAATGGAAGATCCAAAGAAAAACAGTTCCCCTGGCCCCCAGTCAGTACTATTTTCACAAACCTCCAGAGAGAATTTATTTCTTTGAAAAGGAATCTCTGGCTGCTGGTTTAGCTTATATACAAAAATCCCCATCTGAAAGTGTCTTCACCCAGTACAGTGGGTAGAAGCTTGGCCCTTGAAACTATAGGAAAAGTGTGCGCCTCTTCTTGGTTGAGGATTTGTTTTCTGTAAAGCTTTTGAACCAAAATATTTCTGAAACAGCAAAATAGAATTGTATCAGGCAATATCTTTGGAGAACACTTGGGATTATCACCCTACTAAATATTTTCTAAGCTATTTTCACAAACATCTGTGGCTAAATTAGTGGAGAAAAGATAATAATTTCAAAAGATAGGATCTTTATTTACTAGGATATTCTAAAAATCATTAATTCCACATGGTTTCTGGGAGCTGTTTTTCCTCTTCATTAACATAGAAAGTGGATCATTCTGTTTTTGTTTTATATTGAGCAGTGTAGATACGATTACTCTTAAATTTGGAGTATCTGATTACACTGAACTGAACCAAGAAATATTGAATCAGAAGTGGAAAAAAATTTTATTTGGACGAGTGTTTATGAAATCTGTAAACACCAATAAAACTACATTAGTAATTTTCTGATAAATTATTTCTGTGTCAGATTAATTTGAAAAATTATGCAGACTTTCTTTTGAAAATTGAACTGGGTATGATAATGATTTACAGCTCATTTTCCTTGATGATTTTGTTAGTATTTTAATAGTTTTATTTATGGATATATTTCAGTTGGTGAGGGTGGTAGGAACAGACCTGAGACCCAGTCTGGTTCTATTTGTGAGACATTGAACAGACTTTTTTCTTGATTACCCAGTTTTATCTGGAAAGTGAGGAAATTAAAGTAAATGCCATTGCAGATGTATTCCAATTCTGATAGCCTGTTATTAAGTAAATATAAGAAGCCATAAGTTACTCATATTAAAAAGCATGCATGTTTAACCTGTGGCCTATATGTCACATTCTTGACAGTACTCACTCTCAGAACATCCTAAGTCTTTTTAATGCTGTGTTGGTTCTGCTCTCTTCAGCCAGTGTTCTTTACTTTACCTGCTAATCCTCTGAAAACCTATGATTTAAAAAGAAATAAAAAATTTTTGTATGATAGTTTTTTTGTTGCCTGATTTATAATTGATGCAGTTTCTGTGTTTAACACTTAAAAGTCTATCTCCCTTTTTAAATGCTTTCACTTTTTTAAAAGACTGGAATCTGCTATTTAAAAAAGAGCTATATGATGATAAATGTAATGTATACCAGGAAGAATATGTATTTCATTTCTTATGCATTAACTATAAATATTAGGGGGAAATAATTTTTTAAATATATGAATAATACCTAGGTTTGGATTATGATGTATTTTTAATCATTTGAACTACATATATTAAAAAAATGAAATCTGTCTTCTTATTAACATTATTGTTGTTATTTTTTTTTAAAGTATGACTTTGGTTTCTCTATTTTTCGGTTCCCTTTTTTATTATACCTCCCTACCCTGTCTCTCTCTGCACAGGGTGGGTATTCTGCTCCCTCCTTCTCTCCTTGGCAGGGCTCCTTCCAGGGGATCCCACGGACTGTTCCGCCGCACCGCAGACAGAGTGAGTCTGTGTCTCTCACTCCTATCCTGCTCTGGCTTCCCATTCATGGTATTTCCCTTCTGCATGACCTGTCCCTCCCCCAGCACCCTATCTCCTGTCCAGAGTGACCTGCAGGCATGTGCTAAACCAGCACTCCCTGGGCTCTCTTCTCTTAATTAACCCTTCCTCTTTGACTGCATGTGAATAGACTTCTACTTAGAGCCTTTAGGAGAACTATCTGAAGTTATTTCATTCTAATGCTATTTAAACCTATTGCCAGTGACCCTAGACCTACTGACATGCATCTGCCTTTAATGTATTTTCTTTTTTTGTGACCTTGAGATATATGAATAACAAATTTTTTTATCTAGTTACTTCAAAAATGTACACACTATCTTCAGTGACATGGACAGATGCATACTGTTTGAGGGAGCAGGCTTACTAGACCATTGCACATTTCTTTAAATATTTCCTAATCAAGAAGCTTTGATTGCATTTCACTGTCATCTAAAAGAAGTCTCTAATCATTTCAAGGGTGGTTTTTTTTTTAACAACTAATACGTTTTTGTAATTCATCAGCTGCTTTACAGTACAGAAGAAAATGGCTTTTGAATATGCATGGTTTACTAACATTTCTAATGATTTAGTAATTGTTTGACTTAAAAAAATTTTTGTTTACATTGAATCTGCTTTCCAAAACAGTGTTTATTATTTTATATTATGTACTTAAGTACACCTGGTAAGTTGGTTATATTTTATCTTTTTTGAAAAGTCACCCAAAAAAGCTAATATTAATGAAAAAGAGATATTAGTATTGTCAGTCACTTTCATGCCTCCTGCATGGATTTACCCTGATTTTTGATTCAGATCAATTTTTTCATAAATTATCTTTATCCATGTGAAGTATCAAAGGTCCCAAAGTTTTAAGCAGTTAAAATTAAGAAATGTGATTTATTCAAATAAAAATTCATTTATTGAATTAAGCAAAATTATGAGGTATCAGTATGAATTTGAGACAAGGTTTGAGGTTTATTTGTTTGTTTATTTATTTATTTATAGCTATTATGCCTCTGCTTCCCTTGTGTGTTTTTTGTTTCAAAGAAAATGGAATAGAAAGTTTGTATAGGTGTTTATGTCAAATTATTTAGTAGCAAGTTAATTTCTTTAGTGGAAGCAACGAGAAGAGGGATTCTTCCTCCTCCTCTTCTTTTTCCATCCCCTACCACCTCTATTGGCCTCCTTTTTACTTCTCTTGTCTTCAAGTACTTCTCTTTCCTTTCTCCTCTATTTAAGTATTCATAGCACATAAGAAATTACTTTAAAACGCTAGTGAACTAATCCAACTTTCAAAGGCAACTATAACGTAATAATATATTTTTAGGCTTGTAGCTAGTAAATTGCATGGTTTGACAGGTTCACCTCAGATTAACATCCCTTCCTTGAATTTACTGTAGCTCCCTTTTAGTTCCTATCCTCTTACGCTACCATTCTTCTCCCTCGTTTTCCTTCCCTTCAGCTAGCTATAATGTGGAATTGAAGTTTAAGGTTAATTACGTCATATTGAAAACAAAGATTTACGTTTATTTTTAAAACATGTTTCTTAGAAGCACTCATTTCACTAGTTTCTTATTTGCAAAGCTTTAGACTTTTCTTGTCCCTCCCTTGAGTCATTGGCCCTCCATTTTTAAATGTTTCTCCCTTCTTTCCTCTTGGGTTAGAGCTGCCTTTTCCATTTCCCAACTGTGAAGAGGCACTGTCTTGCAACACTATCAAGATCTGTCTTTCTGGCTTTTATAGATCAAAGTTCCTTCTCCTCATCTTTAAATTAGTAAGGAGAAAGTTTTTGTTCTCTAGAGTATGGATGTGTTTGCCACCTCTCAGAAGATAATACATATTGGAGTCTTTTCTTGAGTAGGTTCTAAACAGTTTACGTAGCTAAGAGAACTGGCCCTGGAACTTGATGATTGAGACTTGTAGGACCCTGTTTATGGAAAGTGATAATTAGATGGCTTATTAATGGCTTTTTGATACCTCTTATTGAGTGGGGAAGTTTCCTTTAAAGGAAAAACATGTTCTGAACTACTACACTACTTTGGATTTACCCTGAGAACAGCCAAAGCAGTTTACTAATAAAATTATTATTATTTTAATTTTTAAAGGATATTTTAAATTTCTCTGAAATATAGAATTTTTATAGAATATAAAATATAGAATTATATGTAAATTATCTAAAATATAGAATTTTAATTTTTTAAAGAATATTTTTAATTTTTCTAAAATATAGAAAGGGGGCACCTGGGTGGCTCAGTCGGTTTAGCATCTGCTTTCAGCTCAGGTCATGATCCTGGGACCCCAGGATCGAATTCTACATCGAGCTTCCTGCTCAGTGGGGAGTCTGCTTCTCCCTCTCCCTCTGCCCCTCCCCTTGCTCATGCATGCATGTGCTCTCTCTCTCAAATAAATAAAATCTTTTAAAAATATATAGAAAAGTATGGAGTCCAATGGTTTTCATAGAGTTTTGGAATAGATCTTCACCTTCCTACACTGAACTTATATTTAGTAAAACAATATTTGTCTCCATGTTTAGTTAGTATGTGATTCTTAGGGCTGATTTTTGGAGAGGTTAATTCTGTAAGTGATGGTAGATAGTTGAGAGAGTTCTTCTTTATTATAATCTGTTTCATTAATAAATTCTTTTTGAGAATAACATAAGTGAACTGACTTTTCTTCTAAATGCAAAAGTCAGGCAGGCTTCAGTAAGGACAATCTGGTTTTGTTTTTGTTTTTAATTTATGAGATAGCCTGTTCTGGATATGTGAAGAGTGAAATAATGTTTACAGGGAATGCTTAGCTCTGGTCACTTAGGAAAGCTGCATTGGCCAAGGATGTTCTTGCTGAATTTAAGAATAACTCTAGAAGAATGGAGAAAAAAGGAAAATCCTGGTCTTTACATATTTTTCTCTTTGTCAGGAAATCGTGACTTCCATTTCTTTTCTTGAGTATATTACTAGTCTCAACTTGATGATGCTTGTCTTCCAATTTCAAATTAAATTTTTCTCTGGGCTAGTAGAAAATACCTACCTTTGGACATAGAAGGGGTCTTCTTGTTGTCCTGACTTCAGCTTTTGTCCAAATTGACTTAACTAACATTAGTTTATCCTTTTTGATTTCCAGTGTATAAAATTAGGAATGATAAATAACCTACCTCATAGTAGGAAAATTTAATAAAAGTAATTGCTTTTGGCAAGTAAAAAGCCCTAATGGTAATCTCAAGTTGCACTTCTCGTCAGAGCATATACTTTTAGGAAGACTTGACTTTTCAAAAAGTGTATTTTGAAGTAATACCTATTTCTTGTCATGCCTAAAAAGACTTTTAAATTTGCTCTTTAACACCTTGATTGGAAGAATTTAGAAATCTTACCAACCTTTACCTTTAATGTGCAGTAACTTAGGTGAGACAAAAATTGTTTTTAAACAACAAAAATAATATAAGTGCATCTACCTATGTCTTAATAACTCAGCAGTTTCTTGATATAGCATTAGCATTGCCTGATTTTTAAATTTATATTATAATAAATAACTATTCCACCCAGAATTACATTAAGAATGATGATTACATTGTCTTATATCCTCCTCCTCCTCTTATAACCCTCAGGAGATGTTTCGCAAACCTTTTTGACAAATGACACTTAAAATTCATTTTATATCACAACCCAGTGTGTATTTACTAAATGAAACTATGTACTTAACAGCCCAACAAACATGTGAGTGTGTTTAAAATTCAGATAAAAGTTGAATGAAAGGGGCGCCTGGGTGGCACAGCGGTTAAGCGTCTGCCTTCGGCTCAGGGCGTGATCCCAGTGTTATGGGATCAAGCCCCACATCAGGCTCCTCTGCTGTGAGCCTGCTTCTTCCTCTCCCACTCCCCCTGCTTGTGTTCCCTCTCTCGCTGGCTGTCTCTGTCTCTGTCAAATAAATAAATAAAATCTTAAAAAAAAAAAAAAGTTGAATGAAATAGTACTTTCTCTTAGAACATATAATACTCTATTTTCTTAATTTTTTGTTTTGCTTTTTTCACATAGTATCATTATATCAACATTTTCAATGTATTAAATATTTCTTAAAAGCATTATTTTAATGGGTACATGATAATACATTATGTGGCTGTACTATAATCTTTTCCTGTTGTTGGGCATTGATGTTTCCATTTTTCCCTATTAAATAGAGATATCCGTGCAATGCCGTTTATCCTTGTGTATATATCAGTATCACCGTCTCTCTTAGATAGATTACTGGAAGGATGTTGCTTAATCAGAGGGTTGTGCACTTTCTAAAAACACTTGATGTGTATTGTTGAGCTGCCAAACATGTTCATAAGGTGTACATTCATGTGGCTCAATCTGATTGGCTCTACCATGTGACTGTAATCAATTTTGTATGTAAGGGTAGCATTAGCTTCAGTGCTTTAATGAGAAATTAGCTCTGGGAGTGACTTTTCATAAAAATAAAATATTTTCAGTGAAATGGAAACTAGGGTAACTCAGTAAAAACTGAACAAATAATACAGAATATGACACTCTGTCCATTTTTGTAGCTAATTTCAAGTGCTGTTTACATTAGTCATTGGTTAATTGACTGGAAATGTGCATTAAACTCATGGTCCAGGGGGCTGCCCCATAAACTAGTTTCTCTGGGCACTTTGTAATTATGAGAAACACAGCAATTGATGTTTTCTGCATAAGACTTTTATAACAACCTGCTCTGTAGATTGTAAAATTGTTAGCTGTATTTGTTGTACCGTAATGCCTGCAGTATCGTTCTCTGGATAAATATACCATGCATATTGGTCACAGCAATGGAATGGTACTATTATGATGTTTAGTTTTGTTTTCTGAACTACTCTGAATCCCAGAGGTTAATGCTAATGAGTTCTGTGTCTTAGAGATAAAGACCCATGAACATAAGCATCTCACACTGATTGTGCCTCGGTTGTAAATGCTTATTACTTAAGTCAATATTAATCAGTTTGATAGTTTTTAAAGAAGTTAACTGATCAACTTAGAAAAGCTGTTGAACTCCTTATCTCAGAATTTGTTTATATGTAATTTCTATTTATCAATCAGTTATCTTCTCTAAATTCTCTAAGATCTAGAGGCATCATTCTGAGATCTAGAGGAATAAGAGCATTCCTAGTTCCTAGAAAACTTTGGAAGTTGTAATTGGGTTCATGTAAATTACAGAGCAAAATTCTTTGAATCTAGTTATACTCGCGATCCAGTCATGTCTTCCATCTTTCTAGTGATGTGTGGAGCTTCCCTTATAAATTAGAACATCATGGTTAAGATAGACATACGTGAAGATCAGATTATACTTTAATTGGCCTTTAATGCAGCAATAGTAATATAAGTAAACTAATTTTGAATTGTATTTAGTTTATAATGTGCAAGACTTTCTGAAATTATTAAAGAAATAATTTCTACTTGCTCTGTAAGGGATTACATGTGGCTAAACCTTTTTAGATCTTTGGAGTATGAATATTAAATTGTGTCAAAACCCTTTCAATATTTTATTTGGTAAGATTCTTCAAGTGATTCCTTTTAAGTGTGAGAAGTTTTATATATACTGTTCTGTGGTTATGAATATTTATATTAACTTGCAAACCTCTTTAGCAAGAAAGTATAAATTTATTTAAAATGTTTTCATTTTACATAAATATACTAAATAAAATAATACTGCCTGGAAAAACACAACAAAAGCTAAGCAAATACTGTTGGCTGCTATACCCAGTCATGGCAGTTCCTTGGTGTTGTGTGTGGTCTCTGACACCATTGTCCTGTCTTTTTCTTGTCTCTGCTCTCCCATTATGCCATTGGCAAGGAGTTGAGAAGTTAGTCCATTACTTCTCTGACAAAGCGTGGTACAGTACAATTTCAGATTTCTTCCTACCACCTTCCTCATAGTCACTTTCTGGTTTTGTTTTTTTTTCCCAGTTTGCATGATGCATGTCAGAGCCTGCATGAAATTACAGGCATGTTACAGATGGCTCCATTTCCATCTCCTTTTTAGCCTTTAAAATGTATTTAATAATAATAATAAACTTCTATGTACCAAGAAAATCATTTTAAGTAATTCCTGTCTGCTATGCAGTAGCATTATTATGCTTCAGAACATTTCCTGCTTTCTGCCTTACACACTTAGACATATTTTTCTCAGTCGGGATTTGACATTTCTAACTGGCATCTTATCATTTGGTAACTCTAGAAAAAATGTTTACAGAAACTGCTATGAGTATTTTTTCTTATGCTAATGCTAGAAATCTTTGAAATGGTAGGAAACAGTGAAGGTGAAGTTTTTCTCAGTGATGAGTGCTAATTTGCCTCTCCTTGTGTTCAGTGTATTTCCTCCAGTAGGTCACTTGGACCTTTTTTTTTTTTTTTCCTCCCAAAATACTGCTGCATAGTGTGGCTTGAGTTTGGTGTCTGAAACTTATCTTGTGTAGGATAGATCAGCTGAGAAAGACATAGGATATTATCCGGGAAGTTGGTATCTGAATGTTGGTATTGAATTTGCCTGTTAACTTTTTAAAATAATCCTCCTGCTATACTACATATTCTGAAAGTCTGTGAACTCATTGGAATTACCCAAGTAACACAGAATAATAAAGTTGTAGTGCTGCATTTTAAATTCTCTGTCAGTTCAAATTCTGCCTTTACCATTTGCTAAAGTATGTGAATTTCAATATTACTTAATTTCTTTTAAACTTGCTTTACTCATCTACATAAATGAGACAGTACTTTCCACTTAGGCTCTTGTGATAATTAGAGATCACGCATGCAAACTTACATGCAAACTTAGTATTTGACTATTTGCCCTTGGAAGAAGGGAAATGCTGTTCTCTCAGAGCTCAGAATATAGCATTTCTCAAGTATTTATAATGTGTCAGGCACTATACTAAGCACTTTGGTATGCATGTTATCGTTTATTATTTAAAACAATTCAGTAAGTTGTAAATACTGTTATTATCCTCATTTTATAAATTATGAAATTCCATCTCAGAGTAGTAAGATAATTTACTCAATAACTCACCAATAGTAAGTGATGGAGTCAAAACTCAAACCCAGGTGAGTCTGATTCCAAAAGCTCAGTGATTCAGTATTGTGTTGTACTAGCTCCTCCATATAGCCATATATAAATTCTTTCTATACTTTAAAGTGCCTTGCATGTCCTAGCTCTCTTTTATCTTCAGGAAGGTACTTAAGGAACCTTGACTTCTATATCATATCAGATATGCCTGCTATGGATTTAAAACACTTAGATATAACTGACATGACTGAAATACTTATTTGAAGCCTGGAAAGCTCTTATTCTACAGCCACTAGTTTAGGATACTGCTCTAAAACTTGCCCCCTTTTTTTCAAAACCCAGTTACAAAAGGGCCATGGCTTGAATTCATCATTCTCACACATTTTAATAATCATAGGTAACATTTATTGAGCCCTTTTGATGTGCTAGGAGGTCCTGTGCTACATGTTTTACATGTATAATCATATTTAATTATTAGGATTAGAAATGGAAAATAGTTGAATGCTTGTTAAGATAGTTTTCCCAGCTTATTTCATCCAGAAATGTTGATCTCCAGATAAAAAATATTTGTAGCTTTGCTAGTAGGTCATGAGAGGTGCTGTGTTCTGGTTAACTTATAATTCTTCCTGCTGCCCTTCTAAACATTAATCATTATGCTAACCCCAAACTTATTTAGATAAACTTTTTTTTTCTGTTATAAGATTTCTTTTTCATCAGTTTTTTTTAAATACTTTTTTTATTTGGTTATTTATCACTGACCTAATAGGGAAGTATCATTTTGGTCATTTATTACCAAAGAAGCAATTTTGGAATATACTACTTACTAATTTCATTTATTTGTTAGTTTATCTAGGAAATATGTATTTGATCCCTACAATGTGCCAAATACTAGGAATACCAACTACAACAACAAATAAAACATGGCACATTCCTGTAAGGAGCTCGTATCTCTGGTTATCTTTGTAGGCAGCCCAGAATAGATGTTTAAGATTATCACTGAAGATCCTACCAGTCCCCTTGCACAGTTATCCAGTAGTGCCGCTCTCACTCTTGACCTTGACACCTGTAACCGTTGCTTCTGAGAATTCTCAGAATGGTGTGCTGAGGTTTATGTTACTAAAGTAAGACATGGAATTACTGGGTCTAGTTAGAAGTGCTTAGCTCTTCAGGCCTGGGGATGTGCCCACATTTTGAAGCTTCAGTAACCAACCATTCTGAAAGTTGCAAGGATGGAGTACTAAAGCTCTACTTATTTGTGACTACAGGATATTTCCTGCAGTCTGCCCCACCCCCCAATAGGTGGTGGGATTCCTTTTGTCCTCTGAGTCTTTTGGGCTGCAGACGCTATGAAATGAATGGGCCGGTGGGCAACTTTCTTGGATACAGATTAGGACCTCATCATGCATCTCCAAAGCAAGAAACCTGTAACTCGTCTTGAATTCCTTCCAAACAGCTGCTTACCTGACCACCTTTAAAAAAACCTTTCAATCCTTTCCAGTTTTGCTTTCAGTGTATTAATTTTAGACCCTTATAATTTATCATCTGTGCTGTCAGCAATAACATACTGCCTGGCGGTTCTGCCTATAGTCACCCTTCCTGTACATTCCTCACTAATTCTACCAAAATAGCATTGTAAAATACACATTGGATCTTATGATTCCTTTGTGTAAAATTGATCAGCATCTGCCATTATCTGCCGCATAAAGTCAGAACCGTTTAGCCTGATGGGAGGTATGAGCTGGCACTTGCCTGTGCTTTTCCACCAACACTGTGATCTCCAAATTCAGTCTAACAGTTGGAAGTACTGGAACATACCATATTTTTTTTTTGCCTTTGTGCTTAGCATGTACTGGTGCTCTCCCCTGAATGTTCTTCCCTTCTTGTCTACTTGGCAAATGCTTAACTCATCTTAAAACTCAGTTCAAATGTTTGTGATTCTTGGATGCCTTCTATGACCTCTACAATCAGGCGTAATTTTTCTTTTTGTTCTCATATGTTGTTATGCTTGAGACATGGTCTTGTCATTTGTTTACCTATCTCCCTCACTAGGTCTCTAGGTTCCATAGGAACAGCATTGTATTCAGCTCCATATTTTTTTATACCTAGTACAATGCATAATATATTGTAGACCTTTAAAAAAAATGAATGGTCTTTGATGTTCCTTCTATTAGTCTTATTATCCATGAGAATATGGGATCTTTTTTATTTATTTATTTAGAATTCATTCTAAAGGTGTCTGAGGGCATAGAATCAGTAATGAATGTGGGCAGGAAGAATTGTTAATATCTTGCCTTTATGTTAATACAGTTGCGTGCTTAGAATTTGGGGGAAATTGTGCTGCAAACAACAGGCTATCAGAACGCATCTTTGCTTTGTTTACTAGAGGTGAAGAGGCAGCTTGTTGTTTAACTCGCCCGCAGGTAACTAATGACAATTCAGTCCTTCGTGGATAACCAGTTCTACACAGTCATCCGCCTGTAAAAGTCATTTTCTTGATCCTCCCTGTAGTCATTTCTTCATCTTCTTTGAGAGACTTTTTTCTTACAGTGGTGGAATTGATTTCCAAACTAGTTTCCAAATAAATAATAAAACAGAACATTTATTTGGGGATAGGGAAATTAGATCATACCACTAAAATAACTTTTAATAAAAATATAAAATCTGCATTATTTATAAAGCACTTAGAAACCACTAATTTATTCACTGTAATTAAGTGATAGGCGTCTTTTATATATTGTTTAACCTACTCTCAGAAAACTAAAAATTTTGTTATTTTTAAAAACCTGATTATTTCCTAATTCTTTAATATTTGATATGGAGCTTTATTGCATTTAATACAGGCAGCACGACTTCCTTCTGGACTTCCATTTAGTTCTCTGATAAGCAGTAGTAGTCAGTTGGGTAATAAAAGTACAGTAGTCCCCCTGCTTTATCCACCATTTCGCTTTCTATGGTTTTGGTTACCTGCTGTTGACTGCCATCTGGAAGCAGATGATTGTCCTTCTGACATATTGTCAGAAGATCAATTGTAGTCTTAATGATGTGTCACAACTCCTACATCATTCACCTCCCTTCACCTCATTATGTAGGCCTTTTATCATCTCACATCACAAGAAGAAGGGTGAACACAGTACAGTAAAATATTTTGAGAGAGACCACATTCACATAACTTTTATTACTGTTATACTTTTTTATTATTAGTAATCGTTAATCTCCTATTGTGCCCAATTTATAAATTAAACTTTATCAAAGGTATGTACGTTTAGGGAAAAACATAGTAAATATAGGGTTCATAACTAGCTGCGGTTTCAGGCATCCACTGGAGGTTTTAGAACCTATTCCTGCAGATAAGGGGGGATGACTATAATCAGTGCAAATGGATAATTTATCTACAGTTCACAGTGCCCCTTTTCTGGAGGTTTGGTTATCTTAATGATAAGTTTATTACTTAATTAGGAAATTATACCTTTTTATGCTCTGAGCTGATAGCACATGTTTAAACTTTTTTTCTTACTAGCAATAAGCATATTACAATAAAGTCATTTCTAAATTGTTATGCATATTTTCAAAGGTCTTAAGTTGCTTTATGATTTTTAACTCAAGATTAGAATATCTTTTGATGTTTTTGAAAGTTTTGAAAAGAGGTGAAAAGGGAAAGGAAGTCCCCATTTCAATCAGCCATTTGATGCTGCCACCTTTCCCTTCTTTGGTTGCTTTTTTTCCTTTTGGTAAATTTTGCTTCGCTTAATACCGTCCCGCTGTATATTTTTAGTAATTTTCCTAAAATGTATGATCACTTTGGGACTGTCATTTTTTTCTAGGGAATCCCAGCTAATTGTCATTTCCTGGTGATTTTAGTACCTTCCTTCTTGAAGGACAGTTTATTCATCTCTGTGGGGATTTATTGTGAAAATGCCCACTGGACTTTAAAGTTTAGGACATTTAGCTTGAAGCAGAAACTGAGATGGCTTGTTTGTTTTAAATATTCTAAAATAAGAGTTTAATGTAACATATTCTGTATGAATTTTGAGTAGTCATCCTGGCCTGCCCTCTGTCTACAAGTCATTAAACTTTGCTGTCAGTCATCTTAACCCTGCCATAATTTGCCTGACTCCTGGCCCCAGCAGCCATCATCGAATACTGGTGAAGGAGGTGAAAAAGTGACAAAACATGAATGATGCAGTATAAATAGATTTGCCCCTTTTGTTGGAGAAATTAGAGATAGTGTATAGATTTATTTGTGGATTAGTGTAACAACAAAAAAAGTTATTAATAAAAGCTGACCCTTTGAAGTTTATGTTTCAAAGCCCTTTGGCAAACTTTTTTATATTTTCGGCCCACATTATTTAATAGAAAATTAAATTAAAGTGTGTTTATACATTGATAACAACTTCCCCTGTAATAGGATGACCAGTAGGCTTTGCCCTATATACTCTAACTATCTGGGCCATTGAAAGATAACTTTAAGGTTCGTATTTCTTTACTGACTGCCCAAGAGTTGCATGTTTACTCTGATTTATATAGAATATAATCACACAGTGAGCTCCAGAGAAATGTGTGTGAGGCAAATTGGCCTAAAGAATTTTGCTATTGTAGGCTTCAGCTTTAGTTCAAGTTACAGGTAATTTCAGGGGCGCCTGGGTGGCTCAGTTGTTAAGTGTCTGCCTTTGGCTCAGGGCGTGATCTCAGGGTCCTGGGATCAAGCCCCACGTTGGGCTCCTCCACTGGGAGCCTGCTTCTTCCTCTCCCACTTCCCCTGCTTGTGTTGCCTCTCTCACTGGCTATTTCTCTGCCTGTCAAATAAATAAATAAAATCTTTAAAAAAAAAAAGTTACAGGTAATTTCAAATTCGTTTTACTCTCTGTTGTTATTCAAAAGACTGATCATTTTAAATCTTAAATGAATGTTCACTCTTGGGCAGGGTAAGTCTTTTCCATTTACCAGAACCTTAGTTGATTCCTCATTTGGCAGTGAGACTGAACAAATAAGCTGTGAAAACACTTTATTCTGAAACTTTTCAACAAGAATGTTAAAGGTAGGTTAGTGTTAGCTAAATGTATTGACCTATTTTTGTTTAAATAATTAGAATTTCACATCAACGGAGAATATAATCAATCTAAGCCTTGTTTATCTGCTGGTAATTTTAACTCCTGATAGAAGTACAGCACCTTGACACTTTTAAATTAATACTTTCTCTGGCCAAGTGTGGTAAAGTGTTACACAGCTTTCCTTTAAAAAAAAAAAGTCTTTAAAATGGGTAATATTCTGAATGGTCATAGTTTTTATCTGTGCTTCTGAAGATTAAATCAAAGTGCTATAGATACTCTGTCAAGCCATCTTACATATAAATTTTTAAATACTTAATGAATCAAGGCAGGAAATCTTTTTTCTACAATAAATAAGTACTTTAAGATTTTTCTTTTCCTGTTTGATTTAGAATCTTGTTTAGTGTTTGCTGCCTGTATCATTTTTTGTTTGCATTATCACTCTTGTATGTGTCTCATGAATTCACTTGAATATTGCAATTTATTTTTCTATTTAAAAAACCCACGTACTTCTCATATTTAAACATAAGTATCAACACAGCCTAATTGGAACTTACATAAATTCTGGGTGGCATTTGTAAAATGAATTGCTGCTTAATGTTGTTTTTAATTTTAATAGCCTCAAGTACTACAGCCTTCCAGCAGCCTTCCCAGACCCACAGACCACGCCCAGGGAAAACTAATAAAGCCGCAACATATCGAGGCCCACAGTGAATGCACAGTCCAGGGCATACAGCAGGGTGTTGCACATCTGGATGAAAGCTTTACACATGGCTTACAGCAAGAAAGCAGCTATGGTCTGGAAGACCGGCCTTTTTCTTCAAGCCCACAATTCGCTGAGGATGTGGCTACTAAGAGTACACCTTCTGAAGCAAACTTGAACATGACCACGAATGCTCAAGAGCCTTATCATTCGGCAAATAATCAAATTAGTGACATGCAATTTGTACCTACTTCCCTTCAGACGCTTCCCCAGTCAAGTACAGTAGACCAGACTAAGAGAGTTGGAAAAAATCAGTCCTCACTGGAGGGCTACACATCCCAGCCCAAATCCTTACCGCTTTGTAAGCCATCCATCTCAAATTCTTTGGTACCTCCTCCAGTTTCTGAATCATCTCCAAGTAGGACTCCCGCTTGTAAAAAGTCACCAATAATCACACCATGGAATTCATCAAAACTTCCGCCAACATCTAGTCAAACAAATCTTGCAAGTAATCCAAATCCAAAAGCATCTAAGCTCCGCCCCCCTTCTGGCTCTTTCAGACAAAAACAAATAAGCATCTCCCAACTAGAGCCTCAAAACTTCCAGGCCAAGACAAGCATCCCAAGGCCTCTAACAAGAAGAAAAGAAATCATGCAGAATCTGAATGGCAATTTGAATTCTGGGGATTGTTTGGCCTCTAATCGATACTCCCGTCTTCCTAAACCAAAGATACATTAAGTGCATAGCCATCACCTGCCAATTTGTTTTTTTAAAAAACAATCTGTTCTGTAATAGCTTTACAGTTTGCAGTTTGCTACCATGATGGAGGTTCCATTGAAAGCTTGCAAATCTTAAAATTAAAATGTGGAAGCTTCTAATAGTTTGGCTCTTCCATTTTATATCCTGGTTGAAGTACACAGCATTTGAGCATATTCGTCTCAGGTAAACACAAAAGTTTGCTTACCCATTTCAGAGGCCTGCAGAAGGCTGTAATCATGTTATCCATCCCTCACACATCAGAAAGTTCATCATATTCCACTTAGCAGGCAAGAAATGTGCTTTGTTCATTTAGTCCTTTTAAGGTCTGTATTAAATGTGGTTCTTAGAGCCTCACCCTTTCTCACTTGTCCCTCCTGTGAATATGGTCACTGTTTTAACTAAAGATACGGTGATAATTGAAGATGGTAGACTGTAAGTAAAATTCTGGCCAGTGATTTGTGTATTCAAAAGGTCTATGCAAAAGCTTTGTGATGAATAAAGGAGATCAGGCTTTTAATGGGAAGTCTATGTAAGTTTTATTTTTCCTTGCTAGGATCAGCCAATTAGTCTCAGTATTTATTTATTTACCAAATTCCCCTGGCTAAAAATGTTTCGTGCGATATAAAAACCAATTATATGTTGCTTTAGCATCTTGTTCGTGCATGCGCATGTGCGCACACATACACACACACCCCCCATTTGTATTTGTTTTCACTACTCCATAAATTCTGGAAAGCCTGGGTTACATCTTGAAGCCTGTACCTAAAGATGTATTCATTTTGTAACGTATTGTTGGTGCTAGAGTTTTGCTGGTAATTGTTTTGAGCCCTGTAGGCTTATGTGGATCCATGATAGCTGTTTTAAGGTTCCACAGCTTATATTTTAAATTAAGTCTTTATTATGATATTTATATTTATTGACTTTCTGCTAATATCTGAAGACTGGAATAATGGACTTGAAATGTTTGCACAAACCTTTGATGAGCTATAAATACCCCACAGAATTGAAACTATTTTCTATAGCAAAACAGTTAAAATATTTTGAGAATAATTATAAATTTAAGTAAGACTATCTTGAGAAAGCTGGAATTCTTAAGTTTTTGTTTTTCTGAGTTTTCCAGGTTTCCTTTTTATATTAGTGTGTTTGAATGGCAGTTTCTTGAGAAGTAGATTTGGGACGAAAAATAGAATTGGAGAGGGGACATTGTGTTTTATTGAAAGGTGTTAAAAGCTATCTTAATGTTCTAGGAAGGTAGCTGGGGAACCGCCAAGGGGACCATATGCACTAACCCTATCATGCCGCGGGCCACTCATCAGATGGTTCAGTAATTTGCCCTCTGTTCTCCCAAATCATGTCATCTTTAGGCTGCTCACCTGTTGCTGCTTTAATTAGAATTAATGTTTTTCAGACAGATAGCCTTTTACAAAGTCAGTTTTTGTTGTGATCAGCTGACCAAAAATGTATCATAAGTGATTATGACCAAAAAGTTAGTTACTCAAAGTTCTAGGGATTTCATTTAAAAAATGTACACTGGTGAAATTGCCCCTTTTAAGGAAAACAACAGCAGGTGCTTCAGTGGAAATTTAGGAAGAGCTGTTCACTGTCATTTTGGTGCAGTTTTCCCTTACCTACCAGAGGACCATTCAGTGAATTTGCCATTCACTGGATACAAAAAAAAAAAAAACATTCTTGGATTTGGTAATAGGTGAGCAACATAAATCTAGTACCATAGTCTCATTGAACAGCACTTTTGTCAGAGAAGCTCTAAAATTCAGAAAGATTTTCACATAGTCCAGATATTATTAGTGTAAAGTACTCAGACGTCTCAGCAAACTCTTCTTTGTTCATAGAGACAAGAAGTGATGTCTGGCAGCTGAAAGTGGGTGCATGTGGTATATCATCTTGAAGGACAAAGAAAATTGATCTCATATATTGCAAATGGGATGTTATCACACTGTATTTTCCTAAAGTAAACATTGATGAATTGGTTTTGGGTTTATTTAGAAGTTGGTGTAGACTCTTGTAAAATATTATTTACAAGTAGGCCTTTAAGAGAAAAGTTCAAAACTTTTGCTTAATTTTTGACCCCCTAGTCTGAGGGAAATATCTTTGTTATATAAAAATGTTGACTCCTGCAATTTGTTTATTCCAGTCTTTTTCCTGCTCTATTTTTTTCTCCCTGATGAATTTACAGAAATAGTAACCCATCAGTTTATCAACTTCTCTGTGCTTTTGTTGAGCCTTAGTCTTGGCTCAGCAATATAATTATGAAGCATAATATATTTAAGAGAAAAAAATCTAGGATGCTTGTACAAAACAAGTTTTGCCTGCAGTTTGCTTTTTTAAACTGCATGAGTATTTCTTTAAAAACTACTCCATAGTAATTAAGTCAGAAATGAGGTGAGGCTCTAACTCACCTGAATAATCAGGGATCACTCTCAGATTTGGCTTGATCTCTGTTTAGTGCTTCTATAAGTCAACTCTGTGCCAAAATCCTCCTGTAAGGGAACACAGATCACTTTTTTTCTGAGTTCTTGTGATTTCGGTGAAGATGGCTGCAGTATATGAATTGTAAATCCTGAAGAAAAAGTTTTGTGGGGGTTGGTTAAGTTTCACATTTGTGAATGAGAAAAGTAATAGATCATGTAGAATTAGACATTCGGCTGTTGATGGGATGGATGTACATCAAATTCTTTAGAGAAAGCTTGGCCTAAGGAGTTAATCAGTACAGGTGCAGATGATTTTAAGGCATTAAACAAAGGATTATATAGTTATATCATCTAGAATGTTTCTAATAACTGAGACCCTCTAGCATTTTTCTTTTGGAGTCTCATTTTAATTTGTGCAATATTTTCAGGCATATAGACTATGTTCATTGTATTTATATAGATGTTAGGGAACTTAGTAAGTATTTTAACAAGTAAAAATCTGAATAATGAGAGAAAGTATCAGATTTGCACTTTAAATGAGCTTAATTGCTTGGAGTTGTGCCTGAAATATCAAAATGCCTCTTGGGCGTGGCTTTCTTTGTTGAAATGAATTTCTCTATAATTGTTGCTGTTTGAAGTACAGCCTTTCACAGAACTATATCCTCAGCATGTCACTTTACTCATTAAAGCACTAAGTTCTTTGAATGTTTCATGGTACCCTTAAGTATTTTACTCAGTGTGTCAAGGAGAACACGATCCCTCCTATAGCTGTCACTTCTGGTCTTCCTGTAGCATAGATGGTTGTTACAGACACAGAAGTGTACTTTTCATTTCTGAGCAGAGTTGTCATGATGGTTTCCTGGTCTCTGGGGCACTGATGATGTAATTTGGAGTCACCAACTAGGCTTGCAATGAAGTTCAGTAAGACTGCAGCATAGTTTCAGTTTACTCTTCCTCTTACACAGTCGTTTTCGTGTTTATAAATTAGTTCGGGTGGTTATGTTTGCATGCCTATGCACACATCTGAAAATTAATTATAGCTGTAATACCAGTACCTGATGTTTTTCCTTGAAGATGATGGCCTTGCTGTTTTTCTTAATTCTGATGCTTGAATTATATTTTCTAATTTTCTTTCCACACCTCCCTTCGGTTTTTCTGCTGCAGCAATTTGAAAGAATACACTTGGATAAATGATTATGATGGTGGGTGCCGATCTACAACTATGCTATGAATTGAAGATACATCTTCTATTTTAACTGTGTTGGGGGAAAAGCTACCCACTTTCTCCTCGTTAGAGCGTCACCATAACAAAATAATACCCTACGAATTTAAAGTCTCTAAGTCATTACTAATTAAAAACAAAAACACCACAGTCTTTAATACCTGCAGGATTGTTTTCCCCGTTGATTTTAAAAACCAGAGTAAATACTGTATATTAGAATTTGCTTGTAAAATGAGTTATAAAAACTGGATGTAAAGTCTCTTTCCTGAAAATGTTGGCATAGTAAATAAAAATAAAGTTCATAATTATAAAAGTTTTCTTGTCCTCAACACTGCCTTCCATAGTGTACTTTTTCTTGGATATCTTTTTTTTCCACAAAGATCTAAAATGCTCTTCATTCGGGTGATTTTCAAACTGTGTCATTTTACACACTCCCTTCTACACACATACCACACTCCAAGCCCTGATTGAGTAGGAGGTGAACAATAGTGTAGTGTTTCCACAGACTCTGTAAGTGATCTAATACATCAGTTTCCATTTTAATCAAATGCCTGCTTTATCTCAGAAGAATAATTGGGATAACATAATTTTTACTTAAAAAAATATTAGCACCTTGAGTAAGAATGCTGCATAAAAGAGGCAGACATTATAATTTTAATTATTTTGTTTTTTTTAAACATAACATATATTAAAAAGCTTGAAGCAACAAGAGGGCTTAATGAAATTTTATGTAGTTTTTAGGAACAAAAGGAACAGGGCATTTATAATTTATTTTCCAATTTATATGTGGTAATCATTATATAATGGGATGTAAAAAGTTGACACAGTGATATTCAAAATGGTCTTATAAATGCTGGAAAAAGAATGAAGGAAATTTCATTACTAATAAATTTAATAATGACGTTTACCACCTCCTAAGACATCTGTATCAGTTTTAAAGCCCTCTGAGTTACTAGCAAGTACTTTCTTAGTTTAACTCCAAATTTTTATTTTTCAGGTTGTTATCAAGTGTAGTAATTTCATTTGTTTCTCGTGTTCATTCCACATTTTCCATTCTGAAAATCCTTTTTTCCCCCCACAGAAAGACATCTATAGAAGTTGAATCTGACTTATCCTTCTATTAATGGGGTTTAAGTAATTTTTGTGGATATCTTACAGAAGTCAGTCCCTGTGCTAACTGCTGGGTGGGTGTACTGAGGTGAAGACCATGTGGTTCCTGCCTCATGGAGCTTAAGGAGCTGCAAGTGATTTTAATCCTGTGCAGGAATGCCCTATTCATCATATTGTTTAGAACATAACAGGAAAACTCCTTTCCCCTCATTTCATTCCATTCTGGGCTTTAACTGCCTTTTACTATTCACATCTTTGCTTCTGTATTAATTATTGGTTACATGCCTTCATTTCCCTTTGATAATCTGATTTGATTCAGGAACTCCTTCTTTAGCCATATCAAATATTCTTAAAATCTTTGCCCTTTCTTTCTTATGTCATCAATCAGGATTTAATTTTGAGGCTTCTCAACTCTCTTAAATCACCTTCCCTTTTAGACCTTGGCCCATAGGATCTCACATTCTGAAGTATACCTGAAGTCTAACATTCCATTCACACAGTTCATGCCCAGGCTTTATTTTCCTTCTGTCCCATTCTCATATACATATAAAATCTAGTATGGCCTAGTTGATATTTTTGGTTACCTGCCATTTTTTGCTGTGTGATCTCTCTGGAGAAATTTAGGTCATCTGGAAGAGCCTTTTCCTCATTCATGAATTCCTCCCCCAAAATCCTCAAATTAGCATCCATGTTTTTAAAAAAAACAAAAGAGAAACCGTTCCTTACAGGCCTTTCTCTGATTTCCCAACCATAAAAACAGTACTGCTGTTTTCCAGATTTGGGAATGTGACCTGTCATCTGATCTAATCCACACATAAATTTATTCAGGCATTCATTTTGAGTATGAATAATGCTTCTTTGGTAATACTTGAGGTGATCATAGTTTCCTGCAAAAATACATCTAAAATGTTCATCTGTTAAAGTGAAAAAGGTACCAGTTTTCTTTGATTCCTCCCAATTAATACTGTTAAAATGCTTGTTGTGTGCCAAACCCTGGATTTGATCTTGTAGGGGAGGAATGAGACCGTTCCTGCTATGGAAGAGATCACATTACAGCAGAACAGACAGATCCCCAAACAGTGGAGGGCTACCTCCAAAACCATTCTCCCTTGGCAAATGTGCATTTGTGTTAGAATTTTTTATTCAACTATAGGTAAAAATTATTATCACATAATATGTAGTAGGTAATGATACATTCAACCAACTTGAGTCCTTTTTAAGGACATGATTAGTTCAAAATACTTTTGAGTTCTAAGGAGTTTTCATGACAAGTTTTAGATGAAATGTTACATCTATGTAATGTAAATTAAAAGTAGTTTTCATTAATTACAATGAAAAGAAAAAAGAGGATCTTTGATGAATTATTAATTCATGATTTTTCTTAAGTTGTGTTCCAGACTAATGCTGAGATGCAAACACATGTACTCCAGGCACCTTGCTACCGCAGTCCGGTTCAAAGATCCAAGGTTAGGCAGAGCTTAGAGGAGACATTTGGGAATGGGTTTAGGCCTGACCTAGGCAGCTCATCTCAGGACTTCCTGAGAACCCTAGACCTTGGTCTGACTGCTCTCCCTCTAAAGGGAGCTTGGGCTGAGGGCTGGGGAATGGAGCATAGTAAGCCGCCTTTAAGAGCTCCCCAAGAATTTAAGGGAGAAGGAGAGGAGACCATGGACTTACAATCATTTGTGAATGTTACATAAAACATTACTGAAGTTGCAGAATGGACCAACCACAGACAAAAGTATAATGAAATATGAAAACTTGACCTTTGCTAGTAGAGTGAGGCAAAATAGAATGGCAGGCCATTTATATACCTTTGTATACAAAAACCGATTTAAAAGAATGGGAGATAAATTTCTGACAGGAGGGGGATAATTAAATTATTCACATAGGAAAATCCACTATGAAAATAGACTGTCTCTTAATGTCTTAAAAAATACTTAGAGTGTTCACATTATAACATTTACTCAAAGTATTCACACCATAACTGGGACAAAAGCAAAGTAACAAAGCTGTGAATGCAGGACAATCCCAGTTTATATGTGCTTATGAAGACCTAGATAAAAGAACAATAGTTAAGAATAGTGATAAGATTATGGATGGTTTTATTTTTTAATCTTCATCTTATATATTTTTTTAAATCAAGAGACTGTGCTCTTATAGTCTGAAAAGGGATTTTTTGTTTTAAATAGCAAGGTCATTTCTATTGCCTAGGCAGCATTTGTAAAGCACCTGGCACAAAGGCACTGAATAATTGATTCTCCTTATTCCACACCCCACTTCCCCTAGCACGCACACTATTTTGAGCCTAGAGAAAAAGTTTTATGGGAAAGGAAAGTTGGGTCACCTTGTCCTTAGGAATTTCTGACTTTACTCGTGGCTAGCACCACAATCCTACAGTCCTCAATTAAGTTTTGAACCCAGAAGTAGACCTAGAGCCTTCCTTGAGCCCAGCTGACTTGGGCTGTGACTTAGTAAAATTAAGGAGGACAGGAATCCTTAGTGCAGCCAGGCTTCCTCCAAGCTCCTGGTGCTGCCTGGTCTGCCTTTGAACCTTACTCATCCTTCAGGGTTCCATCTTGTCCAGCCTTTTCTGGTTCCACTGGGTGTGCACAGCACCCGAAAGCCGTTCCTCAGTGGGAGCCCTCAACACCCTGGAGCGAGCTGGTCCTCTCCACCACTCCTCTGGGACTGACACTCACGATAAGACCTGCAGAGTGACCATGAATTTGAAAACCCCCAACCAATTGAGCTGAAGTTGGGAAAAGGTTGGGGATGGAGTGGGGCATTTCAATTCTTTAAAATTTCTCTTATTAACTAGCAACAGTGAATTAAAACATTTGAAATAGAAGATACTTAGTTTTCTAGGAACATGATATAACGGAACATGGGATGTCACTAGTATGTCACAACATGGTCACATTGGCCTTAGCAGAATTTTATTCCTGTGCCCCACCAGACTTATGTGGAGCAAGGACATACGTTTGGGGCTATTGGACAGGAACTGGAACTATTATTAAAATCCATGGCATACAAAATCGTTGCATTTTCTTAAATGGTTACTTTTATTAACCATGTTGCCCCACTCAACAGCATGGGTAAAACCCTAAAGAGGAAGGCACTCCAAAAAGATGTGGCGGGCAGTGATGATCCCTACATATAGCGAGTGCCCAAGCCAGAAGAAAATTGCAGGAGCTTTGGAAACCTCCCTTTCGTGGCATCTGGGCCCATTGCCCTGGCATGACCACCAGGATCCCATCAGTATATTGGTCAGTATCCATTAGAGCCAATTCCTTCTCATCTACCTGTTTAAATCTACCTGCACTGTCCCCTTCCTACAGCTGCTTGTTCCCCGTCTCCTGTGTCCCTCTACACTTCTCTGGAGTGGGAATAGATGTGTCCTGGGCTTCCTTCAACCCCCTGCAGGGTCCCCAGGCCCAGCAGTCTCTGGTTACAGGGGTACAGCCACGGAGTGGTGAACCATCTTTGTTCACAGTGTCCTGGTACAGGGTGATGTGTCAGCAAATTTTAAGTCATTTATGCAAAGACACAGCTAGTGGCAGATCTGTTTGACACCAAGTGTAGTGCCGCTGCATCATTGTTTTACTCCATTTTGCGTTCGGTAATTGGGGTTTGCATCAGAGGTAGGGCCACTATCAGTGACAAAATATCTTTCTTCCAAACTTGAATAGTTTACACACTTAGCATGTACTAACTGGGCCTGGAGACACTCATCTCATATCTATACCAACCCTTCTCCCTGTAGTATTTTCTTATTAGTCATTGGTTTTAGTTACAAGCTCTCAAATGTCAGTGCCATGAGTGAAAATCTGTATAGGTTGATTTATCCTTACCTGTGTCCCGCTGCATCATTAGAGCTGTTTGTTGTGGGATATTAACTCATCCTATATAACCGGACCTTCAGGTCTATCATCATGTGCTTGTATAGATTTTTTAAGTATGGTTCAGTGATGCTAGAAACCAGAACACACAAGTCTCAGAGCTTTGCCTGGCCATGCTTTGATTACAGACCAAAGACTCATCTGGTCAGTTCAGCTCGGTCTCTGCTGCCTCCTGTCTTGACCAAACTTGGGCAAGCTGAAGAATAGTCCACCCAGCTCTGCTTGCTTTGAGCCAACGAGGAAGACCTCCGCCTTATATTATATCATTGATTGATGGTTTCTTTAACGTTAAATTTTCAATTCAGTTTGGGGTGAGTGGGAAAAGTCTGCCAGAGTCCCGGTCCCCAGTATTGAACAGTCCAGGGTCGGCTTACAGCTTCCTCCCCTAAGGAACACCACGCACAACTGCATGAGGTCGAAAAGCAGAACAGGAAAAGGAATTCCTAACACGCAACCTGGTGAAAATCTAAGCGTGTATTCACTCACTGTGCAGAGAGAATTCTTCCTATGACAACTGTGTCTCTCTCATTATCAATACTTGTTTTTCTGTAGCTGGCGGCCTAACCTCGCCACCACTTCCCCAGTAGCTTCTAACTGCAAATGAAGTTGTTGGACTAAGGACTGTGTTTCTCCCGCCTTAGGAAATGGTAATTTTTCCTTTTATCTGAATAAGCCCCCATGCTTAACCATTTTGTCCTTATGCCACTCGACACTTGTAAATCGTATGTGACAAGTTCAGCACTTCAAAGACATGTGCTTTTGTGCCACATGCATCCAACATGTGATTCTCTGCAGGGCCTGAGAAGAGAGAAGAGACGAATGTTCAGAGCAGCGAGCTGTGCAGATCAGGGGGTGGGTGGCTCTGTGGGGAATGGGGCGAGGGGCTGCTCTTCTTCTGCATGACGTGGGCAAGAAGACACAACGCCCTTTTTAACCCTTTTGATTCCTGCTGCCTGTACTTTCTTACTCCAGTTTCTGAGTGTTCCCAATAGGCAAGAGGATGTTGCCCCAGCCTCCCTGAGGTCTTTGTATTTTATGTTGATTAAGCATCCTTAAATAAGATCTCATTCCCCGGCTTGTTACATCTCCCCCTCCCAGAGTTGATACTCACTGGTAGGGAGATAAAGTAGGTTGTTTTTTCCAAAGCTGTGTGGCCTCATTTTACTTTTTTATTTAAATGCTACTTTATCAAGGCACACTTTGCATATCATATAATTCACCCATTCCAAGCATACAAGCCAAACGCTTTTTTAAAAATTTACCAGATCGTGCATCCCTCAGTATACATCAGTTTTAGAACATTTTCCTCACCCTGGTGAGATCCCATATGCTCATTAATGTTACTCCCTGCCCCCTGTCTTAGGCATCACTATTCTACTTTCTGTCTCTATAAATTTGCCTTTTCTGAACTTTTTATATAAATGAAATCAAATAAGATATAGTCTCTTGGGTATAGTATCTTCCACTTAGCATAATGTGCCAAGGTTCATCCAAGTCATAGGATGAATCAGTTCATTCCTTTTCATTGCTAAATAGTTTTCCATTGCATGGAAACACCACATTCAGCTCTTGACGGGCATTGACATTGTTTCCAATTTGGGGTTACTGTGAATCATGTTGCTAACAACAGTCATGTGTAAGTCTTTGTTTGGACATACGTTTCCATCTCTCTTGGGTAGATACCTTAAACAGTGGAATTGCTGGGCCATAGGACAAATTTTTGTTTAAACCGCAAAGCTGTTTTCCATAGTTGCTGTACTATTTTATGTCCCTACAACAACGTACAAGGTTCTTATTTCTCCACATCCTTGACAACATTTGTTATTGTTTGTATTTTATTACAGCCACCCTACCAGGTGTGGCTCATTGTTCAGTGTCTCATTGTGGTTTTGCTTTGTGGTTTCCTAATGACTGCCATGCTGAGCATGTTTTCATGGGCTTTTTCACCATTCATAAATCTTCTTTGGTAAAATGTCTATTTTAATCTTTTGTCTTTTTTTTTTGTGGGCTTGCTTGTCTTATTATTGAAGTATGAGGATTCTATTTATATTCTAGATTTACCAGATACATGTTTTGCAGATATTTTCTCCCTATCCACTGCTTGTCTTCATTTCAGAGTAATGTTTTTTGAAGTTCAGAAGTTTTCAATTTTAAAGAGATCAACTTTGTCAATTTTTAAAAAATACATTGTACTTTTGGTATCATATCTAAGAAATCTTGGCTTAATCTAAGGTCTTGAAGATTTTCCCCTATGTCATCTTTTTAAAGTTTTATTATTTTAGCTCTTACATTTAAGTCTGTGATTCATTTTGCATTAATTTTTGTGTAGGGTGTGAGTTAAAGTTTTAAAGTTTATCTTTTTGCGTGTGGATATCCAGTTGTCCCAACTCCATTTGTTAAGGCTATCCTTTACTCAGTGGATGGTCTTGGCACCTTTGTTGAAAGTAAATTAACCACAAATATAAAGAATTTTTTTTTGGACGGTCAGCTCTCTTTTAGGGTCTATGGGTTCATATGTCTATCCTTTTACAAGGACCTTGCTTTTACCCTAACTGTAACTTTATGGTAAGTTTTGAAATTAGGAAGTTATAGTTCTCCAAATTTGTTCTTTTTTTTAGGATTATTTTGAGCATTCGTGGCCTCTTATAATTCCATATACTTCAGGATCATTTCGTCAAGTTCTGCAAACAGCACGCTGGAATTTTGATAGGGGTTGCATGCGATCTATTCAATTTGGGGACAATAGTCTTCTTAACACCACCAAGTCTCTTAATCCATGAGCATGAAATATCTCTTCAGTTATTTATTTATTAACTTTTAAAGATTTTATTTATTTTTTTGACTATTGTGAAAGGAATTACATTCTTAATTTCCTTTCGGATTATTCATTGTTCATATATAAAAATATAATGGATTTTTGTATCTTGATCTGGTATCCTACAACTTACTGTACTTATGTATTAGTTCTAATAGAACTTTTGTGGGTTCTATGGGACTTTCTACATATAGGGTCATGTCATCTGCAAAAAAAAAAAAAAAAGGCAGTTACAGTTTTACTTATTCCTTTCAATGTGGGTGTCTTTTTCCTTCTTCTCCTGGTCTGATTGCATGGCCCTCTAGAGGCTCAGGCTGCTGATGTGGGACAAACTTGAGAGACTCCCTGTGGCCACAAACTCCTGGTGTGGTCTTTAGTGGCCTGCAGGATAGCATTGTGGGGCAAGGAGGGTAAAGCCCGTGCTCACTTCGTCAGAGGCTTGTCACACAGGCCCATGGAGCCAGGAAGCACATAAAGTGTGCAGAGCCTCTGGACCCCCTAGTTTGGGATCTCCTGGTTCTGAGAGCCCCACTGAAGGCTTTAAGTATCTTATTCCTGCAAACACACATTGCCACAGGTGCTGACTGCTTAGGCCCCAAATGGTGGCCCTACATTGTGATAAAATTCATCTTGTATTTTCCCTTACTGAAATATCAGGAATCTTAGAAATAAAGTATAGAGGCATTTGGGAAGCTGAGCATGCCAGACCGTAGGACCTATGGTTTTAGATATATGCTCCCCAAATGGAATATAGAGCCTCATGCCTGATACATATATATTTTTTAGCACAGTAAGAGGTATAGAGATGTAGGGAGTGAGAGGAAGGAGATTATTTTTCATGGGTACCAAGAAGCTTTAAGGCAGGTTAAGCTGCCTTCATTGAGGTAGATTACAATGTCTGATGGGTACACTCTAAAGAAAGAATATTCAATTCTATAATTTGAATTTTGTTTTCCAAATGTGAACTCTTTTTGCTGCAGTATAAAAAAAAATTAGATTCAACAAAGTTATCTTTGTTACTGAAAACTGCAGAAGATACTGTGAGTCTCAAAGGAAACATGGAATGTAGGGTTGCTGCCGCTTTGCTGGTAGAGATTATACTGGGGAAATACCATTACTCTGGCCCCCAGGTTGGTGCTCAATGAGGAAGCTTCGCACATAATAAGGGTTAATGTTTGGTGAGGGCTTTCTATTTGCAAGAATAGAGTTAAATGCTTTATAAATGCAACTGTTATAAATGAAGGACCCATTTTGTTCAGTGTTGATGCTAGGTGAAATGGAAAATACAAACGCAATCTGGCTACCAAAAATAATTTCACGGTAGTGTAAATTCTTTACTTGCCTTGGGAAAAACTATGATGGAATCCAAATACAAAGTCTTTGCAGCAACGTTCCTAAAGAGGTCTCTCCACCTGTCCAGCTCACTTCCCTCAAGCCTTCACCACATTTGAGCCACTCTGAGGTATCTTTCTGCCCTGTTCACCCACTGCATCCCTCCACACCATGTCTCTTACCCCAAGGCAGCAAGGCCAGGAGTCAGTCCCAGAGCCTCACACACACAGGAGCCTATAGGCCATATAGAGGCCCCATTTCAAACATCTTAGATATTCACAGGCACCGTAGTATAAACCTTGGTGTCTAAATAGGCACCATGCCAAGCACTTTGATGGGTACTTTATGTGTTAATTACAATGATAAAAGCCAATAACTCTGAATTCTCTGTGTGTTCTACTGTTCTAAGCACCTTATATACTGCCATCTAATTCTCAGAACAATCCTATGAGGCAGGCGCTAGTATCTCTGTTTTACAGAGAGGAAGCTGAGACTCAGAGAAGTTAAATAACCTACCTGAGACCTTACAGTTATTAAATGACACAACAGAATTTAAAAGCAGGACATCTGGCTCAGAGTTCTTGCAACTAATCCCAGGGCTATTTCCACTTCTCAAACTGTATTTCATCTCAGTTCATTTTCACAATAGCCCTTCCTTCCTCACATGATAAACTGAGACTTGGGGTATTAAAGGTCACTGTCCCATAGTCACACAGTTATTAAATAGCTGAATAGGACTGATGGGGATGAAACCAAGATAGTCTATTACACGATGCTGCCATCTAGTGGTAATATATGGAAACTTCCTTACACATTTCATACCCGTTTCCAAAAGACTTCAAGGTTTCTAAAAATTTCAGAAGACAGAAACCTGGCAAAATCCCCAAAATATTCAAATAAGAGTGAAAGCGTAACTAGCTAATAATGGATGTATTACTGAGGCAGTATCTTTGCACTGAGAACACACATGACTCTGAGTTTCCTAGTAGCTAAGGCAAAGAAGGAAACTTAAGCGTTCCATTGCGTTCACTGCCCCAAAATAGTAGGTAAGTCACAAGAGTTTGCCTGATCTTGGACCTCATCAGTCATTCAACAACAATAGTACTAAGAAACGCCCTCCATGCGGACATTAACTTGGAAAAGCCAACCTAGGGTTTCAGGGTAACAGGTGTGCCTGTTTATATAACAGCCCTGCTCAGCCTCCTCCTCCTCTCCCTGAGCCATGGCTCCCCGGATGGAAATGCCCTGTGAAGGCTTTGGCAAACTCTATCCACTCGGTCTTTCAGCCCCAGTCTCCCGCACTTCAATACTTTAGGTTCAGTTATGTTTTGAAAGCAGCACTGAGGACCTGACCCCCTGGGTTAGGATTTTGGAGAATGTCAGTGATGTTGCTCAGCTGTGCCCTGGACTCCCAGAGTTGGACTCCGGACCCGCGCAGTCCGGTGAGGTAGCTGTGAGTCACAGAGAGCTACTGAGCATTTGAAATGTGGCTAGACTGACTGAGGTGTCTTGTAAGTATAAAATCCACACCAGATTTCATATTTAAAGAGGTAAAATAGTTCATTAATAATTTTTATACCCATTACATTTGAAATAAATTATTTCATATTAGGTTAAATAAAATATGTTATGAAAGTTAATTTCACTTCTTTTTAAAATTTTAAATGTGTCCTCTAAAAAGTTTTAAATTACCTACGTGGCTGGCATTGTATTTCTGTAACACAGAGGGGGTCCTGACCATTTGCCCTTTCTACCCGGCTCCTGCCAGAGGCCAGATGGACAAGGCACTGTGGTTGTCATGTGTAATGCCCAGGACTCTGAAGAATGTTCTGTGCCATCCAGGGGAGGAACTTTGTCCTTGTCCTCTAAATACAAGCTGGTTCCAGAGGGGATTTTCAAGACCTCGATAAGAACCACACCAAAGCTGGGTTAGATTTGGAGAATTTGGCTAAAATGCTCAGTACTCCCAAACAGCTTTGCTCTGCCAGTTGGGACATCTGGTTCGCTGTATGTGTACGCACAGTGCTGGGGAAGGGGAGTGTTGCCAGCCGTGGGAGAGGAGGAAGGGGAAAGCAGGTTTGTTTTTCTGGAGTCCAGAATGAACAACCCTGTGTACCCAAAGTGAGGTCTCCCTTTTGTAAAGGGTTCCCCAGTCTCCGGGTGTATATTGCTCAGTCCTCTGCAGGGTCTAGGCCTGGGAGCCAGGGTTTCACTTCCAGCTAAGGCAGGCTCTGATTTGCTGCTACATCGGTTATAACTTCTGGAAGCAAGTCTCTGCAAATTTCCTTTGGATTTTGGAAAGGCTGGAAGTGGGGAGATTCTAGCACACAACTTTCATAAACCATCAAAGTTCCAAGTGCATACGTTTTCAACCATGCGGGAACCACAAGTCTCATCATGGCTGTGATTCTGTTTTTTCTACATCATATGTTACAATATTAAGAGTCAGTTTCCCAGAAGTTTTAGCAGCTTTTCTCTGTCTGCACCAATTATACGAATAAAACTCTCACAGTCACATCCAGTGAATGTCAACAGATCCCAGGGCACCATGTTTGCATAATTACCAAAAGAAACAAAATTCGTTTAGAGACTTGTTGGAACAGGACAGATCACAGATTTGGGAATCTTTCACAGAATCTCAAAAATGGCATCAGGCTCTTCACTGGCCAACTTGTGAAAGCAACTTGTCTGCACGGGCTTCCTCAAACTTTCTGGTTTACTCCTAGTACATCTGAGGTCACACACCAGCTCTTTGGTACAATGTGGGCAGCCTAACCCCGCCCAGATTAGTGGAGGGCTGTGTGTGCCTCCCACGTGATAGCTCTTTCTTAAATATCAGAGGTGCATGAGGCCTTCTCCTGGGGCTCACACCTGAGATGAGAAGCCCCCCGCTGAGGTACACAGGATTCACAGTGGGGCTTTGGTCCTTTGGTAAGTCCGAAATTCAGTGGGTAGATTTGAAAGCCTGTCATAGGCGGGATGCTCTGTAAGTAGGTAGAGAGCTGAGTAGGTAGGTGGGTGTTCAGTAAGTCCTGCTGGATGCATGGAGGAAGCCTAGTGAGCTGTGCTCTGTCTCTTTGCCTGTTACTCTGGGCCATTGCTTTTGAGCTGCCCTTAAATCTCTAGGGAAACCCTGGCCAGGGAGGAGATGGTGGGGGAGGCGGGGCTTATACCCAGACCAGGGTAAAGCTGTCAGGGGAGGGCAAAGTCCTTGGGGAGCAAGAACCTGGGATTCAGGAGTGGGAGCTGTGCCACCCGGCAGTCCTCCCCTGAGGGCAATGCTCCTCAGGGGGGTGGCTGTCCTAGGAGATCCAGTTTTGGCAAGTGCTTTCCAATTTAAGAGGGGCTCCGGGGCCTGAGCCTGGAGTGGCCGATTTACAGGACCTGCGTTCCCAGGCACGGCCACAAGGGGGCTCGTGGATCCCTCTCTGGAGCAATTTCATCCTAGGTCTGGATGGGGAGAGGAGGGAGAAAGGCTGGGGGATGGCGGGAGGTCAGGGGTGTAGAGGAGGACTTCTCTTAGGGTCGCAGGAGCCCTGTCTGAGGGCGGGATCTTCCTTGAGCATCTGAGCGGCCAGGCCACTGTGCCTGAGTTCTTTTCTGACTTTGTTTCCGAGGATGCCAAGGACAGCCCGGAAAGGACTGAGCGCTGTGGGAGGGGGGATAATTCTTTACCTTTCAAGGTCTTACAATGGGATTAAGAATTAAATTTACATGAAACAGATTAACTGGAGGAAAAAAAAAACCCGTTTTATTATGTGCGCACGGACGCCTAATAATGAAATTGAGACCTAAAGAAAGGACACCAAGGCAGGCAATTGTTATACTTTTTAGACAGAGACAATACATTTGTGAAGAATTGACAGGATAAAGAAAATAGATGTTTGGGAGCTTTAACTAGTAAGGAGTTCTAAGTAGATTATTTAAAAAGTGACAAGGTTTGTTTCTACAGCTTTCTTGGCTTTAAAGTTCCTATCTGGGGGCGCCTGGCTGGCCCAGTCGATGGAACATGGACTCTTGATCTCGGGGTTGTGAGTTTGAGCCCCACGTTGGGTGTAGACATTGCTTAAAAACAAAATCTTAAAAAATGATAAATTAGGGCACCTGGGTGGCTCAGTTGGTTAAGCATCTGACTCTTCATTTCAGCTCAGGTTCTGATCTCGGGGTTGTGAGATAGAGCCCTATGTCAGGCTCTGCACCTGATCGTGAAGCCAGCTTAAGATTGTCCCTCTCCCTCTTTATCTGCTCCTCCCCCCACTCACACGTGCTCTCTCTCTCTCAAGAAATAAATAATAAATAAATAAATAAAATCTTAAAAAAATTTTTTTAAGTTCCTATCTGGTGATAAGGGTGTCGTTTTACTTCTTAGCACCAGGAGGCTACCTTACCTATGGGAGATTTGTTTCCTGCTTTCAGAGGGCAGAGGAGGGTCTGAGTGTCCTTGAACCTGCTGTTTCCCAAGTAGCTTCAATTCAAAATAATCAGTATGCCATTGGGGTGGTACGTTTTGGGTGGCCTGCCCTTGGCCTCTACAGCCATGCAGCCTGGGTTCTAGCTGGTTATCTGCGAGCTGTGATGACAGCGCCCTCCTTGCAGGGCTGTTGAGAAATGAAAGATTTCACTAGTTCACAGGGTATGCTTAGTCCCTTTCAAGTGCAGGGAAGATGCAAGGGGGTCTCTTCCAGAACAGAAGTTGCTGGGGTTGAGGGGTGTGGGTGGAGGTGTTGTTGGGGGGGCAGTCCTGCAGATGGCAGGGTGGACAGGGTGTCAATTAGGACTGGGAACCTCAGCCGGGCAGGGGGCTCCATCAGGAACCCTCTGCAATCTTGGCTCTACTGGCCACATCCCCCAGGGCGGGGGTCTGTCTGTCTGAAGTTAGCAGGCCCCAGGCCTGTGCCTTGAGCTGCAGAGAACCCACAGTTAGACAAAGGGACTAGCTGCACAGTTGACAACCGAAGCCGAGGTTTCTGAGCTTCAGTTCTGCCCAGAGTGATATTGGGAGCCTACCTCTGACTTTCACAGGAGAGGCTGGGGCCCACACAACGTCAGCACTTCCCACAGGCTGGCACCCGATGCCTGGAGTCCTTGCTTAATCCCAAACATTGCCCCAGGACATAGGGCTCCTGGTCCCCAGTTTACAGTTGAGGAAGTAGAGCACAGTCAGTTTGAGGAGCTTGCCTTCAGCCGCCCACTTCTAGGGGTTACCACTGCAGGACCCAGACTCCCCCCAGGGGTGAATCTCCGCTCTCCTCGCAGCCAGGAGCTTCTTGGGCTTCCTACCTGAGCTCAGCATCCTTGTCTAACATCGCCTAGACCTTCTCTCACTGTTGGGGTGAAATGAGCTTCTTGAAAGCCCATGAGGGCAGGTCCATGCCCAGAGTGGGGTTTAGGAAATAGTTTTTCCAGTGAGCCAGCAGGCAGCTGCCAAGAGCTCGTGGATGCAGGGCACAGAGTTCCAAGTGCAAAGGGTCAGGGAGGTGTCTCTTAACTCCCAGAGGATTGTTCTGTGTCTTATAAATGGAAGTCTGGAGTTCATTTATTCGGTAAATATTTATAGGGTGTTTGTTCTATGTGAGATCCAGTTCTGGGTGTTAGGGATGCGCCAGTGTGGGGGAGGGGGAAGGCACAAACCCCTACCTTCATGAAACTCACATTCTGGTGGGAAAGAGAGAAAATGAGTAAGATAAATGGACCTTTAAATGGCGCTGTGCACTAAGGAAGAAAAGCAGGACAGGAGAGGAGCATGTGTGTGAATGTATGTGTGGGATTCTGGTTTTGATTGGGGGTCACGGCTGTTTCACTGGATCCCTGCGGGATGTGCAGTAGTGAGCCAGGTGACCCCATCCTCTGACCTGAGGCCGCAAGGGCTGGAGAAGCACAGTTTCTAAGCCCTGGTACAGATGGGTGCGTCACGAGGCCTCCCGGAATCCTCAGGGCAGCATCTGTAGAAAAACGATGGGTCATGACCTCCAAGCTCCAGAGACAGCAGTTCTTGCAAAAGCAAGGCCAGGGACACCAAGACAAGAAACTACAAAAAGTGAATATCTCTGAGATCCGTCGCTGGTTACAGTTTTATATTTGACCATTTAATACTCAGAACTGAAAACTTTGGATAGCAGGCAGAAATTCTTGAATCTGACCTTCAAAGACTGTTTTATTTAAAAGCATTAGAAGTTTTGCCAGCTAATGTGCTAAGGAGGCATTTACAAGGCCCCAGCCTGGTGTATGTAACCCCAGGGTCCTACTTTGGGAATTGTTAGGTCTTCTGTGGATGGGCCTGCAAGAGGTCACCCTCTTCTAGGTCGCCCTAGAAGTCAGGGCTCCCTGCCAGCACGATTCTCGACATCTCCTTGAAACGTGGGTGCCCCAGCCCTACGTATGACTACAGTCCAGGGGTCAGGTAGTCCTCTGTTGAAGGCCGAGCGGTTGGTCATCTTGTCCTGATTTGGCCCAGCTCTGGAACTGATAGTCTCACCACCAGGGAGGTCCCCTCAGTCCAGGGAAAACCTGGAAGGTTGGTCACTCTGCTGCCCAGTGTCCTTGGGAGACCAGCCATCCTCCTGGGCTCCTGCCTGCCTCACCATCTGTGGCCTCCGGACAACCTCTGAGGGCCTGCGGAACACAGTTGCATTCATACAAGGAATGTGGACTTGGCTGGCAGCCTAACCCAAGGCCCAGGCCTGAGGGTCCCCCAGCCTCACTCTAGACTAGAGCTGCGGGGATGTGATTTTGAGTTTTGTGGTCTGACAGATGTCAGTGCAAGCCTATTGTGGGACCTCGAGCTAGTTACTTACCCTCTCTGAGCCTCAATATTCCTGTGAGAGTAACAAGAATAAAGTGAACAGAAAGGAGGGCTCAGGAAGTGTCCTGGGCCGCATCTGCCTCCCTCTCCCCTACCATCCAAGAATGCGTCCTGGCCTGGCACCACTGTCTCTCTGCCTGAAGCCCTGCAGAAGCCCCTCCTCTGAGCTCTCCTTCCTGGCATCTGCTTGGGGAAGTGTATCTTGAGCCCCCTCTCTGATGGGCACCCAGTGTCTGTGCCTGTCCCTGGCCTTCCCCTTGGCCTCTCTCTCCCACACGGCAGACATGCTGCCCGGCTCTAGGCCTGCCTGTCATGGTGGACTCTCCAGCGTCCATATTGTGAAGTTGTTGTGGGGTTTTCCTCCAATCCTGTAAGCTCTGGAAACTTCCTGGGTTTTCCTCTCCCTGGCTGAAATCAAAGGCACCCACCCCACTGCCTGCAGCACTGGAATCAGGGCCTAGACCTGGGTTTTTAGAGGCAGGAGCCAGCTTCTCCAGGCAGCATCAGCCCCGTTGTCCTCTGCACTCTCAGAAGGCCCTTCCTCCATCCTGACTGCCTGGGTCACCCATCTGGGGGCGCATGTGTGCTGCAGAGCCCAGGCATGCTGTTAAGATGTCAGCCGACCAAGGCTTCTGGATTGTGGAGATTACTAGATGGAGCCTTGGGGTATCTGTGGGAGTGTGTTGTGTGTGTGTGTTTCTCTGTATGTGTGTTTCCATGTGTTTCTGTATGCGTACTTAGGTGTGTAGTCTGTGTCAGTGTGCATATGTGTTTCTGTCATTCTGTGTGTATGCATATGGCTCTGTGTGTGCGTGTGTTTTATGTGTGACTGTGAATGCATGTGTTTTTGTGCGAGTGTGAGAGGGTGCACGCGTGTGTTTCTCTATGGTTCTGTGTGTCAGTATGTATGCGTGTGTGTTCTATGTGTGTGTACATGATATGCATGCATGCATGAGCCCAGGCCCTCAGCAGGGGTGTGGAAGGCTCTGTGCCTCATTTTTGCCTGAGGTCAGGAGCTTCTCAGCCTGTGTCCCCCTCTGCCTCTCTCTGCCTGAGGACTCAGCGGGGTGGAGGGTACTGACCGCTGGGGCAGGTGCTGCGGCCCGCTTTCTTCTCCCCAGCACCGCATTGTGAAGGCTGGGGCCGGGGATGGGACACAGAACCACGCTCAGGCTGAGCTGAGCCAGTGCTGTGCCCCTTCATGTGGCACCGGCACCCACATGTTCACTGCTGGAAGCAAAAGGAGAGGAAAGAACCCTAAGTCCATGCCAGCCCTCCCTCCCCGGGCTGAGTAGGACAAAGTGGCAGGAATCTGGTCTGGCCCTTAAGCCTGGCATGAGGACATCGCAGTCCCACACAGAAACTTCTGGTCTTCTTCTCTGGCCCTCGGGCTGGGGGACTGCCCTGCCTCTCAGAACCTCAGCCCCCAGTCAGGGACTAGCCCTTGTCTTCTTTTCTCATGGCATCAGAACAGGGGCAGAGCCCGTTTGGACAGCCAGAGTACCAGCCTGGAAGAGAGACAGTGTACCCCAACAGGTACCCAATTAAAGAGTGGATTTTCTGCATTACCCTAGTTTAAACTCTTGCGTTCTTGTGAAAGTACTTAGCTGTCAACTAACTGCTTAGAAATCTGAGGTTCTCACCCATAAAATCCCTGAGAAGTTACCCTAGGTAGATTGAAGTACTGGTCCGGATCCAACCTGTAACAAGATCCTAAACCCACCCTCACCATGGCCTCATGCTGTGTGGAGTGTACTTCCAGGCCCCAGCCTTCGGCCTTGGCCATATGACTGTGGCCAGTGGCACGTTAGCAGACATGACGTTAGCCGAGGCTTCGTAATGTGCTTGACGGATTGGATTTGCCCTCTTGCACTCTGGAATCAAACATGAGACCAGCTTCCCCAAGTAGATCCTGGGCCCCGCCATGAGCACACATAGGCAGCACAGGCCTGAGCGTACCGTGGGGACAGCACACCTGCCATGGAGCCCAGCCTGGCCAGCGGTACTCAGAGGCCCACATTCATAAGCATCAGGATCAACTCCGATGGCCTTACACCACCAAGAGTTTGTGCTGGTTGTCCAGCAAAGCTGACTAGTGTCCTTTCCTGGGTCAGTCCTGAATGAGTTACAGCCCAATACCATGATATAAAGGACATCATAAGGACAATAATATTTTGAAGATTGTGCAAGCCAGATTGCTGTTGTCCTACGTAGGAGAGGAGTTCTGTGGTGTGTGTATGTGTGGTATGTTCATGCGATATTTGGGTGTATATATGGTGTGTGTATGTGTGTGGTGTGTGCATATGTGATATATATGGTATATACATATGGTATGTGTGTTTCTGGCTATGTGATGTGTGTGTAAGGCATATGGAAGGTGTGTATGGTGTGTATGTATGGTGTGAGTGTATAATATGTGGTCTGTGGTGTGTGTGTGTGTGTTTGGGGAGTCAGAGCTCAGACAAATGGCCTACACACCAGTCCAAGGTGAGGAGCAGGCGTCCCGCCCAACATCAGCTGGCAGGGAATTCCTCATGGACCTTCTAGATGAGCTCAGCTCGGTACTCGGTGCTACAATAGCATTTTTAGCCATCTCACAGTCCTGTAGCCTTCCACTCAGGGAATGGTTGACCCCCATGGTAGAGTCTGATTTTGTTTCCTTTCCCCTGGTGAGTGGAGGTGGGGCAGTTGTCCTGTCTCCATTCCGAGGTCACAGAAGATACTGCTGCCTGTTAGATCAGCATTTCCAAGTACTATGAACTTCTGGTCCTCCTGTAATTTAAGTCAGATGTGTTCTAAATATTCCAATTTGCCTTGACTTTACACACTGGATAAGTGGTTTCCTTTCTGACAGCCGTAAAGTACGGCAGCCGGGGACCTGCGGGCCCAGTGCAGGCAGGTATCCCGTGGCAATTCACCAACGGCCAGGAAAAGCCATTGTGGGAGCAGTGGGCCAAGGTGTGGGGGACAGGCCACATCCCATGCATATTTGCTGCTAGAACTCAGAGAAGCAGGAGGCAAGGGAGATTCACGAGATCGCTCCCTCTGGTTTGACAGGTGGGTAGATCTCCACAGGTTTCATGCAGGCTGTTAACAGCCGGCCTTTGGTCATCACTGCGGGCTCCCTTTCCAACCTCACTGCCAATCTGGACACAATGGTAATTTGGGGGACTTTCTGGACATCTCTGGACCCCTCCTCCATCTCCCCTTGCCCTCCTACTGTGTCTTCCCTGGGCAACGTTTTGTGCAAAGACAATGCATGCCTGAGAGTTGACATCAGAAAACGTACCCTTGTGCAGGGGCCCCGTAGGATTCACTGCATGTGATGTCCAAGCTTCTATTTTGATATGTGGCTTCTAAAACTCAAGAAACAGGAGATTTTAGCAGCCGCTCCAGTTCCTCTAGGTATGAGGAAATAATAAGACAATTGCCCCATGACATCTGACACAGAACGTTTCTGTTTCCAGTTTACCCAGATCACAAGATAGTTTCATTTATAATGAGATGAATGGATAGCGATGCTCGGTAAGGCTTGGTGTCATTATAGAGCTATTTCTATGTTAATGGCGTTGAGAAAAGAATGCAGAAGTGGCTGTCACCGCTGGAAAGGGGTGATATAAAATATGCCTGTTGCAACACAGCCATGGTGGAAGGCCCCCTACCAATAAGGAGGGCGAGGAGGCAGTGCGTGACTTGCATGTTTCCTGGAGGAGAGGGTGTTTTTGCCTCTTTGTGCCCCCTCCCCTGGAGTCTTTCAGGCCATCACTCTGGACTCTCAATAGGCATTTGGCCATCTAGGCCTAGGGGAAGGTCCCAAGCAGGTCCTTGAGAGAGAGGAACACTGCCGGTCATCAGCCTGGGCACCAACAGGCCAAGGAAGAGACAGACCATGGTCTTAGGGGCCCTGCAAGGGCCCTGACATTGAATACAGAGAAGCTGACTCCAAGCTGAGTTGGGAGTGAAGCCATGGGATAGATTCAAGTAGGTGGCAGAAAACTAGATAAGCAGAAGGGGGTCAGGTGTGGCTTGATTTGAGCCTACAGGAAGCCAAGGGAGGCTAGTTCTCATTTTTCCTTCTCTGTGCTCCATTCCCTTCCACGCTGGGTTTTGTCTCGGGCTCCCTGTCGTGGTCAGGCTCCACCTCCTGGCAGTGCACACATCCTATCAGGCTCTGGGGAAACAGAGTGCCCCTTTCTAAGTACCCACTAAAAGTGTCACTGCCTACCTTTGACACTGATTGGGCCACGTGCTCACCCCTGAACCCCCGTGCCAGTCAAGATACTTGCTGTGCTTAGCCAGACCGGGGCCATGGACTCTCCCTGAACCACATGGTCCCCAAAGGGTGCTCCTCCATGAGTCACTGTCAGAAGTCTGGTGACTCATAGTCGCCGACAACGCTTGATGACAGGGAGGCTGGGTGGGCGAAGCAGGGTCGGGCCCAGAGCCTGCTGGAGTGGTTTAGGAAGGCAGATCCGCATGGACCCTACAGATGTGGGATTTCTTTTCATACAGCTCTTAGGTTTGTCCTCTTTCATGCCTGCATTGCTATAGGCCTATTTATTTGTTTTTATTTTTCCCTCTTGAGTCACTGTTGTCTGAGAAACCTTTGAGGAACACAAAACCTGAGTATTCTACTCCCCTTCGGATACCCTGGTGGCTCCCACTCCTGTAAGATGAGGCCCCAGGACCTTAGTGTGTCCCCATCTCCAGCCTTCTTGGACGAGTCTAGGTCCCCTAATCACGCTTTTCCCATGCTTGGGCTTTGCACCTGCAGCTGTCTGAGGTGCCCGACCACCCCCCTGCCCCGCCCCTCCGCCAGCTAGAAAACTCCTCTATATCCCTCAGGACCCAAACTGCGTCACTCCTTCTGTGATGCCTCCCTCAAGTTCTCCCAGGCAGCTGTCTTATCTATGCTCTGGCTCTCTGTGCTGGCCCTTTATTTATCAGTTTTAATAGCTGCCTCCTTGTCTCATGCCCCCAGGCCTCCGGAAACTTCTTAAGGACTGTGCCATAAAATATTCTTTTAAATGTTTTATTATGAAACATCTCAAACATTAGGAAACTGCAGAAAATAGCAAATATGTATTCACAACCCAGATTTAATAGATAACAACAGCTTGCCACATTTGTTTTATCTTTCTCTTTGAAGAAATAAAAATTAGAAAATACAACTAAAACCCCAATCCCCTACTCCTTTTCCCTCTGCTCCCAGGCTCCTGAAACTGGATGGAGTCTCTATTCAACGTCACACTCTTGAGAATTATCTGTGTTGATTTGTGTAAATGCCCTGTTTCTTTGTGCAACAACGGAGTGCTTTTGATTTTAACAATAAACCTTACTTACCTTTCTCCTTCCCATGAATGGGTTTGTCTTTGGTATTTCAGCATTACAGATTTGCTACAGTGAATGTTCTTGCATGTGTCTCCTGGGCTCGCAGGCAGGAAGGCATCAGCAGATATACTGGTAGTGGTGGAATTGTTGGCCAGTATGTAAGTGGGGTCTCTGCACCCTCAACTTTAATAAACATTGCCTGACTTCTTGCCAGGGTGTTTGACCTGTTTACACCCCCTCTCCAAAGGATTTCATTTCCATGCTGCCCTCAAATCTCATCAACACTTACTGTTGTGAGACTTTTAAATTTTTGTCACGCTGATTAGAAGGCAATGATGTTTTGTTTCATTTGCATTTCCTCATGACTCATGAGGCTGAGCCTCTTTCTTATGTTTGCAGGTCACTCAGGTTTTCTCCTGTGAGTTGCCAGTTTTCCTAATGACTTGTTTGTCGTTCTGAGAGTGTTCTGAAGCCGACTTCTTTTTCTGTTATACACAACCCTCTCTTACCCTTCATTGCATCCCTGCAACTCCCCCAGTGGCAGACACAGGGTCAGCCCTTGGTGAATGTCTGCTGGAAAGAGATATTAATCTTAAAAATCAAATAGTTATCTTAACAGAAAAAAAAATGCACTTATTTGGGAATAGCAGGGAATTGCAATTTAAAACATGCAAAAGTTGTGGCAAAACCATAAATAAATCCAAGGAACAAAGGAGAAGGATATTATTTTATGAAAAAGGACAAAAGTGGGAGGGGCTGCTTTGAATGCAAGTCCATTGCAGAAAAGCAGGACTTCAGGGTGATGACGGTTTCTCATTGGCTGAGTTGCAAGGGTGTTGGTCGATTTCTTGCAGGAGATGCAATGTACATCTTTCCTTTCTGGGACCTGAAATTGATGGTCCTTTCCAGTCTAGGATTCTTCTATTAGTGTCTGTAATTGACAGTTTTTCCTGTAATTGACATGGAGTGGTTTTGGCTTCCCTTTCCAGCCTCTGGATTCCATTTTAGTGAAGTTCCCTCTTATTAATTTTCTCAGGCAGAATGAAGGAGGTGAGCCCATGGGCCCAGAGAAGCTAGTAGCCTCACTGTGCATGTGAAGTAACACGCATGAGCACAGGGCCTGCTTAGGAGACGGGTCTGCCTGGAAGCCACATGCTAGGGACTCGAATCTGAGCGAATAGGAAGGAGGTAACAGCCAGCTGGGCAGGAAGATGGAAGTGGAGGTTCTGGGAAGGGATTTGAGCCAAGGATAAAGGGCTGTACTTTAAAGAAAACCTCTGTTGGGGAGCAGGTTAGGGAGGAGAAGCCTGAGGGGTCGAGCAGGAGCAGCTCCCATGAGAAATGAGGCCACAGCTGCGGGAGGCCAGGACAGGAGGCAGGGAGGCTGAGGAGTCAGTTTCACCCTCCATGAAGAGTCTCTGGGTCCTGCTGACTTTGTCTGCAAGTTATTCCCTAACATCCTGGGGAGGCAGGAAGAAATGTGCCCGGAAAAGCCAGGATCTCAGTCCGCTTCCTAAGGTGAACCCATTTGCCATGATTCTCAGGACTCCGATTTAGACATTTCATTTCCAGTTTCTTCCTATCTTGCTACTGTTCTGGGTCATTAAACAGCCTCCTATGCGTTCTCCATTTGATCACACACTCGAGGGAGGACAGCTCCTGGGTGCTGTTCAGGGACTGTGAGCTAACAGCCCTCTCTTCCTGCAGTCACCGTAGGAGAAGTGAGGAATGGAATCCTGAGTCCTGATCATGTCCTTTATTAGCCAAGACCCACTTGCACTCACAGCCAGAATTCAACTCTTACCTATGTGTAGAATAATTCTTTAAATAAATATAACATTCAGAATAAGCTTTGAGAGGACAGGGATCATCGATGACACTGCCCAGCACCCCAACACCTGCATTACACCTGGCACAGAGGAGCCCCAGTAATGATTTATTCAGCCAGTGAACGAAGGGACCAGAACACTCAACTCTAAAGGTGGCAATCCTCCCAGAGCTGTCTATAAATAAAATTCCAGTTCAATTAAAATATTACTGGGGCCTTATTTTATTTTTTAACTTTTAATGATGTTCATCTAAAATAATGAACATGGACCGGCCAAGAAAATCCTGAGATGAAAAATTTTCAGATATTAAGCTTCTTCCAGATATTAAACCTATTATAAAGGGACAATAATTGAAAGAATATGGTACTGGTAGAGAAAGGGATATATTAGTGGACAATATTAAAATGCAGAAATAGACTCAAGTAATATCAGAATTTAGTTCATAATAAATATGGCATTTCAAAACAGTAGAAAAATTATCTATCTGATAGTGTTGCAACCTCTGGCAAAATATTTGGAAAACAAGAACATTTAAATCTTGGCTTCATCCCATGCACAAAAATAACTTCCAGGTCCCAGGGGTGTCTTTTCTAGAGTGCATTTCCAATTCCCATCAGGCCAGGCTGCATTGCTGGTTGCCTCCAGCCTTCCCAATGGAGGGGTCTTGGGCCTAGCCCCCCTTCCTTGGCCTGTCATGAAAGGATGGGCATGGGTCCCTGGATCCACACCTGGCCTTTCTGCTCAGGAGGCTGCAGTCTTGTAGGGATCGGGGGGGGGTGCCAATCAAGGAAAAAGGGATGACCTCAAGATGCAGTATCACACAGTGAGATTTTTTTGGGTGAGGCTTGGACATGGTTGCATTTCAGGGAAGGAAGCCCATTGCAGCAAGACTCTGTCTAGAGCCTGTGGTAGCTCAGGGTCACTACTCAGAGGGGAGGGGGCAAGGGAACTCCCTGGGAGAGAGTAGCCTGAAAGGGGGCTTATGTGTCTGGTGAGGTGCTGAGCAGCACGGCGTGGTAGGGAGTCTGAACTCTGAAGGGCCCAAGCAGCTTGGCACCTTCTAGCCACAAAGCCCAGTCTTATCAATAGGTAACAGCTGTTGGGTGAGGTGGGCTATGCAAAGCTGGCATTCTCTAAATGGCTAAAAATTTGCTTGTTCGACTATTTTTAAAACAATTGGATATGTACATATTTGAGATTGGCACCTGCAGGTTTTGGGGCTAAGTAAGGGGTCTCAGCCTGCAGTGAAGAAAAGATACAACCTAGAGGCCAATACACAGAGCCCATCTTTGGCTGATTTCTAGAACAAGCCCCCCTCAGGAGCTTTGGTGGTTGTGGCTGGTGGGGCCCCTCCTCCCTTGCCAGAGGAGCTGTGTACAAGCAGACTCCGTGAGTAGGGCCCAGAAGCTAGGATTTTTGAAAAGCGCTCCGGGTGATTCTAATGTTTCAGCTGGCATTGGAAATCACAGCCCTAAGTCAGTGGTCCCCTGACCTGGCTGAATATCCAGCTATTTGGGGTGGTGGTGAGCAGTGACCGTGACAGAACTTTCCAGACCTATGAAAACCTGGACCTTGCCCCCAGAAGTTCTCATTTCGTTTGGAGCTCAGGCAGGGCATAGGTGGTGTTTTGACTGTGGGGGGACTGTAAGGTGCAGGCATGTCTGACAGCCACCGTGTGGGGCCTGGAGGGAGGACAGGCTGTTATCAGGAGGGTCGCAATGCCCATAAGTCCAGGGAACGAGAGCCGCCAGTTACTGACCGCCTGCATGTTACACGTGCCGGGCTTCATGCTGCTTGCATGAGCTCAGTCATTTCATACACGACAGCACCCACACCCTCTTCTACTCCCTTCTCCATGTCACTTAGGCTTTGCCAAGGGTTCCCTGTGACTGGCAGCCACACAGGCCAGAGCTGCGGTTCCCTGCAGTGGTCACGTCTGCAGAGGCCCTGCTGCCACCATTTGGTGGCTTTTTCCAAGGTGTTTGAAAGAGCTTGTCCTTTGCCTGGATGTGCCTCCAGGTTGGTCGGGGGGGCGGTCACCTCACCTCAGCCTCTTAGCGTGGGTGATCCGGAGCTGTCTCTGCCCAACAGCTCTGTTCCAAGTAGAAAGATCACTGAAGGAGCCCGAGGATGTGGGAAGGGCCACAGACTCAGCCCTCAACCCCAAGGTCAGAGAGCTCCACTGGGCAGCGGGAGGGTACCTCCCAGGTTCCAGGAAGGGTTAGGAGCCCTTGCCAGGGCTACACACTGATGTGGCCTGGAGTGCGCCCCCGCTCACAGGCTTCGGTGTCTGGCACTTCCTCTCAATGCAGTGGCTGGCAGCTGCTGGCCGTGTGGTCTTGGGCAAGCTATTGTACTTTCTGCACATCATTTTCCTTACTCCTTCCAACTGCCCTCTGATGAGGAGCGTGACGACCATCATCACGATAATAGGCAGCATTTATCGCACATTGCTATGCCAGGCACTCTGCCAAATGCCTTCACTTAACTATCATTAAATAGAGCAAATTTGGGTGGCAGGGACTGATACCACCTCTGTTTCACAGATGAGTAAACTGAGGCATAGAAAGGCTAAGCAGCTTGCCTAAGGCCACACGGAGAACAGGAGGCGGAACTGGATTCAACCCCACAGGCTACCCCTCCCCACCACACCTGAGCAGGTGGGCTTCTTCGCCCTCAGCCCTCACGGCTCATTTGTCGTCCTTTTAGAGAAGCCACACGGGTCATCTAAGCAGAGAGCATTGAATACGAAGGATTCTCACTAGATACAAAGTTGCTTATTGGGGCGCCTGGGTGATTCAATCGGTTAAGCATCTGCCTTTGGCTCAGGTCATGATCTTGGGGTCCTGAAATTGAGTCCAGCATCAGGCTCCCTGCTCTGCGGGGAGTCTGGTTCTCCCTCTCCCTCTGCCCCTCCCCCTGCTGTGAACTCTCTCTCTCTCAAATGGGTAAATAAAATCTTAAAAACAAAAGAAAACAAAGTTGTTTATTGCATGACTGAAAGGGTCAGAGGACTCTAGGGTGTCCCCCAGTAAGTGACTGGAAGAAGCCATAGCCGCTTGTAGGGCTGGAGCAATGGAACTAGTAAGACTCAGATCTTGGAGCTCAGCGGGTCGCAGCGGGGTCTCCGCATGGCTGGTAGGGCAGGTAGACTGAGAGGAAAAACCTGCAGACAGACTCAGCTCCTGCTACGGGAAGGAACTGCCTCTGCCAGCGAGAAGACACGATGCTGGGTGACCCTCCTTGGAACAGGAGGCAAACAGAAGGGAGGAGCAAGCCCGGCTCCTTCTTCCAGCCTCACAGTCTCCGCAGCGCCCCCTACTGGTAGAGTCTAATGGGAGCCGCCGACAATGCTTGCGTGTGGTGGGCAGGGTTCCGGCTTCAGCATCACATAAGGGAGACAGGATGGTGGGTTTGGAGCTGAAGGACAATTACTTAGTAACTGGCGCATCAGCCTTGTCTCTCATATCTCGGGACATGCCCCTTACCCAGGTGGACTCTGGTTGGCTGCAGTGCCCCGCAGTGAGCCCTGCAATGCCTCAGCTTCCACACAGCCATTGTTACATTACCATGGGATGCAGGGGGCCGAGTGCCAAGGTCTGTCTCCAAACCCAACTGAGGAGTGTCCGTGGTATGTCCTCATACAGAGGCTGAGACAGCCCAGCACACATCCCACTCCTGGGTGCCCCAGAGCCCATGTTCTACTGTGAGTTCTTGCAGTGAGCAAGCCCCTTTCCAGAGACATTTGGTCTGGGAGGGAGGGAAGCCAAGTACATGCTTTTCTCCCTTCCCTCCTAAGCCTGTCCAGCCCCTTTCTGTCATATGTGTTCGCCCAAGCGTGGCACCGACACCTCCAGTGGAGTTTGACCTTTACAGAAAGGAATAATTTGATTTCTCAGGAAGGTAGAGAGCATAAGGTAGACTTTAGCAATATCAAAGCGGCATATCAATTAAATATCTGCCTAAGAGTTCTCTCTGGGTTTCCATATTCCAAAGGCTCACAGTAAAATTAACTCCAAAGTTACTGAACTGAGAAATGTACAATTACTGTCTTGTTGGTGCAATAAAATAGAGAGGACTGTTTAGGCATTTAATTGGCATCCAACAACAGGCGACGGTATGTTAATTTGACATCAATTACCGCAAAGTACTAATTGACATTTGATAAGCATTCTAACTGATAACCAGTGTTTGCTCTGCCAAATTAAATGGTTTGGTGGGCTGCCTTTGACAGCTGGAAGGGGGGTTATAAAAGGACTACAAGTGCCTGGCTGCCGCCAGGAGGCAGGGGCTGTCCTTAGAACATCCTGCCACTCCTTGGCAAACACTTGCAAGAGTCAAGTGATAGTTTTTCTGGTCTTGGGTATTCCTTGAATGCTGCCTCTGAGAAAACAAGTGGTCCTCCTGATGGAACCAGATTCTGCCTCCCTCGGACACAGATCATCTTTCCATTTTTTGTCTTCTCTCCTCAGCCTGCTCCGACCCAAATTTGAGCCCGATTTCTGTAGGTTCTAGAGTCTGACTATTTGAATGCTAAGCCTAGCTCTCCCACTTTGAGGCTGTGGGCCCTGAACAATTCTCTGAGCTTGAGTTTCCTTCTCTGTGCAACTGGGACATATCTTCGGCATTGGGACTATTGGGAATAAAGTGCTGGCCACAATTCCTAGCACAGTGCAGGAGCTCAGTATCTAATCATTCCTCTTCATCTCTCTCCTCTCTCTCTCTTCTGATCTTCTATTCCTACTGCTGGGCAATGGCTTTGTTCCACACTGTTGGACTGTGGCCCAGGCACCATCTTTCCCAAGGGTCCATCTGAGCTGAGATCAAGTTTTGACTACCACCAGAGAAACAGTGTGTTTTGGGCTCTGGATTTAAATGCAGGTTCCACCACTCATTAGCTGTGTGACACTGAGCCAGTTACTTCACGGCACTGTTCTTTGGTTGTTGTGGGGATAATAAGAATATTCACCTTCCAGAATTGATGGAAGGACTAGGATGATGCCTGTATTTATAAAGTACTCAGTGTATGTTATTACAATCATCAGACCCAGTCATCATTGTGAAGCCACTGAACTTGATTCTCAACCAGGTAATTTGTTTATGTTTTAACAACCAACTCTTGAATATATCCAGGCTTCCACAATGCCTTGTTTCTGGGTGGCGCCATGCTAAGGGGCCTCATCCCATCCTCTTTACCTCCTTTCTCTTGAGGACTGCCAGATCTGTTCAGATAAACTCTGGCTATTGCAATGTGGCAAATGCATCCTTTGTTAAAAGAGCATGAGTGTGTGTGCGTGTGTGTGTGTGTGTGTGTGTTTACACTCACATATTGACACACACACTGATTGAGAGTTAGTGAGTCCTAGTTCTCTTAGAGTATAAGAAAAATGTGACTCTTTCTTTGCTACCAGTTGGCATTTTGTTCTGAAATATCACTTGGGAACTTAGATTGCCAATGGAACTAGGTCAGTTCGATGAAAGCTAATTTATTGAATGGCTAATTGCCAAAGCCAATTCACTAAAAGTTAATTAGCTGAAAATAAATTTGCTGAATCATTAAATAACTTACTGACCAATTCACTGAACACCGTCCAACCCTCCACCGTGTTTTAGATGACTGGCTGCAGACATTGTGCCGTCAGAGCAAGAGGCACATGGAAAGAAGACTCTGAAGCAAAGTAAGGGTTAGGGAAAGATACTTAAAGAAGATAGGGACTGAATTTAAGAGAAAGTCCAGGGGTCCCTGGGTGGCTCAGTCCTTAAGCGTCTGCCTTAGGCTCAGGGTGTGATCCCAGGGTCCTGGGATCGAGCCCCGCATCGGGCTCCCTGTTCCGCTGGGAGCCTGCTTCTTCCTCTCCCACTCCCCCTGCTTGTGTTCCCTCTCTTGCTGGCTGTCTCTCTCTGTCAAATAAATAAATAAAATCTTAAAAAAGAAAAAAAGAAGAAAGTCCAACTGTTCATAGTTAGATGCTGTTCATTTTAAGCCTTGCTCTGCCTTTGAACTGTGAAACACAGCAGGTTTTCCTGTTCAGTTGACCTGAGCATTCTGCTCTATAGTTAAATGGCTGCAAGAAACCTATGACGAAACTAAAACAAAAATTAATTCTCAATAAGCTGATGGCCCAATAATTTACAAATTGGCTTTGGCAAACTGATTTTCAGTGAATTAGTCCATTTTCTTCCCCAGTACAGCTTAGCCCTCAGGTATGCTGAGAATGAAGTGAGAAAGGCCAACTGGGAAAGACCAGCCGTCTGTCCACAGAGAATGAGGGGGAGGAGGCTTTCGGTCTCAGCGAGGGCTGGACAGGGAATCCTGAGGGTGGGATCAGGCTTCAACAGCCTGACCCTCTGGGTGACGGTGGGGTTGATGATTAAGTCAATAGGAGTTCTCTGTTCCTGGGGGCATGCTTAGAGGGATTCCAGATCCAGATACTGCCAAGACTGGGACATGTAAAAGCTTGGAGGAGGTGACCTGAGCCCAAGACAATAGCCAGAGCTCTGGGGAAGGACCCTTTTCAGCCCCAGAGCACCTTTTAGAACCAAAACAGAATGGGCAGGGACCTGGGGACAGCCCTGGCACACCAGGCTGTGCTAGGGACCCCAAGCTCCCTGAATGTAGGCTCGCTTATCAAGGGAAAAAAATCTGTTGTGACATCTATGGCAAAAAGAAATACTACCTGAATATATCGCGCATTCTCTATGTCCCAGAACCCTGCTAAGTATTTGCGTGCATTCTCTCCCTTAGTCATGGCAACAACTCTGTAAAGGAGTTGCTGTTTTTATTTCCATTTTACAAAGAACTGAGGCTCAGAGAGATGAAGAAGTTTGCACAAATTTACAAAGCTAACAAGAGTCAGAGGTTGTTTTCTCATCTAGCTCTGTCTGGACCTGGATTTATGCTTTGGACCCAAACCTCATCTGGCCTTCTCACTATGAATCAAACATTAAACTGGGTTCTGGGAACCGACCAAGCATACCTGTTTTCCGCTTCATAGAGCTTATGTGCAGTCACATGTTGTCACCAGACCTCCTCCTATGCCAGTGGGTCCTTCCAGGCATTTGTAGGCCTTGGACAGAAGGGGCTGAGTGCTGAGAAGGACTGAGTAGGCAGTGAACAGATGCCAGCAGCAAGCAGAGCTGATCTCCCACATCTCACTTACTCAGCCTCATATTTCTGCTACAGGCTGACGACTTCTTTTCCAGCAAGCATTCTCCAAGTGCTTGCTGAGTACTGCTGGACAGAGTTAGGTTGGGCTGGGTAATGCCTGGGAAAAGAGCTACAATGAGCTAAAAGACGGGCTAAAAGTGGAAGGGTGGATAGTGGAAACAGAAAATTTTAATCATTAAATATGACCTCATATCTAGTTGTAGAAATGATTGCAGTGTCCATACAAATTCATCTTTATGTTGATATGTATATATTTTCATACATTCATCAAGTTTCCATCTCTTTTCTCCATACTAGTTTGTATTATATGTGTTATTTGGAGTTAATCTTATAATACAATTTCAGGTTACTCAGGAGAGCAATTGTGAGTTACCCCAGAAAGGTTACTCTAGAGAGAATTATGACTAAATGATATAAATAAATATCATCCAAATATGGATTTAGTAACTTACCGGCTTTGAGTCATCCTTTTTGGGGAGTGGGTTAGCATACCCTTATTTGTCCTAGTTGCACTATGTTAGGTGGAAGATTGTATTGTTTGGAAATATAAATACAGGCACTTTCTCTTTGCAATATCATCGATATAATGATATATTTTAGCTAATTATATTCTTCCTTCATCTTCCTTTTTTGATAATTTTATGTAGGGCATATTATGATGTTGAACTCTACCATTTAGTCCATGATTTACAGAATGTCAAAACATGTTTATCACAGAACTAGAGGAGGAATAGACATGATTCAGTAAGCGTACATAAGGGGTTGGGTGAGGTATCTAATAAGGCTTTGTATTGTCTCTGTTTTAGGGAAGAGCATGAGTACATTTTGCTGGGGCAGATAGTTTCATTATTTTTGGTGGGATCATTATTGTTGTGATTTGGAAGATTAGGGAAGAGAGTCATATGTTGATGTTGGACAATTAAAGAGTAGACTCCAATAGACGTTTCTCATTCTCTCTGGCTACCGAAGAGCATTGAACTTATTTTCTATCTTTGAGGAATTTCCCACTTTATGCATCGTGGTGGGAGGCACAGACCATCTCCCATATGGAAATTTCCCTGCCTCCCTTGTAGCTGAGACTCAGGCATTTGACTCTGGCTTTGCCACTTAGTTATATTTTTCCAGACTTTGAGTCAGAAGCTAATGACATAGAAAGATGTACTGAAGAATTCTGGCATGGTGTGAAGGAGCTATACCAAGTTTGCAGAAGCGCATTTTCTAGTTGTGACATACAGTGCCTGGTATCCATGGGGTTAATGATGCAAGCTGTAATGTTTTTCCTAGCAATGGTGACTCTGTTGCTCCAGTTCTGTGAAGTAATTTGACACTGACTAAATGCCAAGCCTGACTCTCTGATCCTCTAAGAGATTTTGTATTTTTTAATACATTTCCTTTCTGTTTAAACTAACCCAAGTTGGTTGTATATGTTCAAGAATTCTGACTGGTACAGGGGAAAAGAAAAAAAAAAAAACAGAACAAAACAGTATTGATCTTTGTATAATTATCTTGTCTCTAGCCACCATTTCACATTCACTTATTCATCATAATAGTATTTTAAAAATAAATTTCTTTGATTATCAAGGAATACTGTTATTTTATATATCAATCTAGATAAGTTTGGGTTTTTGTGTTTGTTTGTTTGTTTGTTTGTTTTTTTACAAGTAATACAGTTAATGCAAGTACAGATGGTAGAATTAGCCCAGTTACCATTTCTGAGTTCTGCTGAACTGGCTGCAAATCCTAGGCTCTGACACATCTTTGCTCAAGGTTGTCCTGTGAGTAGAGTAGGGATGCTGTGGTCTAGGGAAAAGCAAGTTCTTGCCCAGATAGAATATATACTAGGGGGGAGGTTAAGATGGCGGAGGAGTAGGGGACACCTTTTTCAGCCGGTCCCCTGAGTTGAGCTG
>NC_048223.1:85849845-85883402 GCF_002007445.2 Ailuropoda melanoleuca
ATAAAATAAAAATTAAAAAAAAAAAAAAAAAGAATATATACTAAAACTCCCTTGTAGATGCTATGCAGACTTAGCTTGGTTGTGGCCAATGGCGTTAGGACTGTGATTTGCATCTTAAATAGTAGAGAGTGCTTATCTACCCAAGCCAGCTAAAAGTTGAAGGAACCAAAGTTTTTAGATACAACAAAAGGCAAACCAAAAAACCCGACAGTGTTGAAATAATAAAAGTTAGGTAAAAGCAGAGATAAAGCTAAGAAACTGAACCCAGAGTTAGGAACCAGGAAGGATTGGGATGGATCAGGAATAAGATTAAGATCAAACCAAGGGGAGTAGTTGGGGATGGGATAGGCAATGATGGATCTGGAATTTCTCTGGATCACTTCTATTAACTAACAGTAGAATAATGTATGAATTATTTGGAAAAATCATAGGCACCCAGAGTGTACTAAGCTGAACCCTAACTCCCTCTATAGGACTAGACTTCTGTTTTGACTCTCCACTCTGCAGTTATTTTGGTGACCTGCTTGTAGCAGGACTATGTTTCTGAATGGGATGAAATGTTTTATTGGCACGAACTAAGTCTGTCCTCAGAGGCAGATTGGGCTATTACCTAGTCATTGCCAGAATTAGACCATTAGGTTGATATGCTAAAACCCTAGTCATTTTTTAAAGATTTATTTATTTATTTTAGAGAGAGGCAGTGCACAACCGAGAGGGGCAGAGGGAGACGGAGGGAGAATCTCAAACAGACTCCATGCTGAGCATGGAGCCCCATGCTGAGCATGGAGCCCCATGCTGGGCTCGATCTCATGACCCTGAGCTCATGACCCAAGCTGAAACCAAGAGTTGGACACTTAACTGACTGTGCCACCCAGGTGCCCTCCAAGTCATTTTTAAATAAACGTCTGCCAACGTTTAAAAGTTTATAGTAACTTTAAAAACGATTTAGACATTAAAGCAAAGAATGTCTGCATGAATGTGTGTGTTTGTGTACGTGTGTGGTGTGTATGAGTATGCACACACACAAACACATATGAAGAAATATATGCGCATGTTAAATTCAAACACTATGAATTATAAAAGCCTCCCTCTATCCTCAGTCCTATTCCTTAAGAGAAACTGCTACCAACACTTTCTTGTGTATACTTACAAAAAAGTTTATATCATTATAAGTGTATTTATGTAAATATATATACATACCTATATTCTTTTCTTTTTTTTGATACATATGAGATAGTATACTGTTCTTCCTTTTCCTCTTCTCATTTAAAAACATGAATTGGAGTTCTTCCTATGTAAGTACATATAAGTACCTCATGCTTTTTAAAAAAATGTGTATTTCATTCTGTGGATCTACCCAACCATAGTTTATTTAAATCTGTATGAGGATTCCACTTGCTATACTTGACAATGCTTGGTATTGCTAATCTTTTTAAGTTAGCCATTCTGGTGGGTGTGAAATCATGTTTCGTGTGGTTTTAATGTATAATTTTTTGATCGCTAATGAAGTTGAGATTTTCATAAGTTTATTGGACATTTGTCTACATTTTTTAATGAAGTATCTTTCCATTGCATTGTCTTATTCCTATTTAGTTGTCGTAGATCTTTAGATATTCTGGATTAAAGTCTTGTTACATATAATGTATATTGCAGAAGTTCTCTCATTCTATGGTCTGTTTTTTATTTTCTTTTGTCTTTGTTTTTGATTCTCAATAGTATCTTTCGGAGACTGAGCTCTCAATTTTAATCAGATCCAATTTAGCAATTACTTCCTTTAAAATTAGTGCCTTTTGGGTCCTGTTTAAGAAATCTTTTTTACTCTTGGGGCGCCTGGGTGGCACAGCGGTTAAGCGTCTGCCTTCGGCTCAGGGCGTGATCCCAGCATTATGGGATCGAGCCCCACATCAGGCTCTTCTGCTGTGAGCCTGCTTCTTCCTCTCCCACTCCCCCTGCTCGTGTTCCCTCTCTCACTGGCTGTCTCTGTCTCTGTCAAATAAATAAATAAAATCTTTAAAAAAAAAAAAATCTTTTTTACTCCAAGATAATGATGAAATTTCCTCATATTATTACCTAGAAGCTTTATTGTTTTATGTTTTTATTTAAATGTATAATCCAAATGTGTTTAATTTTTGTGGATGGTGTTAAGTAGAGGTCAAGATTCGATTTTTTTTCCAACTTTTTTAAAAATCCCAATTTACCCAGCACTGCACTGATTAAAAGAGCATCATTTTTCCCTCTGGCATAGAATGTTACCTTTATTATAAACCAGCAGTCATATTGTATGGGCCTGTTTCTGAACTCCATGTTCTGTTCTATTGATTTAATTACTGCCTTAATTATTTTGGCTTTCCAAGTTTTTATATTTATTATCCTACCTGGTTCTATTTTAAGAGGTTCTTCACTTTCCTTGGACATTTGCTTTTCCATTTAAAATTAAAAATCAGTTTAACAACTTCTAAACTGAATTGGAAAATCCTGCTGGAATTTTGATAGGAGTTGCATTGAATCTACAGACCAATTTGAAGAGAAATCAACATCTGTATGAGATTGTCTTCTGGTCCATATATACAGTGTGTCCTTCCCTTTATTTAGGTCAGCTTTAATTTCTCACAATATTTGGTAGTTTTCTGCGTAGAGTTCTTATAACTTCTTTGTTAAATTTATTCTCAAGTTTATTTTTTATATTTTATAGTATTTTTATAATACTGTAATTGGAATATTTTAAAATTTCATTTTCTGCTTGTTCATTGGACTATAAAGGTACAACTACTTTTTTGTATATGTACTGTGCTTTGTGTATTGATATTGTATCCAGTGCCTTTGCTAAATTTATTTATTAATTTTAATGGTTTGTCTATAGATTTTCATGTATTTTCTATCACATATATCATAGCCTATGTAGTAGCATGTAAAGACTTTTGCATCTTCCTTTTCAATCCTTAACTCTTTCATTTATTGTTCTTGCTTAATTGCACTGTTAGTATGTCTTGTATAATGTTGAATAGAGTTGTGACAGCAAGTATTCTTGCTTCATTTCCAACTTCAGAGGGAAAGCTTTTAGGATTTCACTAAGTGAAATGTTGGTTGTAGGTTTTTTGTACCTATCACAGATTTAAAAGATTCCCCTCTAACTCTAGTTTGCTCTGACTTTTTATTATGAGTGGGTGTTGAATTTATCAAATGACTTATCTTTATGTGTTAAATTAGGGGGCACCTGGATGGCTCAGTCGGTTAAGCTTCTGCCTCAGGCTCAGTTGTAATCCCAGGGTCCTGAGATGGAGCCCTGCATCGGCAGGGAGTCTGCTTCTCCCTCTCCCTCTGCCCCTCTCCCCTGCTCATGCTCTCTCTCTCTCTCAAATAAATAAGTAAAATCTTTTAAAAAATTATGTGGTTTTTTTCCCTCCCCTATTCTGTTTATGTAGTAAATGAAATTGATTTTTTAATGTCCAATTTTCTTCCACTCCTGGAATAAACACATCTTGGTTATGATGTATTATTATTTTTATATATTGCTAGATCTGTGTAATTTTTGATTCCATATATATAAGAGAGATTAACTTTGATTTTCTTTTCTTATAATGACCTCGTCAGATTTTGGATTCAAGGATTATACGTGCTTCATAGAAGATGTAGGGAAGTGTTTGCTATTTGCTGTTTTCTGGAAGAGTTTGGGCATGACTGACATTCTTTCTCCTTTAAATGTTTAGAAGAACTTACCAGTGCAGCTCTCACGGCCTGAAGTTTTCTTTGAGGAAAGGTTTTTAGTTATGGACTTAATTTATTTAAAAATGCATAGTATAACTCAAATTTTCTGTTTTGTTGTGTCTTTAAAAAAGTGTATCCTTTTCATCTACATATTTAAATATATTGGCAAAAGGGTTTTTATTATTATTTCCACTTATTTTCTTTTTAATGCCCATCAGATGTGCAGGCATATCCCCTTTTTAATTCCTGATATCAATTTATTGTGCCTTCTTTTCCCAGCATCATGTTTAGTCTCCCCAGGGCTTTACAAATTTTATTACTGCCTTCAAAGAGCAAGCTTTGTTTTAAGCTTTCTTGAATTTTTTCTCTGTTCCTCTTTTGTTTCCCTTTTATTATTTTCGGCTCTGTCATTTTCTTCCACATTCTTGGAGCTTAATTTGCTCTTCCTTCTTTAGCTTCTTAAGGTGGATGTTTAGATTCTTATCTTTTGGTATTTTATCTTCTCTCATGTGTACATTTAATGGTAAACATTTCTACTATTCATAGTTTTCACTGAATTGCAATGCATCGTGATATGCCATGTTCTCACTGCCATTCAGCTCCAAATATTTTCTAATTTCCACTGTAACTTTTTCTTTCACTTACATGCTATTTAGAAGCATACTGCTGAATTCCTAAATATTTGCAAAATTTTCTAGTTATTTTTTTTTGTTACTGAGTTCTAACTTAACTCTCATTACAGTCAAGGAATATACCCTGAGGTTTTAATCTCTTAAAATTTGTTGACACTTGCTTTATGAACAGTATATGGTTGATATTGGTAAATTTTCTACGTGCACTTGAAAATAATGGTATATTTTGCAATTTGTGATACAATGTTTCATATGTCAATTAGGTAAAGTGTGCTAAATTAGGTTGAGTATTCTCTATTTCTAAATTTTTGTCTACTTATTCCTTTGGTTATGGAGAGACGTGTGTCAAAAATTTTCACACTAAAATCATGGATTCATTTTTTTTCCTTTTAGTTTTGTCTATTAGTGAATTGTGTATTTTAATGCCATGCCATTAGCTGCATACAATTTTAGAGTTTTTCCAATATTACTGACAATTGATTGTTTTGTCATTATGAGATATCCCACATTATCACTTAAAATATATTGGCCCTGAAGTTTATTTTTTTCTGGCATTACCATACCAGCTTTCTTTTAGTTAGTGTTTGTATGGTACATTTTTTCCCCTTTTCCTTTCGTCCTTTCTATATGCATATTGTTTGGGAATATCTCTTGTAAGAAACAATAATAGTTGAGTTTTAATTCATATGATAATCTTGATCATTTAATGGGAATATTTAATTTATTTTAATGTAATTGCAATATATTTAGATTTAAATCTATTACCTTAACGGCATTTTTCTATTGATTCCAGAAATTCTATGTTCCTTTCCTTTCTTGCTTTATTTCTTCCAGTTTTTATTTATTTCCTTCTTTTTCTATTATTTTAATAGCTTTATATTCTTCTACAGCTTTTTAAATGGTTACTGGAGACAGTGCAGTAGGCATACTTAATCTACGGAAGTCTAAGAAATTATCTTTCACACTCTAGTTAGTCAAGGCCTTTAGAGTAATTAACCCTACTGTACCTTTAGCCTTCTGTACTATTTTCTTTTAAAGATGTATTTATTTTAAAGACAGGGAGGGAGAGAGCGAGTGAGCATGAGCAGAGGGAGGGGTAGAGAGAAAGAAAGATCATGACCCTAGCTGAAATCAGAAGTCGATACTCAAGAGAATGAGGCACCCAGGCGCCCTGTACTATTTTCTTTATGTGTCTTAATTGCACGTATTTTTTTGCATGTTTATTTTTAAACCCCACATGATGTCGTTATTATTGTTTTATACAGTCAGTATTCATTGAGATCTGTCTGTCTTTCTGCATGTGTGCAATTCTCTTCCTTTGTTTTTGGAAATCCATGCTTCCGTTTAGAATTATTTTTCTTCTGCCTGAAGAATTTCCTTTAGTGTTTCATCTACTGCAGCTTTGTTCAGTTTTTGATTATCTGAAAAAGACGTATTTTGTCTTTATTTTGAAGGATATAAAGGATTTTTATTCTGGTGCAAAATTCTTAGTTGTCAGTTATTTTGCTTTAGCACTTGCATATATCATTTCAGACATTCTTCTCTTGTTCCCATTGGGGAGCAGCAATCATTTTTCCCCTTGATAATCAGGTCAGGCTGTGTAGTTGGTTCCCCTTACTGCATGCTGCTTTAATGGCACATGGAGCTCAAAATTGCCATGTGGGAATTTCGACTTCCAGCTGTCTCTGGTAGAATAATTTCTCCCTTTGTAACTATGAGCTTGAAACCATGAAGGCTCCACATTGTGTCATATTTAGACTCATACCCCTGAGTTATGCTGGGATCTGGTCCTAGTAATGGGTGTTCAAGACGAGAAGGAGTGGCAGAGAGTAGATCTTAAGGAGAATGAGACTCCTCTTGCAATTAGAATCCTCTTGATCCCAAGTAAGTTTGAGGGTCTTTAAGGAAGGTAGGATATGCCTGGTCACTGAGGGAGGAGGGGAGACTTCTTTTGGCAAAGGGTGACTCCCAAGGATTAGGGCATTCCACGTGTTTAGATGTAGCTAAGTCCACGATGACCCCATTCTCAGGGTGCATCACCACTAATACCTGACTTTCCCTTAAGAGACCTGGTAGGGATGTGAATTTAACTCATGTTGTGATTCTGGTTCTTCAAGCTACGGATGCTCTGAATCAGGAAGCTGCAGAAGACTATTGCTTACCTCACAACAGTTATACAGCCTTAAGGTGGATGAAATGGAAAGTTATTTGCAAGTCTGAGGAGAGGAGAGTCAAAGACAATAACAAAAAACAAATGGTAGGGTTAAAGCATGTGGCAACATTTATGCTGACAATGGCTAACACCTTTTTAAAAAAAAATACAGTACTTCCATATATTGTTAAATGTAGTAGGCAGACTCATGGCTCCCAAAGATACTCATGCTGTAATCCCTTGAACCTGTGAATAGGTTGGTTTATGTGGCAAAAGGGCTTTGCAGATGTGATTAATGGACGTTGAGTTGGAGGTATATGCCTGGATCATCCAGATGGGCTCAATCTGGTGAATCCTGAAAAGCAAAGAACCTTTCCCGGCTACAAAGAACCAGGGAGAAGGCAGTGTGAGAAGGACTTGATTTGTCATTGGTGGCTTTGAAGATGTAGAAAAGGGCCAGAAGCCAAAAAATGTGGGTTGCCTCTAGAAGTTGGAAAAGGCAAAGAAACAGATTCTCTTCTAGAACCTCCAGATAGGAACACAATGTGATCACCACCTTGATTTTAGCTCAACAAGACCCATTTCTCACTTCTGACCTCTCTAACTGTAAGATAATGAGCTTGTGTTGTATAAGCTACCAAGTTTGTGGTAATTTGTTATGGTGGCAATAGAAAACTGTACAGTAAGAAAAAGACAAATAACTCAACAAAAAAACAGGCACAGGATATGAATAGACAATTCACAGAATTATGCAGTTAACATTTGAAGAGATGCTTAATCTTACTAATGAAGCAGATAAAGGTAAATGAAAATGAAGTGCCATTCTTAATCCCATTGGCAAATGTCAAAACAAGTGATGACACACCTTAACAGTGAGCAATAAATACTTTCAGGTATTGCTGGTGGGACTGTGAATTCCTGTAACTTTTGGGGAAGTAATACAATGATATCTAGTAATATAAATAATACACAAATCCTTTGACTTAGGAAAACCAATTTTGGCTACCTTTGTTACAGAAATTGTAGGGTTATTTATTTTTCTGTAAATGTACAAGAAAATTTATTGTGGTGTCAAAAAGCTGGAACTAATCTGAAGGCTCATCTTGGGGAATGGTTAAATAAATTTTGAAAAAATTCATAAGATGAAATATTATGCATAAGGTAAAATTAACTATATCTCTATGCAGAAGTCAAGAAAGCAGTCCATTGTATACTTTTGACTAAAAGAGCAGGTTGCAATATCATGCCCATAGTATGGATCCTTCGAGATTAAAAATAATACAACCAAGCGTTGGTGTACATACCTTTATAGACATTTTTGTTTGTGTAGAGACAGGTGTGGAAAGAAACACACCAAGCAATTAACATTGGTTATCTATACCTATGGCACTGGAAGTGACAGGGCATGTGGGAGAGCAAGAGAATTAACTTTTTCTTTACACAACTCTATTGCTTAACTTTTTACTACGATCATCTAGAGCTTCTACAAAATTAAACATTTTTAAAAATATTTTATTTATTTATTTGAGAGAGCAGGACAGAGACAGCTAGAGAGAGCATGAGTGGGGAGGAGAGGGAGAAGCAGACTCCCCGCTGAGAGGGAGCCCGATGTGGGGCTCGATCCCAGGATCCTGGGGTCATGGCCTGATCTGAAGGCAGACGCTTAACCGACTGAGCCCCCCAGGGACCCCAAATTAAATATTTTTAAAAAAGATTTTTATTTATTTGACAGAGATAGAGACAGCTAGCGAGAGAGGGAACACAAGCAGGGGGAGTGGGAGAGGAAAAAGCAGGCTCATAGNTCCTGGGGTCATGGCCTGATCTGAAGGCAGACGCTTAACCGACTGAGCCCCCCAGGGACCCCAAATTAAATATTTTTTAAAAAGATTTTTATTTATTTGACAGAGATAGAGACAGCTAGTGAGAGAGGGAACACAAGCAGGGGGAGTGGGAGAGGAAAAAGCAGGCTCATAGAGGAGGATCCTGATGTGGGGCTCGATCCCATAACGCCGGGATCACGCCGAGCCGAAGGCAGACGCTTAACCGCTGTGCCACCCAGGCGCCCCCCCCAAATTAAATATTTCTAATACGATATTTAACAAAGGGAANGCGCCGGGATCACGCCGAGCCGAAGGCAGACGCTTAACCGCTGTGCCACCCAGGCGCCCCCCCAAATTAAATATTTCTAATACGATATTTAACAAAGGGAAGAAATCTTGAATTATTGAACTTACACGTTTGTCTGTTAGCTGGTAAATGACCCTCTCAGCTGGGACTTGTGGCCCACCTGCAAACAGTCTCCTTCTGGCCACAGCGCACCTTCTTTGTCCACACAGCAGCATGCCTTTGTGCAAGTACTTGAGCATTCTGTGCCTCTTTTNCCAAATTAAATATTTCTAATACGATATTTAACAAAGGGAAGAAACCTTGCATTATTGAACTTACACGTTTGCCTGTTAGCTGGTAAATGACCCTCTCAGCTGGGACTTGTGGCCCACCTGCAAACAGTCTCCTTCTGACCACAGCGCACCTTCTTTGTCCACACAGCAGCATGCCTTTGTGCAAGTACTTGAGCATTCTGTGCCTCTTTTATAAAAATAAGGGGAAGGTGGGGAAAAATGAAAGTACAGATAAAAAGTGTAGGTTTCATAAGTTTAAAACAGTAGCATCAAAGACCAAAATCATTAGGCATACCAAAAGTAATACATCTCTTACCTGAATCAGATACTCACTGGACTTGAACCAGCCAGACCATGAGCTTGGCTGTGAGGGAGAAGAACAAATTTAAGGAACAGAGGCAAAGGTGCTGTGTCTTTGAGATAAGTCCCTGGTAATTACCTAATATATTTATTTTTCCTCTCCAAGATGGAACTACCCCTAACCGCACTTAAAATGCATAGGTCTATTGAAGGTTTTTCTCACATGAGTATTTTTCAGGTGTTTTGTGTGTACAATAATAATTTGAAATATTATTCTTATTGGTTTCCCTTGCCATTTCTTTGTACACATTGCCTGATCCCCACCTCTAGTCAATCAAGACACTCACATGGTCTTCAGGATGAATAAGATAAATAGGAAGAACAGCAGAAAGAAACAGTCAAATTGCAACTGCATCATTCCCCAAACAGGCCTTTAAGGTTCAAAAGAGCAAGCCCAAGTGAAGATACAGAATTTGTACCACAATGCTAAGACGGGAAAGAAAATAGAGGAACGTAGAGGCTGCTTCTCTCATGGCACATGGGAGCTGAGAGAAGGGTAGCCTGGGCTGGAGAAGAGGGGATTGGGAGGGGGTCTTCACAGGGGTCTGTGTGTGACCTGACAGGGAGCTATGACAGCTGTCGGTCTTTGCTTTCAACAGTAATGAGTATGTGCACCACCACCCATTTTAAAAACACAAACATCTTTATTTGTCAAGACACAAATCTGAGGTGCTCAGTAAGATTATTGATTCTTTAATATTATTTGCATTTTTTTCGCTTCACTCCACCATAAGCATTAGTGACCTGGTGACTCCTTTGCCCACCTGTCATTCATCTTCTCACACTGCTGATGGAGGGGGAGTGACGAAGCCAGCCACCCCCCTGGCTATTACCCTCATACATTGCTGGTAAGAATGTAAAATGGTGCAGTCACTTTGGAAAGCAGTTTGGAAGTTCCTCAAAAAGTTAAGCATGGAGTTACCATATGATCCACTATTCCACTCCTATGCCTATACTCAAGAGAAATGAAAACATAGGCCCACACAAAGCCTTGCCCATGACTGTTCATGGCAGTATTATTCATAATATCCAAAAAGCATAGCCATCAGTGAAATGGCCATCAGTTGAGGAATGGACAAACAAAATGTTGTACATCCACACAATGGAATATTATCGACAATAAAAAAAAGAATGAAGTACTAATACATACTTCAAACAGATGAACCTTGAAAACATTATTCTAATTGACATGAGACTGTCACAAAAGGCCACATATTGTATATTCCATTTATATGAAATACCCAGAGGAGACAAATTCACTGAAACAAAAAGTCAATTAAGGTTTACTAGAGCTTGGAGGAGGGTTCACTGGGTAGTGACTGCTTTTGGGTACAGGCCTTCTTTTCTAGGGTGATGAAGATATTCTAATATTAGATAGTGGTGATGGCTGTACAGCTCTATGAATATACTAAACCCACTGAAGTGTACACTTTGAAAGGATGAATTTTATGCCATATGAACAGTATCTCATATATACTTATGCACATACTTGGCAATAAGAAGTGGAGATGGTCTATGTTTGAGTATGTCAATAATATAATTGAAACATTATTTATCACTTCCTAAAAATCTCTTCTAATTTAAAAAAATGGAAGGTGTAAAAGTATTTATACCAATGCCTATTTTGGAGAGTTTATTTCATCAAATAATATGATGTATTTTGAGAATATATTTCCTCATTGAAGGCGTTAAATATTTTAAGAGATGAAGCATTTCTTTTGCCACAAAGAAGAATCCTGAGAAGCTATGAAGAAACAAAAATGAAGTATTAGAGATAAAGTAAAATGAACCCAGACACTTGAATGAAATGCCGGAGCCATGAGGATACACAGAGCACACTGAGTAAAGAGGACAACACCGGGGGAAGAGAGGAATGAGGAGTCCCTTAAGACCAATCAAATTATCAGCAAGCTGGAATGAGCAGAGAAGAGCAATGAGGGAAACGTGTTCCATCCCACAGATCAGCAATGCAAGGCACTGCAGATAGTAGTCGAACACATCTGCCACCTGTAGAACTGTCTATTAATAACTACTGAGATCTGCTGGAACTAGTTAATTTCTACTAGGTATAGCTAGTCAGATAATGAAATGCTTGAAAAGCAAGTATTCAATAAATGTTATTTTTCTCCTTCCTCCCTGTGCACATTTTCTTCATTAGACTTCCTACAGTTAATGTTTTGTGTCCTTTTAGTTGTCCGTGCTTTAAGTCATGGTCAAGGGGCTTGCTCTCCACTGACAATGTCCAGCGCCCTATCCCCCTTCAGTTGGGGAAGCGATTCATGGAGAGCCAGGATTGCTGTTGCAGTGTGAATAGAAATGATGGGTGGCTTCTGAAGACTCCATTTTCAGAAGTGCATGTGTATACATAATGTATATTGCAGAAGTTCTCTCATTCTATGGTCTGTTTTTTATTTTCTTTTGTCTTTGTTTTTGATTCTCAATAGTATCTTTTGGAGACTGAGCTCTCAATTTTAATCAGATCCAATTTAGCAATTACTTCCTTTAAAATTAGTGCCTTTTGGGTCCTGTTTAAGAAATCTTTTTTACTCTTGGGGCGCCTGGGTGGCACAGCGGTTAAGCGTCTGCCTTCGGCTCAGGGCGTGATCCCAGCATTATGGGATCGAGCCCCACATCAGGCTCTTCTGCTGTGAGCCTGCTTCTTCCTCTCCCACTCCCCCTGCTCGTGTTCCCTCTCTCACTGGCTGTCTCTGTCTCTGTCAAATAAATAAATAAAATCTTTAAAAAAAAAAAATCTTTTTTACTCCAAGATAATGATGAAATTTCCTCATATTATTACCTAGAAGCTTTATTGTTTTATGTTTTTATTTAAATGTATAATCCAAATGTGTTTAATTTTTGTGGATGGTGTTAAGTAGAGGTCAAGATTCGATTTTTTTTCCAACTTTTTTAAAAATCCCAATTTACCCAGCACTGCACTGATTAAAAGAGCATCATTTTTCCCTCTGGCATAGAATGTTACCTTTATTATAAACCAGCAGTCATATTGTATGGGCCTGTTTCTGAACTCCATGTTCTGTTCTATTGATTTAATTACTGCCTTAATTATTTTGGCTTTCCAAGTTTTTATATTTATTATCCTACCTGGTTCTATTTTAAGAGGTTCTTCACTTTCCTTGGACATTTGCTTTTCCATTTAAAATTAAAAATCAGTTTAACAACTTCTAAACTGAATTGGAAAATCCTGCTGGAATTTTGATAGGAGTTGCATTGAATCTACAGACCAATTTGAAGAGAAATCAACATCTGTATGAGATTGTCTTCTGGTCCATATATACAGTGTGTCCTTCCCTTTATTTAGGTCAGCTTTAATTTCTCACAATATTTGGTAGTTTTCTGCGTAGAGTTCTTATAACTTCTTTGTTAAATTTATTCTCAAGTTTATTTTTTATATTTTATAGTATTTTTATAATACTGTAATTGGAATATTTTAAAATTTCATTTTCTGCTTGTTCATTGGACTATAAAGGTACAACTACTTTTTTGTATATGTACTGTGCTTTGTGTATTGATATTGTATCCAGTGCCTTTGCTAAATTTATTTATTAATTTTAATGGTTTGTCTATAGATTTTCATGTATTTTCTATCACATATATCATAGCCTATGTAGTAGCATGTAAAGACTTTTGCATCTTCCTTTTCAATCCTTAACTCTTTCATTTATTGTTCTTGCTTAATTGCACTGTTAGTATGTCTTGTATAATGTTGAATAGAGTTGTGACAGCAAGTATTCTTGCTTCATTTCCAACTTCAGAGGGAAAGCTTTTAGGATTTCACTAAGTGAAATGTTGGTTGTAGGTTTTTTGTACCTATCACAGATTTAAAAGATTCCCCTCTAACTCTAGTTTGCTCTGACTTTTTATTATGAGTGGGTGTTGAATTTATCAAATGACTTATCTTTATGTGTTAAATTAGGGGGCACCTGGATGGCTCAGTCGGTTAAGCTTCTGCCTCAGGCTCAGTTGTAATCCCAGGGTCCTGAGATGGAGCCCTGCATCGGCAGGGAGTCTGCTTCTCCCTCTCCCTCTGCCCCTCTCCCCTGCTCATGCTCTCTCTCTCTCTCAAATAAATAAGTAAAATCTTTTAAAAAATTATGTGGTTTTTTTCCCTCCCCTATTCTGTTTATGTAGTAAATGAAATTGATTTTTTAATGTCCAATTTTCTTCCACTCCTGGAATAAACACATCTTGGTTATGATGTATTATTATTTTTATATATTGCTAGATCTGTGTAATTTTTGATTCCATATATATAAGAGAGATTAACTTTGATTTTCTTTTCTTATAATGACCTCATCAGATTTTGGATTCAAGGATTATACGTGCTTCATAGAAGATGTAGGGAAGTGTTTGCTATTTGCTGTTTTCTGGAAGAGTTTGGGCATGACTGACATTCTTTCTCCTTTAAATGTTTAGAAGAACTTACCAGTGCAGCTCTCACGGCCTGAAGTTTTCTTTGAGGAAAGGTTTTTAGTTATGGACTTAATTTATTTAAAAATGCATAGTATAACTCAAATTTTCTGTTTTGTTGTGTCTTTAAAAAAGTGTATCCTTTTCATCTACATATTTAAATATATTGGCAAAAGGGTTTTTATTATTATTTCCACTTATTTTCTTTTTAATGCCCATCAGATGTGCAGGCATATCCCCTTTTTAATTCCTGATATCAATTTATTGTGCCTTCTTTTCCCAGCATCATGTTTAGTCTCCCCAGGGCTTTACAAATTTTATTACTGCCTTCAAAGAGCAAGCTTTGTTTTAAGCTTTCTTGAATTTTTTCTCTGTTCCTCTTTTGTTTCCCTTTTATTATTTTCGGCTCTGTCATTTTCTTCCACATTCTTGGAGCTTAATTTGCTCTTCCTTCTTTAGCTTCTTAAGGTGGATGTTTAGATTCTTATCTTTTGGTATTTTATCTTCTCTCATGTGTACATTTAATGGTAAACATTTCTACTATTCATAGTTTTCACTGAATTGCAATGCATCGTGATATGCCATGTTCTCACTGCCATTCAGCTCCAAATATTTTCTAATTTCCACTGTAACTTTTTCTTTCACTTACATGCTATTTAGAAGCATACTGCTGAATTCCTAAATATTTGCAAAATTTTCTAGTTATTTTTTTTTGTTACTGAGTTCTAACTTAACTCTCATTACAGTCAAGGAATATACCCTGAGGTTTTAATCTCTTAAAATTTGTTGACACTTGCTTTATGAACAGTATATGGTTGATATTGGTAAATTTTCTACGTGCACTTGAAAATAATGGTATATTTTGCAATTTGTGATACAATGTTTCATATGTCAATTAGGTAAAGTGTGCTAAATTAGGTTGAGTATTCTCTATTTCTAAATTTTTGTCTACTTATTCCTTTGGTTATGGAGAGACGTGTGTCAAAAATTTTCACACTAAAATCATGGATTCATTTTTTTTCCTTTTAGTTTTGTCTATTAGTGAATTGTGTATTTTAATGCCATGCCATTAGCTGCATACAATTTTAGAGTTTTTCCAATATTACTGACAATTGATTGTTTTGTCATTATGAGATATCCCACATTATCACTTAAAATATATTGGCCCTGAAGTTTATTTTTTTCTGGCATTACCATACCAGCTTTCTTTTAGTTAGTGTTTGTATGGTACATTTTTTCCCCTTTTCCTTTCGTCCTTTCTATATGCATATTGTTTGGGAATATCTCTTGTAAGAAACAATAATAGTTGAGTTTTAATTCATATGATAATCTTGATCATTTAATGGGAATATTTAATTTATTTTAATGTAATTGCAATATATTTAGATTTAAATCTATTACCTTAACGGCATTTTTCTATTGATTCCAGAAATTCTATGTTCCTTTCCTTTCTTGCTTTATTTCTTCCAGTTTTTATTTATTTCCTTCTTTTTCTATTATTTTAATAGCTTTATATTCTTCTACAGCTTTTTAAATGGTTACTGGAGACAGTGCAGTAGGCATACTTAATCTACGGAAGTCTAAGAAATTATCTTTCACACTCTAGTTAGTCAAGGCCTTTAGAGTAATTAACCCTACTGTACCTTTAGCCTTCTGTACTATTTTCTTTTAAAGATGTATTTATTTTAAAGACAGGGAGGGAGAGAGCGAGTGAGCATGAGCAGAGGGAGGGGTAGAGAGAAAGAAAGATCATGACCCTAGCTGAAATCAGAAGTCGATACTCAAGAGAATGAGGCACCCAGGCGCCCTGTACTATTTTCTTTATGTGTCTTAATTGCACGTATTTTTTTGCATGTTTATTTTTAAACCCCACATGATGTCGTTATTATTGTTTTATACAGTCAGTATTCATTGAGATCTGTCTGTCTTTCTGCATGTGTGCAATTCTCTTCCTTTGTTTTTGGAAATCCATGCTTCCGTTTAGAATTATTTTTCTTCTGCCTGAAGAATTTCCTTTAGTGTTTCATCTACTGCAGCTTTGTTCAGTTTTTGATTATCTGAAAAAGACGTATTTTGTCTTTATTTTGAAGGATATAAAGGATTTTTATTCTGGTGCAAAATTCTTAGTTGTCAGTTATTTTGCTTTAGCACTTGCATATATCATTTCAGACATTCTTCTCTTGTTCCCATTGGGGAGCAGCAATCATTTTTCCCCTTGATAATCAGGTCAGGCTGTGTAGTTGGTTCCCCTTACTGCATGCTGCTTTAATGGCACATGGAGCTCAAAATTGCCATGTGGGAATTTCGACTTCCAGCTGTCTCTGGTAGAATAATTTCTCCCTTTGTAACTATGAGCTTGAAACCATGAAGGCTCCACATTGTGTCATATTTAGACTCATACCCCTGAGTTATGCTGGGATCTGGTCCTAGTAATGGGTGTTCAAGACGAGAAGGAGTGGCAGAGAGTAGATCTTAAGGAGAATGAGACTCCTCTTGCAATTAGAATCCTCTTGATCCCAAGTAAGTTCGAGGGTCTTTAAGGAAGGTAGGATATGCCTGGTCACTGAGGGAGGAGGGGAGACTTCTTTTGGCAAAGGGTGACTCCCAAGGATTAGGGCATTCCACGTGTTTAGATGTAGCTAAGTCCACGATGACCCCATTCTCAGGGTGCATCACCACTAATACCTGACTTTCCCTTAAGAGACCTGGTAGGGATGTGAATTTAACTCATGTTGTGATTCTGGTTCTTCAAGCTACGGATGCTCTGAATCAGGAAGCTGCAGAAGACTATTGCTTACCTCACAACAGTTATACAGCCTTAAGGTGGATGAAATGGAAAGTTATTTGCAAGTCTGAGGAGAGGAGAGTCAAAGACAATAACAAAAAACAAATGGTAGGGTTAAAGCATGTGGCAACATTTATGCTGACAATGGCTAACACCTTTTTAAAAAAAAATACAGTACTTCCATATATTGTTAAATGTAGTAGGCAGACTCATGGCTCCCAAAGATACTCATGCTGTAATCCCTTGAACCTGTGAATAGGTTGGTTTATGTGGCAAAAGGGCTTTGCAGATGTGATTAATGGACGTTGAGTTGGAGGTATATGCCTGGATCATCCAGATGGGCTCAATCTGGTGAATCCTGAAAAGCAAAGAACCTTTCCCGGCTACAAAGAACCAGGGAGAAGGCAGTGTGAGAAGGACTTGATTTGTCATTGGTGGCTTTGAAGATGTAGAAAAGGGCCAGAAGCCAAAAAATGTGGGTTGCCTCTAGAAGTTGGAAAAGGCAAAGAAACAGATTCTCTTCTAGAACCTCCAGATAGGAACACAATGTGATCACCACCTTGATTTTAGCTCAACAAGACCCATTTCTCACTTCTGACCTCTCTAACTGTAAGATAATGAGCTTGTGTTGTATAAGCTACCAAGTTTGTGGTAATTTGTTATGGTGGCAATAGAAAACTGTACAGTAAGAAAAAGACAAATAACTCAACAAAAAAAACAGGCACAGGATATGAATAGACAATTCACAGAATTATGCAGTTAACATTTGAAGAGATGCTTAATCTTACTAATGAAGCAGATAAAGGTAAATGAAAATGAAGTGCCATTCTTAATCCCATTGGCAAATGTCAAAACAAGTGATGACACACCTTAACAGTGAGCAATAAATACTTTCAGGTATTGCTGGTGGGACTGTGAATTCCTGTAACTTTTGGGGAAGTAATACAATGATATCTAGTAATATAAATAATACACAAATCCTTTGACTTAGGAAAACCAATTTTGGCTACCTTTGTTACAGAAATTGTAGGGTTATTTATTTTTCTGTAAATGTACAAGAAAATTTATTGTGGTGTCAAAAAGCTGGAACTAATCTGAAGGCTCATCTTGGGGAATGGTTAAATAAATTTTGAAAAAATTCATAAGATGAAATATTATGCATAAGGTAAAATTAACTATATCTCTATGCAGAAGTCAAGAAAGCAGTCCATTGTATACTTTTGACTAAAAGAGCAGGTTGCAATATCATGCCCATAGTATGGATCCTTCGAGATTAAAAATAATACAACCAAGCGTTGGTGTACATACCTTTATAGACATTTTTGTTTGTGTAGAGACAGGTGTGGAAAGAAACACACCAAGCAATTAACATTGGTTATCTATACCTATGGCACTGGAAGTGACAGGGCATGTGGGAGAGCAAGAGAATTAACTTTTTCTTTACACAACTCTATTGCTTAACTTTTTACTACGATCATCTAGAGCTTCTACAAAATTAAATATTTTTTAAAATATTTTATTTATTTATTTGAGAGAGCAGGACAGAGACAGCTAGAGAGAGCATGAGTGGGGAGGAGAGGGAGAAGCAGACTCCCCGCTGAGAGGGAGCCCGATGTGGGGCTCGATCCCAGGATCCTGGGGTCATGGCCTGATCCGAAGGCAGACGCTTAACCGACTGAGCCCCCCAGGGACCCCAAATTAAATATTTTTAAAAAAGATTTTTATTTATTTGACAGAGATAGAGACAGCTAGCGAGAGAGGGAACACAAGCAGGGGGAGTGGGAGAGGAAAAAGCAGGCTCATAGAGGAGGAGCCTGATGTGGGGCTCGATCCCATAGCGCCGGGATCACGCCGAGCCGAAGGCAGACGCTTAACCGCTGTGCCACCCAGGCGCCCCCCCAAATTAAATATTTCTAATACGATATTTAACAAAGGGAAGAAATCTTGAATTATTGAACTTACACGTTTGTCTGTTAGCTGGTAAATGACCCTCTCAGCTGGGACTTGTGGCCCACCTGCAAACAGTCTCCTTCTGACCACAGCGCACCTTCTTTGTCCACACAGCAGCATGCCTTTGTGCAAGTACTTGAGCATTCTGTGCCTCTTTTATAAAAATAAGGGGAAGGTGGGGAAAAATGAAAGTACAGATAAAAAGTGTAGGTTTCATAAGTTTAAAACAGTAGCATCAAAGACCAAAATCATTAGGCATACCAAAAGTAATACATCTCTTACCTGAATCAGATACTCACTGGACTTGAACCTGCCAGACTATGAGCTTGGCTGTGAGGGAGAAGAACAAATTTAAGGAACAGAGGCAAAGGTGCTGTGTCTTTGAGATAAGTCCCTGGGAATTACCTAATATATTTATTTTTCCTCTCCAAGATGGAACTACCCCTAACCTCACTTAAAATGCATAGGTCTATTGAAGGTTTTTCTCACATGAGTATTTTTCAGGTGTTTTGTGTGTACAATAATAATTTGAAATATTATTCTTACTGGTTTCCCTTGCCATTTCTTTGTACACATTGCCTGATCCCCACCTCTAGTCAATCAAGACACTCACATGGTCTTCAGGATGAATAAGATAAATAGGAAGAACAGCAGCAAGAAACAGTCAGATTTCAACTGCATCATTCCCCCAAACAGGCCTTTAAGGTTCAAAAGAGCAAGCCCAAGTGAAGATACAGAATTTGTACCACAATGCTAAGACGGGAAAGAAAATAGAGGAACGTAGAGGCTGCTTCTCTCATGGCACATGGGAGCTGAGAGAAGGGTAGCCTGGGCTGGAGAAGAGGGGATTGGGAGGGGGTCTTCACAGGGGTCTGTGTGTGACCTGACAGGGAGCTATGACAGCTGTCGGTCTTTGCTTTCAACAGTAATGAGTATGTGCACCACCACCCATTTTAAAAACACAAACATCTTTATTTGTCAAGACACAAATCTGAGGTGCTCAGTAAGATTATTGATTCTTTAATATTATTTGCATTTTTTTCGCTTCACTCCACCATAAGCATTAGTGACCTGGTGACTCCTTTGCCCACCTGTCACTCATCTTCTCACACTGCTGATGGAGGGGGAGTGACGAAGCCAGCCACCCCCCTGGCTATTACCCTCATACATTGCTGGTAAGAATGTAAAATGGTGCAGTCACTTTGGAAAGCAGTTTGGAAGTTCCTCAAAAAGTTAAGCATGGAGTTACCATATGATCCACTATTCCACTCCTATGCCTATACTCAAGAGAAATGAAAACATAGGCCCACACNAATGCTTGAAAAGCAAGTATTCAATAAATGTTATTTTTCTCCTTCCTCCCTGTGCACATTTTCTTCATTAGACTTCCTACAGTTAATGTTTTGTGTCCTTTTAGTTGTCCGTGCTTTAAGTCATGGTCAAGGGGCTTGCTCTCCACTGACAATGTCCAGCGCCCTATCCCCCTTCAGTTGGGGAAGCGATTCATGGAGAGCCAGGATTGCTGTTGCAGTGTGAATAGAAATGATGGGTGGCTTCTGAAGACTCCATTTTCAGAAGTGCATGTGTATACATTTTCACGTCTCCGTTCAGGCAAACTCATCAGAGATACATTCCTCAAAGCTTGGGCAGCTGCAAGGATCGCCCTTCTTTCTAGTCTTTCAGGACCCACCCAAGTGGGCTGCAAGGCTGCTGCAGTCCACCTCTGCGACGGGCAGAGCCTGGCAAATCAGCTGTTGTTTCCCCTCCTTGCTCTGTTCCTCCTCTTCTCTTTTCTCCTTCTCCTGATCGCCTTTTGGGCAGGGTTCACTACAGAGAAGAGTGGCCCCCACGTGTACTCCACAGGGCAGACATTCTGTACAGGGGCTGTGTGGAGTGCTAATCTTTCGTGTGGCCAATCAGCATTAATCTGCTACTTCCTAACCAGTGTCCAGAAGGTCTGTGCCAACTCTCTAAGTAGAGGTGTTCAATCATCTAAAACAGAGCCAGATGAAAGAGCTATAAGAAAAAGTTCTCGGGACGCCTAGGTGGCAGAGTCCGTTAAGCGTCTGACTCTTGATTGTGGCTCAGGTCATGATCTCAGGGTCATGAGATTGAGCCCAGCCTCAGGCTCTGTGCTCAGCCAGAATCTGCTGGAGATTTTCTCCCTCTTTCTCCCCCATTCTCTCTCTCTCTCTCTGTGTCCCTCAAATAAATGAGTAAAATCTTAAAAGAAAAAAAAAAAAAAGAACACAAAAAGTTCTCTTACGGGTCAACCCTGACCAAGGAAGAGAAAATCCAAAGCTGGTGTGTTGGAACACTTTTTCTTCCTTGAGTGCACTGATCAGAAATGAGAAATGCAAGAATTCCAGCTCTGCAATGGGGGGGGGGCAACGGAAGCTACAGGTTCAGCCAGGAAGGGTGGAATCCACTTACTGGCCCCCCAGGGGCACCGAGGTAGATGCGGACAGTGAAAGTAGAAGTGTGGCAGCTACGAGGGGCACCATGGGATGCTTAGCACTGAGGGGCAGGATCTTGACCGATAGCTTTTGGGGATTTTATACCCAGAGCCAAAATCAGAGACCACATTTCATGGTTTTAGTTTTCTAGCCTGGCTTGTGGAATGGACACTGTCTGGCCTTATTGGGTGCTTCCTTGAGGATGCCTCCCACCCATGCCTCTGGTGGTTTACAGTCATGCACACACACGCACACACACATGCACATACACACATGTTGATCAGAAGTCTGCTGAATACCAGAGGAGACCATCTGCACATCTCCAGGGGTCTCTCCCTCCACCTCTGTCCTCATCGGCCCTCTGTCCTGTGAACTGCAGGCACCTTGGTCTTCCTTGGCTCTCACTGCTGTCTCCTCAACTCTGAGGAACTGGTGGGCTCTGCCTGGGCTTTGCCTTGAAGCTCTCTCAAGGCAACAAACTCACCGTGTTGGTTTCCCATCTTTTAGGGACCACAGTCCTTCACAACCAGATATCCAACATCTTGAAAGCCATTGTCTCATACATTTTATTTGCTTCTTTTTGGTTGTTTCAGACAGGATAGTAAATCTAGTTCACTACTCCACCTTGTTCAGAAGGAGAAGAAACCAAGTTTGAATTTGAACAAAGTCTACCCCCAGTGCACACCGCAGCCACACCTCAGCCATTCTGTTCCTCAAGACACTGTCCATATAGACTACTTTCAGAGCTAATACCTGTTCAGCAAATCCCAAGTGACATGTCACCTCCCCAAGATCTTCCTGGCCCCTGAGTTTGAGTTTGGCCTCCTCCTGCTGTGCCACCAGAGCTCGCCCTGGCCCCTGCGGGCTGCTCACTGACAAGAATCTCTCCCAGCCTGAGCTCCTGGGCTTACCACCTCCCCTCATGCTTAGCAAAGACTGGTCCAATGGATAGATGAATGAAACATAGCTCCTTGGTCAGGCGAGCCCTGTATAGACTGGGCAGGAGACATTTGGAAAGGAAATGAGCTGTTTCAAGCCTGACCTAGTAATCCTGGAAGAAATTCCCTCTAGGATACAGTCTGTAGGCTGGTTGACCAAGTTTGGGTAGCTATACCTGTGAAAACAGAGGGGCATTTTATAGAGAAGAATTTGCCTTTCTTTCTGGCTGTCGTGTTTTCCAATGGTAAGGCAGTGAGGCCAGAGTTGTGGCACATGAAAATGATCTGCTTTTTGGCCCCTTCTCCGTGGGGGACAGGGAAGTAGGATCAGGCTTGAGAATGTTTGGCATGATTCCCAATGTCCAGGAAAATATTGGGAAATACATCACTGACAATGAAAAAGCCAGGCTCTGGTGGGGTGGAGGTGGGGGAAGAGGGCCTATGCAGAATGGTATGAATTGGGAAAATAAAGGAGAGAAAGATGAGAATGGTTTGTTTTTAGGCAGGGGCAGTGTAATCTCTTCTATTTGTGACATAGAGGAAAGAGTGTGACTTTTGTGTCAGACACACCTGGGTATAAAGTGAAGAACATTTGAACTAATTGCTTCACCTCTTGGAGGCTTGGTTTTGCTATCTGTCGAATGGGTTGCCTACATAAGAGAGACAATGATGGAAAGCACCAAGCTCGACACCATATAAGTTCTCTTCCTCTTCCCACCTCTGTCATCTTCTTCTCGTTCACAGAAGATAGGGGAAGAAGGCACCAGATGTATATAGTTTCAGTTCCTTAAGGAGATGATGACATGGGAGGGAATTCTCTCTACCAGCCCAACTGGAGCCTTGGGGAGTGGAAGAGTGAGTCAATGCTTCCCTGTAACTGGCTGTCTGCATACCATAGAGGGTTACACACCCAGAGGGGTAAGAACATGAGCAGTTTCATTTTTCCCCAGTCACTTCTATTGTCCATACCCTGCTGAATCTCTTTCTCCTCCTTAACAACATCTTGGTCAGATCTGTAACTTTCAGATCTCTTTTGGGTATTAAAATTTAATCCAAATTTATACCTTCAATCTCAACCTTGATTTAAATCTCATCTTTTCGAAATAGAGAAGATGTTGGTAGTGGGGGCCCTAATCACTAATTCCTAGGGAACAGGAAAAATGTCACTCAGCAGTGTGTTTGGGTCCTTTGTGGTGGAAGGGCAGGGATGGGCTCTTACGGGGCTCTTAGAGGGACTGCACTTTTCTTGTCACCTTCATCTGCAATTGACTGCCCAGGAGGGAGGGGCAGGATCTGTCAGGTGTGGTTGTGAGTGGGGAGAGAGCACTGTCTCTTACTCTCATGCTTTATCCCTAGGCACATGGCTCTCCATCTAGGAATTGGGCAACATCACTTAAGACTTATTGAAATCATCTCTACCCCTTGCTCTATCTAGACAGTTTGGTTGTCCTATTTCCTGGGTCGCATCAAGAAATATGCTTACCAAGTGGAGAGGTGTCTGCTTCATAGATCCACCACCCCTTTTTTTTATCTCCTGGTGATTGTGGGGGATCTGGTGAAGGTTCCTGGGAGGCCATTGTGTCCTCTTTTCTCCACTTCCAAGCACCCACACTCCTTTCTGAACTAAAATCACTCATCCTGGCTCTACAGGGGCTCCTGTCATTATCCTTTGTAGTCTGATCCATTCATCAGGTCTGAAATAGTGTCCATTTGTCTGACAACCTCTCTAGGCAGGCCAAGCCCACACAGGTCAGGGCAGATGCCTGGCCTCTGGGTCCAAAGTGAGTACAGCAGTAGTGTGGTATGTGGAAATAAGGAGGGTTATCCAAGGGCACAGTGCCAAAGGCACCATTATCCAAGGGCAGGGAAGAGAGTGCAGTTCTGGGTAAGGCAGTAGGGAGACTCCAAGGGTGTTGGAAAAGGCAAGAAAGCTCAAGAAAATAAAAAGGTACTTTTCTGGTTCCATGCTCCAAGCTGTCTGTGAGACAAGCTGGTGGGGTTGGCTTCCTCCTGCTTCCAGGGAAGGCTGTTTCCCACTAGACATGTGGCAAGGGATCTTTTCTGCTCCTGCGGGGGGTCCCATACCTGTGGGTTGGTCCCCAGCCTTGGCTGAGTTCCTGTTTCCCCTTGGACCTACTCACAGATGCCTGCCCTGCCCAGATATGATGACTTCTCTCTAGGTCACTGCTCATTACACTTATTTTTATCCTCACTGTCTACACCAGACATAAAACAATCTAATTTTTGTATCCGGAACTGAACATGCTCAGGAGCCCTTATTTCCTTTGAATAGGACCACCCCCACTCACCACCTACCAGCCAACCAACTTTAATGTTGGTAATGCAGTCTCTTCTGGTTTATGATACTGTAAATATGGTTAAATATTCAGCCAAACTCAGAACTGACCTGTTCCCCTCCTCTTATCTTCCCTTCTGTGGTCAAACAAGTTTTCAGTGCATGTTTCTGTGTTGTTCTGGCTTTAGTGGAAAGCTACAAGTCAGGGCTCAGGCAAACACCAAAAAGGCAGGGTGAAACAAGACACCACACAGAGCTGTGGATGTTAGCTGAGCCCTTTTCGACTTGGCAATGGGCATTGCTGCCACCAGATTGTTGGACTTCATCCCACCTCAGTCACCATGGAAACCAGCTACCTGACCCTGAACCCTTGCATCACTCAAGAACCAAGACCTGGTAGTCCTAACACCTGATTGGTCACACTTGGGCCACGGGTCCACTCTAAGGGCCAGAAGGTGGGGAAAGGGAGTACTCGCCCCTTTCTCTTCCACCCCATGGCTTCAGAGGTAGAGCTGCCTCTCTTCTGTCTTGGGATTCCCCTAAATAGGAAAGATGTTTAGATTCTGGGTAGCCAAAATAAGAAATATTTCCTGGAGCCAGAAAGGGCCTGAGCTAGCCTTTGCCCTTTGCCTAGTCTCTCTCAGCTCCCACAGAACCTAGAGAAAATCAACAACAATTTCTGCACCCCTTGGAGAGGGATGCAGATAGAGGCTGGGGATTCTGAGACCACGTGCCTGCCAGAGGTCACTGGGGAATGGGACATTGTCCTATCAGAAAATAAGGAGTGGGCTGGGGATGCGGGTGGGCGTGATTGAGTCTCAGAGGGTTAGCAGGACAAGAATGATGGCCTCAACTGCAGAAGAGGGTGGGCCAGCTTCATGAAGCCAGCACAGACCAGCTCCAGATAATCAGCCATGGCATCTTCAAGGGCAGAGATCTCCTAGCTGACCTCTCGGCTGAGGCTTGCATGCCACTTATCCCTTCTGTCCATTCTATGGGTTCTCGAATACTCTGCTAATCGATGTCTTTCCTGATTTTTTGTTTGAAACCAAGAATCCTGATACATGTGTTGACCAAAGCTCTTGTGCCACCAGCCTCTGTTCTCCTGGGGTCCCATGTGGCTGCAGAGCATCTAGATGATAGTATTCCAGAATTTCAGGCAGAAAGGGGAGCAGCCTCCTGCCCTCTGCTTTTAGGTTCCCCCTCAATATAACTCAGCCTTTCAACTCCCTTCAAAATAACACACATAATGTCCCATTCTTTTTTAAAAAGATTTTATTTATTTTTTATTGTTTAAGTATAGTTGACATGTACTTTATATTAGTTTCAGGTGTACAACGTAGCAATGTGATATTTATATACGTTATGAAATGCTCGCCACATAAGTGTAGTTACCAGCCTTCACCATACAAAGTTATTACCATATTACAGACTATATTCTCTATGCTGTACTTTATATCCCCATGACTTATTTATTTTATAACTGGAAGTTTATACCTCTTAATCCCCTTCACCTGTTTTGCCCTTCCTCCCATCCCTCTCCCTTCTGACAACAACCTCTGGCAAACCTGTTTGTTTTATTCTTGAGATTTCGTGTATAAGTGAAATAGTGCTATTTGTCTTTCTCTGTCTGATTTATTTCACTTAACGTAATACCTTCTAGGTCCATCCATGTTGATGCAAATGGCAAGATTTCGTTGATATGTATATATATAGATATATATATATATATCTATATATATCTCACATCTTCTTTTTCCATTCATCTATTGATGGACACTGAGGTTGCTTCCACACCTTGGCTATTGTAAATAAATAATGCTGCAATAAACATAGGGTGCATATGTCTTTCTGAATTAGTGTTTTCATTTTCTTTGGGTAAATACCCAGCAGTGGATTACTGGATCATATGGTATTTCTATTTTTAACTTTTTGAGGAAACTCCATACTGTTTTCCACAGTGGCTGCACCAGTTTGCATTCCCACCAACAGGGCACTAGGGTTCCCCTTTCTTCACATCCTCATCAACACCTGTTATTTCTTGTGGTTTTGATTCAACTTTCTGCTGCATTTGCAGAGCTCTGGTGGTTCCTGATTTTCCAAGTCAAATATATCCTTTGAAATTCAAAGGGAAACCATTCCCTTTTAAGCACCAGCTCTTGGAATGGGGCTCAAAGGTGAGAATTTACCTTACCTCTTTGTTCTGGTCTAAATCTGACCTCCCTCCCCCAGGGCAGTGCTGCAGAAAAAGCCAAGGTTCCCAGAAAGGAGGGAGAGGGTCATTGGGCATGTAGCCTTTTAATATCTGAAGATATTATACTATTACATTTTACTTTTTGTTAGGTCACATTTTTATTAATTATCTCTGGAGGGCTTATTAAATTTTGAAGATTATGGTATGAAATTATTAAAGATGACTTTATAAATGGTAATGCATTTTCTAGTCAGATATTAAACTCAATCAAAGACACTCAGTTCCAGATGGAGATGCGTTTGTGGGAAAGTCAGCTAGAGATCCTGCTTGCCTCTGGGGAGCAAACGTGCTGGGGCCCAGTATTCCTACTCCTCCCAGCCCTTCCCTGCAACCCCCAAACCAGAAAGCTCATGGCTGCCGCTGTCCATCGATGGCACCCTAGTCACTCAGTGTCCCTCCTCTCCCCTGCCCCGGGGCCAACCCCTGGGATTTGCTGGAGTGGATTCAGCCAACACAGTGAAGCCATAATGAGGAAAAGCAGAGCCGCTGCGGAGGAGACGGAGGGCTAAGGGTGAGCAGCTGGTGCTGATCGACCAGATGACCCTTAGAGGAAGTTTCCAGGCTGCCTCCTGTGCCCGCAAGCCACTAGTAGCTGAGGCCAGAATGATGTCTGAGGGGAGGTAAGAAGCTTTTGGTGTCCTTCTAGATCTCCTATTGAGGGAGATTTTCGGGTATCTAAGGGCAATCAGGAGCTTGCATCCTAAACAATGTGAGCTGGCTGAGGCCTTGGTGACCTGGGATGACATGGCCGCGGAAGGCCCTGGAACCGGGGATGGAGTGGGCAGAATTGGGCAGTGAGCTGGGGAGACACTCAGGAAGCAGAAGGCGTGAGGTTTCTAGCAACAGTGTCCAAAGAGCTGGTACTTCCTGTGGGTAGTGATCCCAGCCCTGCTTTCTCCCCGGCCTGGCTGGAGGGCCCAGAGATAGGTTCCCAGGGCTGTGATCTCTGTGGGGTTTGTGACAATGGAGCAGAGAAGAGGCACTGTGATGGCTGGCTTGACTTCCAAGGAACAAGGTCAGAACTGGCAAGGAAAATTGGGCAGGTGGAGAGGGTGTCAGGCCCCATCTAGCACCTGGCATTTGGGATAGGACCCTGCTCGGCAAGGAACAGGACACAGGAAATGAAAGAGGCACATGTGTCAGGGTCCGGCCAACCTCCTGCTCCCCTGAGGAGCGTGTGCAGCAGGCCAGCCCAGGGGCTCCCCTCTTCACACATAGGAAGAGGAGTCACTGGACAGATGGAATCAAACGTCAAACCCCTCCCCCCTCCCCCATCCTTGGTGCCTTCAGAAGATGGATGCCCCAAGGACTGTCCTTGGAAAGATCCAAGCAGGAGCTTCCTGTCTTGTCCTGTGTTCATTAAGAATGGTTAAAAGTAATAGAAAGCCACTTGTACCCTTTAAAGGAAAAGGGGGGAGATATTTAAGAAAAGCCTCCCCCAAAGGCCACTGGGGCTGTCAACCCAGGTGACCGTGGCTAGGAAAAGGGGTGGACGTATCCTGCAAGACTAAACACTTGCTCCTAGGATTTAACCTGAGAAAGGCCGTTGTCTCTCAAAAGAGATGGACTGGCCTTTGACTGGCAAGTATAACCCCCCACTCTTCCTCCCCGACTCCCACCTCTGCAGACTTGGAAAACCAGGGAGAGCTGCTTCAGTAGTGGGGAGAAGACTTCAAGGAAGATGAGGAGAGAGATGAAAAATAAGAAAGCTATTTTGTTTTCAGATCTGAGTGGTGGGACATCATTTTTGACCCTGATACATAAGCAAAAGGAAATTGTTGTTTTTAAATAAGTCTGAGCTTAGGAAGGGAGGGGGACCCTGAGCTGAAAAGCCCATGAGAAGAAACTCTCTCCTCTGCCTCGTTTACCCGTCATCTTTATTTTTATTTTGTAGTTGGTCTTTATTTGCTTTTTGGCCCATAGGATATAAAATACTGGTCAACCATAGTTCCAGTTTACTTCTTCTTCATGAAAAGCCCAGACTGTCTTTCTCCTAATTGTGAATTTTCAGAGACAGAATGTCATCAGCTTGGCTTAAACTCAGAATCCGTACCAGATGCAACCAGCCATGAACTCAACGCAGTGTTCCACTGAAGAGTGTGCTAGGGAGGTGGGTGCTGACTTTCGTGGACATTGTCTGTTCTGATTGGTTGGTCTCATATCATACCAGTAGTTCAATGTTTCAGCTGTCACCCTGGTGTAACTCTGAGTGTGTGTGTATGTGTGCACGCATGTGCACACGCATGTGTCATGGTTTACTCTGCACACACATGGCTACCTGGGATTCACCTCTATGGGAGAGCGGCAGTTCATGGGATTATGGTGAGCTGAGACTTGAGGTTTTCTGAACGTTGGAGCCATGAGAGCCAGGGAGACACCTTGGCCAATTCCAGGATTACATGGGAGACTGATGGGCTAAGGAGGGAGAGTGTAGTGTTGATACAGGACATCTCAGCCACCTTTCCTCTTGGCAGCCAGTGGTTCCCATCACAGGTTCCTCATACTGTGTGTGGGTCCCTGCCTGCTGGTGCTGTTTCATAAAGCTCCCACCCCGGTGACCCTGTGCCTGACAAGAACTTGGCACTTGGGAGTGGCTTCAGGAGGCCTGCTGTGGTTGTCCCCACTGTGCCTGGGACAGCCTCCCCTCTCCCACCCTAGTCTCCAGGCAGATGGGCTGCAGAAGTGCCTTCCCCTAGTTTCCACCTGGGCAGGTGGAAGGACCAAAGGCTGGGGTTCCAGAGGCTTGGATTTTAACTGTGACGCTAAGCCTTAAAGATGTGCGGTCTGGAGAGCGTCACCAAGACCTGTGAAGCCTCAGGTTTTCGATCTGTACAGAAGGTTCAACAATATTCTCCTCACACCATGATTGTGAGAAGCAAATGGAATGGCCCTTTAAGCGCTTTTGTTTCTGTCTGTCATGTACTAAGAGCCTTTGAATCTGTGCTAGTTTTCTCTGCCCCACCGCGGGGAAGAGACACCTCTGTCACTTGGAATGAGAAATAGAAGAATACCATTGTGTGCTCACCCGCTCACAGTCGAGGGAAGAAGGATGTATTTTTTCCTGTCTTACCATGCCGACTTCTTATGGATAATAATGAGGCTTGCTTATGGCATTTCGGATTTGTGATTCCGAATGAGCGCGGGGGATCTTGGCCACTTTCCACTGCCCGGCTCTTGGGTTCAGGGTGGCGTGACCAGGGCCCCGTGGGTCAGCAGCTGCACTACGGGTGGGCAGAGGGCATTCCTGAAGGAAAAGCAGAAATTCGGGCCTCGGGACCAGAGGGCTAGAACCAGGTTGTTTAGAAAGCACCCAGGTCTAGCTGGAATTCAAACGCTTGAAAGGAAGCCTGAAGAATCAGCCCAGGCGGCCGCTTTGTTCTCCCCAGAGCGGCTCGCAGCTCAAAGAGCCTTTCCGTTCTGCATTATCGGCCGCCTGGAACACCAAACCCCCAGAAACCAGTTTTACTGCATCAGAAAATGATTTATTCTCTGAAGTTAATGATCTGGAACAATAGACTGGCCTTGGTCAAAAATCAATTCTTATTTGGAGAAGGGGCTGGATAAAGTCTCCTTTTCATTACCAGCCCTGCAGAGGACAATCCTAAATTACGATTGTTCAAGGACAAAGCTTCATTTGGATTGTGGTTTGGGCACATTCGCAATTTTTTCCTTTCATTAATTCGTAAAGCTTAAATCCATACTTGGTGATGACTTGTGTAACTCTCACTTAAAATAAATCAGTTCAATTTGGTTTCCACCTAGAGAAGAGTGGCCTGGCACTCTTGGATACAGTCCTGACAGGGGGGTTATTAAGCGGGTTGTTTGTTGGCTCGCGGCTGTCCAGAACAAATCGGGCCGGCTCGGAGAGCTCGCTGCAATGAGTCACTCTAGCACTTGGGAGGCACTTAGATGTCGTCCCAGGACTCACACAAACCACAATTTCCTGGGTCTTTATATGTGGCGCGAGGAGGAGGAGGGGCAGGGTGGCTCCCGTCTAACAGAGGAAAAGACGGGAGCCCAGGAGAAGGTACTAGACTGGCCAGAGCCCACGAAGACACAGCCTTTTCATTCCTGAGGCTCCATGTTCCCCCTCCAGCCCTTCTTCTGACTGGAGCAACTTTTCCCCAGAGCCAGGAGGCCCAGTAGTATTCCTGATACTGTCTGCTTTATGAGGACGCAAAGACACCTCCACCTTTTCTCCCCAGCAGAGCCCTCTAACCCCACGGACCTTCCACGGACAGACCATCCCAGCTTGGGGTCTCTGTTCCTTCTGCTCCCTGCTTGGACTGCCCCTGCTCCTTTGCTTTAACCTTGGAACAACTCTCACCTTCAGAAGGCACTGTGCTTCCCTCCTACCTGGTGGCATGAATGGTCCTCTCCTGTGCCCTCATAGCCCCCTTTGGGACCCAAAATCAGAGAGTTTGTCACAAGTCCACAGTCAGTTCTCCCTATAAGGCTCTGAGCCTCTTGAGGGCAGCTCTGACTTCTCTCTGTGTCCTCAGAGCTTGGAGTTATGCGGGGCACACTCCTGGGAGGAGCTCCATAAATGTTCCGAGAAAAGAACAAACACACTTTTTTTCCCTAAAATGCCTTCCTTGAACTTTTCTGAATTTCAAATTTCTTGTTGCTTGTGCTATTCCTTTGGCCTTAGACTGTGGGCTGTTACGTGTGGTTATAGGTGGCTTCCTTGGCCAAATATCAACCCTGTCCTTCCTGCAAGCAGCTGTGTCCTTGGAACCACAGCTCAGTGCCTAAGATGGTGCCTCTTTTCCTGAATCTCTTTGAAGAGGTGTTTACCCCATATGTGTGTATGATCCGAATGGCTCCCAGGACCATCAACAAGCAAGCACAATAAGATAACTTCAACGTTAATGACCCAAATGCTGGTGTCTGATGACTCCCATAGCAAAGGCAGGATATCAGCCTCCTAATTGTGCTTAGAGATCTTGGAGTCCCTGGGGAGTGTCAGATGTGATCTCAACCTGTCCATTCATTTTCTTCTGTTCCAGTATCCTTGTTGGGTCATTTCTGGCTATCCCTTTAGAGAGGTCCTTCACCACTGTGACCTTCCCTGACCTTTGTTAGAGCCTCATCTTTGCTCTTACTCCTGCCTTCCAGTGCTCTCCAAATGGAGCTCAGTGTTGCATATGCTTCACCCTTCCTGAATCTAAGTGGGCCCTGGGCCAGGACAAAATGGAGCCCACACTCTGTGCCACCTTTTCACCTGGGTGCCCGGCAACCCAGCCTGTGTTTGGAGCTCATGAAAACAACTGTCAGCTTTTACTTGCAGTTAGAAAAAGACATCAATTTAGTCTTCATTGTTTCATCTCTACTTTCCTCTTTTGTCTAGAAACCTGTGTGCCAGTATATGCAAAAGTCCTGGGGCGGAGGGGCACCTGGGTGGCTCAGTGGGTTAAGCATCTGACTTCTGCTCAGGTCACGATCCCTGGGTCCTGGAATCGAGCCCCGTGTTGGGCTCCCTGCCCAGCGGAGAGACTGCTTCTCCCTCTGACCCCTGCTAGTGCTCTCTCCCACTATCTCCCTCTCTCAAATAAAATTAAAAAAAAAAAAAAAGTCGTGGAGCAGAAAAGAGCCAGGAGGGGGCTGGCTTGACCAGGAGTCTTGGCTTGTGTGTGGTGAGGACCCTGGCTCTGTGTAGACGGTGCATGCCTACGGCTTTTGAGCTTCCAAAGCTGATTTCGTGGATCCTTTGAATTTGCTTATCTAAGCCCCGAAAACCCCCCCCCCCCCCCCCCGTAGATGAGATTATTAGGCACAAGGAGGTTGTGTCAGGGAATAATGCCAGTTGGAATCTGCAAGCGGAATAGGGAGGAAGGCCAAGGTTGGGTCTCACTGGAGAGGCTGAGCTGGCCAGGAGCTCAACAGCATAGGTCAGTGCTGGGGTGACTGGGTATGAAGTGAAGGATAGTTGTGTGGAGAAAGCAGAGGGGCCACCCATCTCCTGGGACCTAGCTACCTACCCTATGGGTCCATTAAGATTTCCTGTAGTCCCTACTTTACCCTCGGTAGGTTTCTTTTTGCTATCACCTTGGCCATTGTACTGTACCTTCAACACTGTCTCTGGGCTCACTTTGACCCTGGGTGTCTTCTTTACCACCACTGGGATTCCTATCATCTTTGCTGTCCTCCATTTCCAGTGGGAAGGACTCTTGCCTACCCTTTCCCTATGTCTGGACCTCTTTTCAATATTTATGTACATCATCTCATTCCTCATGAAAAGCCTGTGAAAGGTAAGAGAGTTGAAATCATCTGCCCAAGGAACACAGCTGGTGAAAGGCAGGGTGAAGACCCAGGTTGGCCTGATAGCAGAGGTTGCATGCCACACCTCCTTCTGCTTCTGCTCAGTTATCATCTACACTTTTGTTTACTGAGGCATAACCACTCTTCCCGTTGTAGTGCTCCTAGATTGAGGGATATCAGTCAGGAGAAGAGTTGGGCTGCACCCAGCAGCTATTTCCTTGTATAGGTTGATCACACCTTTGGAAAGACATCTGCAACAGGTATGGGGAGGGAGATGATAGGAGATACTAATCAGAAAAAGGAATTTAAGTACATAGAAATTTTTGGGTTAGGTAATGTGAATGGGAAATTTAATCTCACCAGATGTTTGTGTTTAGAAATATTTTGTGTGTTATGGTTTTTTAAGGGGTAGAATTAGGATGTATTGATTCAGCTCAATCAGACAAATCTATCTAGGTCAACAATATATGAAGAGAGGCACACATGAAAAAGTGGCAGAGACTACCTTTTATTTAAAAAAACCTTTCCATTCTGAAGAATTTAATACCCATATAAAGGCAGAGAGGAGAAATTCATCTCTATGTATCTACCACCTAATTTCTGTAATTATCAACAATGGCTGACCTTGTTTATTCTATTTCTGGATTCTTTTGAAGCAAATCTCTGACAAATGATACAAACTTGTAAAAATATGTATTATTACTATATCTAATAATTTAATAATAATTCCTTCAACATAAAAACCCAGCTAACATTTAAACTTTCTGAATGTTTAAGAAATGTGATTTTTTTGTCATAGACTTTTTTTTATTTTAATTTTTTTTTTATTATATTATGTTTGTCACCGTACAGTACATCCCTGGTTTCTTTTTTTAAAAAACTTTTTTTTTTTAAAGATTTTATTTATTTATTCAACAGAGAGATAGAGACAGCCAGCGAGA
>NC_048223.1:85891124-85897486 GCF_002007445.2 Ailuropoda melanoleuca
AAAAAAAAAAAAAAAAGTCGTGGAGCAGAAAAGAGCCAGGAGGGGGCTGGCTTGACCAGGAGTCTTGGCTTGTGTGTGGTGAGGACCCTGGCTCTGTGTAGACGGTGCATGCCTACGGCTTTTGAGCTTCCAAAGCTGATTTCGTGGATCCTTTGAATTTGCTTATCTAAGCATCCCGAAAACCCCCCCCCCCCCCCCCCGTAGATGAGATTATTAGGCACAAGGAGGTTGTGTCAGGGAATAATGCCAGTTGGAATCTGCAAGCGGAATAGGGAGGAAGGCCAAGGTTGGGTCTCACTGGAGAGGCTGAGCTGGCCAGGAGCTCAACAGCATAGGTCAGTGCTGGGGTGACTGGGTATGAAGTGAAGGATAGTTGTGTGGAGAAAGCAGAGGGGCCACCCATCTCCTGGGACCTAGCTACCTACCCTATGGGTCCATTAAGATTTCCTGTAGTCCCTACTTTACCCTCGGTAGGTTTCTTTTTGCTATCACCTTGGCCATTGTACTGTACCTTCAACACTGTCTCTGGGCTCACTTTGACCCTGGGTGTCTTCTTTACCACCACTGGGATTCCTATCATCTTTGCTGTCCTCCATTTCCAGTGGGAAGGACTCTTGCCTACCCTTTCCCTATGTCTGGACCTCTTTTCAATATTTATGTACATCATCTCATTCCTCATGAAAAGCCTGTGAAAGGTAAGAGAGTTGAAATCATCTGCCCAAGGAACACAGCTGGTGAAAGGCAGGGTGAAGACCCAGGTTGGCCTGATAGCAGAGGTTGCATGCCACACCTCCTTCTGCTTCTGCTCAGTTATCATCTACCCTTTTGTTTACTGAGGCATAACCACTCTTCCCGTTGTAGTGCTCCTAGATTGAGGGATATCAGTCAGGAGAAGAGTTGGGCTGCACCCAGCAGCTATTTCCTTGTATAGGTTGATCACACCTTTGGAAAGACATCTGCAACAGGTATGGGGAGGGAGATGATAGGAGATACTAATCAGAAAAAGAAATTTAAGTACATAGAAATTTTTGGGTTAGGTAATGTGAATGGGAAATTTAATCTCACCAGATGTTTGTGTTTAGAAATATTTTGTGTGTTATGGTTTTTTAAGGGGTAGAATTAGGATGTATTGATTCAGCTCAATCAGACAAATCTATCTAGGTCAACAATATATGAAGAGAGGCACACATGAAAAAGTGGCAGAGACTACCTTTTATTTAAAAAAACCTTTCCATTCTGAAGAATTTAATACCCATATAAAGGCAGAGAGGAGAAATTCATCTCTATGTATCTACCACCTAATTTCTGTAATTATCAACAATGGCTGACCTTGTTTATTCTATTTCTGGATTCTTTTGAAGCAAATCTCTGACAAATGATACAAACTTGTAAAAATATGTATTATTACTATATCTAATAATTTAATAATAATTCCTTCAACATAAAAATCCAGCTAACATTTAAACTTTCTGAATGTTTAAGAAATGTGATTTTTTTGTCATAGACTTTTTTTTTATTTTAATGTTTTTTTTTTATTATATTATGTTTGTCACCGTACAGTACATCCCTGGTTTCTGATGTAAAGTTTANACTTATAAGCTTTCAAAACAGTGATTCTAGAATATCCTTCAAAGATGCACAACTTTCCCTTCTATTGAGCATTATCATGGAACTTAGTTCCATGATGCTGTTGGTGCTATTGAGCACCGTGATGAACTTAATAGATTGAACTATATTTTGTTGAAGCTATTATCCTTACTCATGCTCATATTGTTTCATCTTTGCCTGTGAGCACCTATTCAAATTGGCTTGAGTCCAGTTGATGTGATCGGACTAGTCACTGATAGCTTCCTCACTTCCTGCTCAGATGAGATGTAATAGACTAACCGTTTTCATGTCCTGATCCAGAATCTGCCATTTCTCCTTGGAAATCTGACTCTGACTCCATTCATGGGAAATGCTATTTGGAGACCACCCTCTGAGTGCTAGGGCTGCTCATTGTTATTGGATCGATTGTTGTTTTTAGATGTTTTCAGTAAACATACCTAGGAAATGANCTTCCTTAGATGGTGTTGTGACTTCTCTTGGAAGACATGGAGTGCCTGGTTGTTTCTTTTTCCTGATTAGCAGCCATGATGACCATAGCCCAGGTCTATTAATTCATTAGGGGTTACCACATAGTGTCATTCGAACTTCTTTGTTTTTCTCCATTCATAAGCTGGAAAACATCTACAAAGAAAAACTTCAATTCATTGACTGTTGCATTACCCAGAAACCAAATTTGTATAGGAAAGAGAATTATGCTTTATTCTTCCCCTTTACTTATAAGCTTTCAAAACAGTGATTCTAGAATATCCTTCAAAGATGCACAACTTTCCCTTCTATTGAGCATTATCATGGAACCTAGTTCCATGATGCTGTTGGTGCTATTGAACACCATGATGAACTTAATAGATTGAACCATATTTTGTTGAAGCTATTATCCTTACTCATGCTCATATTGTTTCATCTTTGCCTGTGAGCACCTATTCAAATTGGCTTGAGTCCAGTTGATGTGATCGGACTAGTCACTGATAGCTTCCTCACTTCCTGCTCAGACGAGATGTAATAGACTAACCGTTTTCATGTCCTGATCCAGAATCTGCCATTTCTCCTTGGAACTCTGACTCCATTCATGGGAAATGCTATTTGGAGACCACCCTCTGAGTGCTAGGGCTGCTCATTGCTATTGGATCGATTGTTGTTTTTAGATGTTTTCAGTAAACATACCTAGGAAATGTGTGTTTGTTTTTAAATAAAAGACGTCATGGATTCATACTGATAATTCCAATTCTAATTCAGGATTATTGAGTTTTTACTTAACCATATCAACCTGATATCTGTATCTCCTTTCTCTTATGCTGAAAATTCCTGGTCTCAACTGATACCCGCATAGTCTTCTAGCATTTTTCCATAAAAATGCACAACAGAGGCTGAGTTTTTAATTTTCTGGCAATCACAGGAGAGAAGGAACTGGTTTAGCGTTTGGGAGGAGTCTACCAGAGTGTGTATAACGATTCCATGTGTATGTGGGCCAGTTCGATTTGAGGGTAAAAGAAAAGGAGCGTACTGGCCCTGAAATATTGAAAACTCTTGGTCACTTCCTGTCTGTGGTTTATCCTACCAGCTGGATCTCAGGTCACTGAGTGTTTCTGAATGCACCTGTTCTACCTATCAGCTCCACTTCGTGCGGAAACTCTGTCCTGGGAGCAGTAGAGCTCGTGTTGCTGGTGACTCTACTTAGTATGGGTTACTCATGATGGTGGTATGTTGGATGCCTCAATTAGTCTTTTGTCCCTTGTTTCCACCAAAGGGAGTTGAGCGTATTTATCCCCCAGGAGGAGGATAAATAGGATGGACCTCCTTCAGCCACCACACTGATGCACTATCTGTTTCACACTGCCAGCTTGTTTTTAGCAAAACTGTACCCTTATTGCCTCTCTGGGGTCCATTCCTATTTTTACATGTGCCATGCATATTTGGGTCCATTTTTTATGCTATTAAAATAGCTGAATATGAAAGTGGGGTTGGGGAAACCCACAGTTACCTTCCCATGTGCCAAAGCTTTTCTCTGCTCCCAATCTTCTTAGGTTTTCTTTGAGGAAGGAGAAGCAAGGATATTGATTTTGCCTGGTTTGCTAGGGGAGAGGGTCATCATTCACTAATGGTTATGCATGGAGTGGGAAAATCTCCTTTGGCACTTTCAAATGACACTCCATAAAATCACTCACTATCACTGTAGTATCCTGTTCATAGCTCCACATGATGACCAGACAATGAAAAGGTAACAAGTTTTGCTTGTGACATAGGAAAGAATTGAAAGGCTGGCTTATGCTCAACCTTAAGTCAGATTTATGCTCAACCTGGAGTCAGATTTATCAGAGCTCTACTGTCTGGGTTCTGGACACTGTCCCTGCCAATAAGAAAGTGACATTTTGGTCCCTGTCTTCTATTGTCATTATCTGGGTGTTCAGGATCCTTGGAGTTGGGCAAGACTTTCACATCTCCTATATCCTGAACATGGTATTATTTTAACTTCCAAACACTATCCGTGTTTTTACTATAGGAATCTGCAAGGTTTGAATCTTAAAGGAATTGTCTAATACACATCAAGTCTACTTCTTAGGTTAGGACATAATGAGCTGTGGAGGCGGCATCGGTTTGTCAGTGGGGTGGTTTGAAGTAGGACAGAATGGAGATGGGTTCTGACACTGCTACTTACTAACTGGATGACCTTGGATAAATCAGCTGACTTCATCACATCCCAGTTCTTTATGTATACACAGAAGTGTTAGTACCTACTTCATAAAGTCCAGAGAGTTCAATGAGTCAATGGCACAGTTCAACTGCACAGTCAGTGGATGTGAGTTTCCTTCCCCATCTGGATTGCCACCTGAATTATTGAATAAAAATAATAAAATAATTGAATGAAATAGTTTCCACTTGCGAGATTCCANTAAATCAGCTGACTTCATCACATCCCAGTTCTTTATGTATACACAGAAGTGTTAGTACCTACTTCATAAAGTCCAGAGAGTTCAATGAGTCAATGGCACAGTACAACTGCACAGTGGATGTGAGTTTCCTTCCACATCTGGATTGCCACCTGAATTATTGAATAAAAATAATAAAATAATTGAATGAAATAGTTTTCACTTGCGAGATTCCGCCCTCTTCCCTTGCTTTGAAGCTGTCTTCCCCTGTCCCTTCCCTCCTCTCATTTTCCTTTGGCCCCCTCTCTCTGACTCGGTTATCTCTCTCCCTCCCTTTTCCCTCCTCTCTCTCCATTGAAGTTGAAACAGGACCATGTTACACACCATGATATGGCTCTTGATTAAAACAATAATGATCAAAGCTCTGGAAGTGCTCAGCTCCAGGGGCTTTCTGGAATTTCCAAGATGAACTATAATCAGTTTTCATCTGCTGCCTTTCTTTATTAGAGATTCAGTGAATTTGGCAGCATCACAATGCAGGATGTGCAGAAAGACCACATTCTACGACAAATCTACTTTGTTTGTGGCTTGTGTTCTAGGCTCCCATAGCTCTGTGTGTAGGAACAGTGGCTGGAGGTCTGGCAAGGTTGCTGCCTGGATCCCCATGCCTTATCTGTCCATCTTCTAGGAAGACAATTTTTTCCTCACCCAGCTTTCTGGGTTTATCCGTTATGAACTGAGTAAAAACTGAGAAATGAAGTCAAACTCATGTCTTTCCAAATTCAAGGAGCAGAAATTTCTTTTTAGTTTCCCCCTTTGCATGTGTAAGGTATTTCAAGTCCTGGGCTTCACACTTACATGGGGATGTCTTTTCAAACACTAATTTGGGGCCATGCAAAGCTAAACTCCTTTCTTATCAGTAGGACTAAAAGACCACCCCATCCATCCATCCATCCATCCATTCCTCTACCCCAGTGTCTACTTGTCTGCTTACTCACTGAGCCATTCATTAATATATTGAACAAATATTTACTATCAATCTGTGTTGTGCAGGACACTGTTCTAGGCACTGAAAGTTGGTATAGAATAAAATTCATACTAATCCTTCCCTGAAGGAGTTTTCAGTCTGGTAGGGAAGTGGGGACAAATGTACATTTCTTTATAATGCGGCAGACCATGATAAATCTCACAGTGGTATAGGCAAATGTAGATAGGAGTACAGACAAGGGAGAGATCACTTCTGCCTGGAGTTAGGATCCAGTTGTGTGTCATAAAATAGGTACCCCTTGAGTTTGAAGAACTGGGTGGAATTTCAACAGGTGGCAAAGGAATGAAGAGCATTACATGCAGGGGAAATGAACTTATAAAGGCAAATGTGGGAAAGTGCAGTGTATTTTTAAACATATTAGATGGTGGATGTTAGGCAGGGCGGGGGTGGATTAAATTAGAAACTCAGGCTGGGATCTGATGCTGGAGAGTTGTAAGTATTCAGCCAGGGGTTTTGACCTGCAGTGGGAATCAGTCCACAGCAGCACATTCCTTTATTTCTCTTAATCAGGATTAATTTGCCCTGAGGCCCCACCTGTCAGGCTGGCAGGAGACCCAGTAGCAATTAAAATGAGACTTCATCCCCTCTTCCATGGTTTCATCAAAGAATCTCAGGCTTATCTGGTGTCAGAAAAATTGGGAAAGGACTCAGGTCTGTCTTTCCTCTGGCGATCTTGTTCTCCAGCTGCCTAGTGCAGCTGGAGAGTTCTCCCCATCCTCGGCCGGAAGTGTCTCCTCTCTGCTGGCTTCTGCCTCTTTTCAGAAAGCTTTCACTTTATCCTCTCCATTACTGGACACATGAAAGACCAATACTCTTTAATGGACCTATAGTGTGTGTGTGTG
>NC_048223.1:85900513-85902927 GCF_002007445.2 Ailuropoda melanoleuca
AAGGAACTGGTTTAGCGTTTGGGAGGAGTCTACCAGAGTGTGTATAACGATTCCATGTGTATGTGGGCCAGTTCGATTTGAGGGTAAAAGAAAAGGAGCGTACTGGCCCTGAAATATTGAAAACTCTTGGTCACTTCCTGTCTGTGGTTTATCCTACCAGCTGGATCTCAGGTCACTGAGTGTTTCTGAATGCACCTGTTCTACCTATCAGCTCCACTTCGTGCGGAAACTCTGTCCTGGGAGCAGTAGAGCTCGTGTTGCTGGTGACTCCACTTAGTATGGGTTACTCATGATGGTGGTAGGTTGGATGCCTCAATTAGTCTTTTGTCCCTTGTTTCCACCAAAGGGAGTTGAGCGTATTTATCCCCCAGGAGGAGGATAAATAGGATGGACCTCCTTCAGCCACCACACTGATGCACTATCTGTTTCACAGTGCCAGCTTGTTTTTAGCAAAACTGTACCCTTATTGCCTCTCTGGGGTCCATTCCTATTTTTACATGTGCCGTGCATATTTGGGTCCATTTTTTATGCTATTAAAATAGCTGAATATGAAAGTGGGGTTGGGGAAACCCACAGTTACCTTCCCATGTGCCAAAGCTTTTCTCTGCTCCCAATCTTCTTAGGTTTTCTTTGAGGAAGGAGAAGCAAGGATATTGATTTTGCCTGGTTTGCTAGGGGAGAGGGTCATCATTCACTAATGGTTATGCATGGAGTGGGAAAATCTCCTTTGGCACTTTCAAATGACACTCCATAAAATCACTCACTATCACTGTAGTATCCTGTTCATAGCTCCACATGATGACCAGACAATGAAAAGGTAACAAGTTTTGCTTGTGACATAGGAAAGAATTGAAAGGCTGGCTTATGCTCAACCTTAAGTCAGATTTATGCTCAACCTGGAGTCAGATTTATCAGAGCTCTACTGTCTGGGTTCTGGACACTGTCCCTGCCAATAAGAAAGTGACATTTTGGTCCCTGTCTTCTATTGTCATTATCTGGGTGTTCAGGATCCTTGGAGTTGGGCAAGACTTTCACATCTNCAATGAAAAGGTAACAAGTTTTGCTTGTGACATAGGAAAGAATTGAAAGGCTGGCTTATGCTCAACCTTAAGCCAAATATTGGAGTCAGATTTATCAGAGCTCTACTGTCTGGGTTCTGGACACTCTCCCTGCCAATAAGAAAGTGACATTTTGGTCCCTGTCTTCTATTGTCATTATCTGGGTGTTCGGGATCCTTGGAGTTGGGCAAGACTTTCACATCTCCTATATCCTGAACATGGTATTATTTTAACTTCCAAACACTATCCGTGTTTTTACTATAGGAATCTGCAAGGTTTGAATCTTAAAGGAATTGTCTAATACACATCAAGTCTACTTCTTAGGTTAGGACATAATGAGCTGTGGAGGCGGCATCGGTTTGTCAGTGGGGTGGTTTGAAGTAGGACAGAATGGAGATGGGTTCTGACACTGCCACTTACTAACTGGATGACCTTGGATAAATCAGCTGACTTCATCACATCCCAGTTCTTTATGTATACACAGAAGTGTTAGTACCTACTTCATAAAGTCCAGAGAGTTCAATGAGTCAATGGCACAGTACAACTGCACAGTGGATGTGAGTTTCCTTCCACATCTGGATTGCCACCTGAATTATTGAATAAAAATAATAAAATAATTGAATGAAATAGTTTTCACTTGCGAGATTCCGCCCTCTTCCCTTGCTTTGAAGCTGTCTTCCCCTGTCCCTTCCCTCCTCTCATTTTCCTTTGGCCCCCTCTCTCTGACTCGGTTATCTCTCTCCCTCCCTTTTCCCTCCTCTCTCTCCATTGAAGTTGAAACAGGACCATGTTACACACCATGATATGCCTCTTGATTAAAACAATAATGATCAAAGCTCTGGAAGTGCTCAGCTCCAGGGGCTTTCTGGAATTTCCAAGATGAACTATAATCAGTTTTCATCTGCTGCCTTTCTTTATTAGAGATTCAGTGAATTTGGCAGCATCACAATGCAGGATGTGCAGAAAGACCACATTCTACGACTTGTGTTCTAGGCTCCCGTAGCTCTGTGTGTAGGAACAGTGGCTGGAGGTCTGGCAAGGTTGCTGCCTGGATCCCCATGCCTTATCTATCCCTCTTCTAGGAAGACAATTTTTTCCTCACCCAGCTTTCTGGGTTTATCCATTATGAACTGGGTAAAAACTGAGAAATGAAGTCAAACTCATGTCTTTCCAAATTCAAGGAGCAGAAATTTCTTTTTAGTTTCCCCCTTTGCATGTGTAAGGTATTTCAAGTCCTGGGCTTCACACTTACATGGGGATGTCTTTTCAAACACTAATTTGGGGCCATGCAAAGCTAAACTCCTTTCTTATCAGTAGGACTAAAAGACCACTCCATCCATCCATCCATCCATCCAT
>NC_048223.1:85908690-85914459 GCF_002007445.2 Ailuropoda melanoleuca
TGGAGTCAGATTTATCAGAGCTCTACTGTCTGGGTTCTGGACACTCTCCCTGCCAATAAGAAAGTGACATTTTGGTCCCTGTCTTCTATTGTCATTATCTGGGTGTTCAGGATCCTTGGAGTTGGGCAAGACTTTCACATCTCCTATATCCTGAACATGGTATTATTTTAACTTCCAAACACTATCCGTGTTTTTACTATAGGAATCTGCAAGGTTTGAATCTTAAAGGAATTGTCTAATACACATCAAGTCTACTTCTTAGGTTAGGACATAATGAGCTGTGGAGGCGGCATCGGTTTGTCAGTGGGGTGGTTTGAAGTAGGACAGAATGGAGATGGGTTCTGACACTGCTACTTACTAACTGGATGACCTTGGATAAATCAGCTGACTTCATCACATCCCAGTTCTTTATGTATACACAGAAGTGTTAGTACCTACTTCATAAAGTCCAGAGAGTTCAATGAGTCAATGGCACAGTTCAACTGCACAGTCAGTGGATGTGAGTTTCCTTCCCCATCTGGATTGCCACCTGAATTATTGAATAAAAATAATAAAATAATTGAATGAAATAGTTTCCACTTGCGAGATTCCACCCTCTTCCCTTGCTTTGAAGCTGTCTTCCCCTGTCCCTTCCCTCCTCTCATTTTCCTTTGGCCCCCTCTCTCTGACTCGGTTATCTCTCTCCCTCCCTTTTCCCTCCTCTCTCTCCATTGAAGTTGAAACAGGACCATGTTACACACCATGATATGCCTCTTGATTAAAACAATAATGATCAAAGCTCTGGAAGTGCTCAGCTCCAGGGGCTTTCTGGAATTTCCAAGATGAACTATAATCAGTTTTCATCTGCTGCCTTTCTTTATTAGAGATTCAGTGAATTTGGCAGCATCACAATGCAGGATGTGCAGAAAGACCACATTCTACGACAAATCTACTTTGTTTGTGGCTTGTGTTCTAGGCTCCCATAGCTCTGTGTGTAGGAACAGTGGCTGGAGGTCTGGCAAGGTTGCTGCCTGGATCCCCATGCCTTATCTGTCCATCTTCTAGGAAGACAATTTTTTCCTCACCCAGCTTTCTGGGTTTATCCGTTATGAACTGAGTAAAAACTGAGAAATGAAGTCAAACTCATGTCTTTCCAAATTCAAGGAGCAGAAATTTCTTTTTAGTTTCCCCCTTTGCATGTGTAAGGTATTTCAAGTCCTGGGCTTCACACTTACATGGGGATGTCTTTTCAAACACTAATTTGGGGCCATGCAAAGCTAAACTCCTTTCTTATCAGTAGGACTAAAAGACCACCCCATCCATCCATCCATCCATCCATTCCTCTACCCCAGTGTCTACTTGTCTGCTTACTCACTGAGCCATTCATTAATATATTGAACAAATATTTACTATCAATCTGTGTTGTGCAGGACACTGTTCTAGGCACTGAAAGTTGGTATAGAATAAAATTCATACTAATCCTTCCCTGAAGGAGTTTTCAGTCTGGTAGGGAAGTGGGGACAAATGTACATTTCTTTATAATGCAGCAGACCATGATAAATCTCACAGTGGTATAGGCAAATGTAGATAGGAGTACAGACAAGGGAGAGATCACTTCTGCCTGGAGTTAGGATCCAGTTGTGTGTCATAAAATAGGTACCCCTTGAGTTTGAAGAACTGGGTGGAATTTCAACAGGTGGCAAAGGAATGAAGAGCATTACATGCAGGGGAAATGAACTTATAAAGGCAAATGTGGGAAAGTGCAGTGTATTTTTAAACATATTATATGGTGGATGTTAGGCAGTGCAGGGGTGGATTAAACTAGAAACTCAGGCTGGGATCTGACNCAGGGCGGGGGTGGATTAAATTAGAAACTCAGGCTGGGATCTGATGCTGGAGAGTTGTAAGTATTCAGCCAGGGGTTTTGACCTGCAGTGGGAATCAGTCCACAGCAGCACATTCCTTTATTTCTCTTAATCAGGATTAATTTGCCCTGAGGCCCCACCTGTCAGGCTGGCAGGAGACCCAGTAGCAATTAAAATGAGACTTCATCCCCTCTTCCATGGTTTCATCAAAGAATCTCAGGCTTATCTGGTGTCAGAAAAATTGGGAAAGGACTCAGGTCTGTCTTTCCTCTGGCGATCTTGTTCTCCAGCTGCCTAGTGCAGCTGGAGAGTTCTCCCCATCCTCGGCCGGAAGTGTCTCCTCTCTGCTGGCTTCTGCCTCTTTTCAGAAAGCTTTCACTTTATCCTCTCCATTACTGGACACATGAAAGACCAATACTCTTTAATGGACCTATAGTGTGTGTGTGTGCACACACACACATATACACACACTTACTCATGTGCAGACACACTCATACATTCACACAAAACTCTTAAACTGTCCCAAGAGTAGGGACAGCTTAGAGCTTCAGAAACAAGACCAGGCTCTCTTTCCTGGAGTGGGGATTGGGAGAGGAGATACAGATACCAGTTTCTTTCTAAACAACTCCCTTAGGTACAGAGCTACTTCATGAGATGAAGGGAACTGTCTAGAAACTTTGAGTAGGAAAGTGACAGGTTAGTGCTGATCTTTGGTAAGAGCTCCCTGGTTTGCAGTGGCAGATGTAGCTATCCTCAGGGTCTAGTTTAGGGTATGGCCACAGTCACAGCTCAATGCATGCTTATTCAGTGAATGTGTGCGCAAAAGAATGGCAAACTAGAGTAACAGTTCGGAAGGAGAGCGAATCCCTGAATCACAGATGTTACCATGCAAATGGAGACGAATCACCCAACAAGGAAATTCAGAGAAGTGAAAGGANCAGTGAATGTGTGCGCAAAAGAATGGCAAACTAGAGTAACAGTTCGGAAGGAGAGCGAATCCCTGAATCACAAATGTTACCATGCAAATGGAGACGAATCACCCAACAAGGAACTTCAGAGAAGTGAAAGGACTGGCTGGAAATGAACAGGAATGGCTACAACCTCTGGGTGGCTCCCCTACGAAGTGGGGCTGTAGAGACACCCTGTGGCTACCTATCAAAGGCTCCTCTGACCCTCGGTTTCCTCTCAACATGGAGGCTGTCCTGGGCTTTGAATGACTCAGACATGGAACTGGGGAGCTGGGAAGAACCAGAGGAAATGGAAGACTATGGGAAGGAAGAGAGAGGCTGCTTTGCAGGGAGAGGCATACTTGACTTTGCCATCTAAACTCCAGGCCCGAAGGGTGGGACCAAGGCAGGCACTGAGGCTGGTAGACTAAGTGACAAGAGCCAGCTCTGACTCAGTAACCTCAGCTCCTGGAGTCCTGACTCATAGAGAGCTTAGGGTCAGGGAGGGATGGGCTATGCAGGCAGTGGCATTGACAGCCACCTGTTGGAAGGGCTGAGAATATAAAGAAAATGAGATGGGCTGACCCCTCTCCGAGTTAATGGAGGATTCTAGGATCCAGGGAACCATGCTTCCATCATCTCAGTAGGAATTTTTACTCTTCGCTTCCACTGAGCACCAATTCAGGGTGGCTCCAGGCTTGGGGCTTGGGTCAAGAATGGGAAACTTTTTACCTATCTAGAGGGGGGTCTTCGCTATTGCCAGAAGCTGTGGCCAAGGCAGTCTGGTTCTCATGCTTACTCCCTAGTGTTTAGTTGGAGATTACTGCAGGAGCCCACCTTTCCTCTCCTCGAAGGGACTCCTTCCAAGGACTTCCTGACCAGATCAGGTATCACAGGTGCTTTGAGACTACTTTCCTTTGATTCTCTACTCAGTTTTGCCAAGTTAGGTTTAAGACCAGCACTTTCCCATTCTGGGAAGGACCAGGGTATCAGAGGCAATAAATACACTGTCTTCACCTCATGCCTGAGTAGCTGTCCCATCTCCTCCCCTTGGGCCTTCAGATCTCCCTGAAGCACAGGGTATTTCCCCCGTCATCTGGAAGTCAGTCTGTCACCCACATGACATGTGGATCTCAGACCTGGGCACACACAACCGACTTCTGAATGGTCAAGGACAACAAGTTCTTGGATGTGTAGCCCTTCATAAAGGTAGACCCATGCTGAGGCTTATGAGCAATAACAAGAAAGATTAGCAATAAACAAAGTTGGTAGTGAAGCTAAGTGGGCAGACATTTTTTAATTTGCCCCTGGTCTGATTATCTGGCCTTTGTAGAAGCTTCTGGTGATCACGGTTGTGCTCAGGGGCTTTTCTCTCCTCTCTCCCCCTTTCCTCTGGATCTTCCTCCTTTCTTCCTTCTTCCCTCCTTCCTCTTCCTTCTCCTCTTCCTCTTTTCCCTTCTCTTTCCCCTATTGCTGCTCCTCTTCCTTCTTCTCTCTCTTTGTCTCTTTGTTTCTCTGCCTCTGTTTCCATCTCTCCCTCTTACTCTGTCTTTCATAATTGCTTTAGAAGTCCTTTGTTAATTCCATGACTTCTTGGCCATGTACCCAGCCCCAGGGATACATAAAATTTACATAACTTGGGGTTCCAGAAACACAATGGTAAGCTTATTGGTGGGGTTGAAAATTGAGAATATCCTAGAAGGTGATAAATCTCCTGGACAGGATTTCACCAAGACCCTCTTCTGCTGCCCATCTTGGGATGGGGCAAGAATGTGGATCCTGAGAATGCTGATTGAGTCATAGTCTTGCCCTTCTGTAGTTTATTCTCAGACAAGACTTTCTCCAATACATCGTTTTACTTAATCTGCCCAACAAATCAACAAATAAGGTGTCTTTAAAAGCCTTTCCCTCTTTTTATTACACCAACTTTTAAACTATAGACAGTTTAAGAGACTAATATAGTGAATACCTATATATCTCTCACCCAAATTCAACAATTGTTAACCTTTTGCTGAATCTGCTTCTTGTTCTATCCTTTTTATTCTGCCCTGAACCTTCTCACAGGAAATTGCAAGCCTCATAAAACTTCACCTCTAAATACTTCAACATGCATCTCCTAAAAATAAGGACCTTCTCCCACATAACCATTATGCTGTTTTCACACCTGAGAAAATTAGTAATAGCTCAATATCATTTAAAACCCAGCTCACACTCAGATGTTCCAGTTGTTCCTCAAATGTCTTTTCTGGCCTTTGTTTGTTTGTTTTTTAATCAAGATCCAATTAAGTTTTGTGCATCAAAACATCCATTTTTTTTTTTTTAAGGATGCGAAAACTAATGCTTCCCCAGCCATCCCCTGGAAGCGAGTAAGCTTGCCTAAGGTCAGGCAAACCCCTGGACAGTGAACCTGAGATTCCCAACCATGGCTGTAGGAATCCAAGTCTACACATCCCTTATATCAACAGTCCCCAGATCTGGCTTTCATAGGCCAGCCCCATTTCCAAAAAGAATTTCAGATGCCAACCCAAGGTTGTCAACCTTTTATGCCACATGTAAGCATTTTTTAAAAAACAAAAACCTATCATCTATTATTGCTATCACTTAACATAAATAATAACATTTTAATGCCCAAATCAAAGACACAGTTTCAGAATATAGAATGATCTTGCAGGAGTCCAGTTCCCCTGGTGGCTGTGGGATCACAGGGCTGGGCTGGAGAAGACTCTAAGCCCTCCCGATGGCTGAGCTTGTAGGAAGGGCCTCTGAGGGCCAGGAGCTCATTAGCTGGCCATGGGGGCCATGGAGCAGGGGCTGAGGACTTTAGGGATTTTCACATGAACTCCTGTTGTCCTATATTCCCCTGTCTCCTGCAGATGCAGATGTCCCCCTGCCTCACCAGCGTTTCATTGTAACAATGTTTGAACATCTTCCACCACTGCCATTTTATCCAATGTTTTTAGCTACAGCCCTCTGTGTGT
>NC_048223.1:85914583-85916242 GCF_002007445.2 Ailuropoda melanoleuca
CTGATGTGGGGCTCGATCCCATAACGCCGGGATCACTCCCTGAGCCGAAGGCAGACGCTTAACCGCTGTGCCACCCAGGCTCCCCAACAGCCCTCTCTGTGTTTCTGCACAGTTCCTTGTCGTCAGCTCCTCAATTGCGGGGAGGCTTTTGAACAGTGTTTGTCCTATGGTAGGGTGGCCTGCCCTCTTGCTTTCATCCCCATGTCTGGGAGGGCTGTGTGATGGCTCACAGGGAGCCTGACTTCCAGCTCCTACATCATTCACACACTCTGGTGTGTTGGGTGAAGTCTTGTTTGGAGTACAGAGCAGGGTGAGGGCTGGCCAGCCCCGGCCCACAGGGCAGGNTCACGCCCTGAGCCGAAGGCAGACGCTTAACCGCTGTGCCACCCAGGCTCCCCAACAGCCCTCTCTGTGTTTCTGCACAGTTCCTTGTCATCAGCTCCTCAGTTGCGGGGAGGCTTTTGAACAGTGTTTGTCCTATGGTAGGGTGGCCTGCCCTCTTGCTTTCATCCCCATGTCTGGGAGGGCTGTGTGATGGCTCACAGGGAGCCTGACTTCCAGCTCCTACATCATTCACACACTCTGGTGTGTTGGGTGAAGTCTTGTTTGGAGTACAGAGCAGGGTGAGGGCTGGCCAGCCCCGGCCCACAGGGCAGGTCCTCCCTGCGGGGACATGCATGGTGGCCTCCTTCCCGTACTGGCCCTCAGTCCTCAGCTCCATCTTATCATCTCTCTCGGCTCAGACTCCTGCAGCACCTGGTGGTCAGTCCTTGAAGTTTGTTGTCCATCATGGAAGATATGTGGGAGACAGAAAGATTTTGGAGAGAGTAGAGGCCATGATTTTCTGCCCTGCCAGTGCCTCCTAATTCCTTGTTGGGGGCAGGTGATCCCCCAGGGAGCCAGCCTCACCCTGCCTTGCCCTCCACACAGGGACTGTCAAGTCCGCTGAGGAGTTGCCTGGGAAGACAGTCCTGTGCTCTGGCCTACCATTCCTTGCCCGGAGGTCCGGGAAGCCTCTGGAGCTTCTGCTTGTTTCCATCTCACCACAAGTGCTGAAAGCAGGCTGGACGTGCCGCTGGTGAGCCCTGCCTCTATTTGTAGCCATGGGTTCATCACTCACAGCCCCCGCCTCTCAGGAGGGAATCCAAGGAGTCCGTGGGGAGGAAGCATGGGGACCAGCAGGCACCAGGATGCAGGGGTGGGGTGAGGGCAGGCTAGTCTGGGAACCCATCTGATGATACCTGGGACAGAATCAAGAGTGCAATGCAGTCTTCCTGCTGGGAGCCAGAGCCGCTGCTCCAAACTGGAGGCTGGGAAGCTGAGATGACAGCTGGGGGGATTGGCTTTGCCCCCCGGGGAGACTCCCCAGTCCCCTTGAAGCATGGAGACAAAGCCTCACAGGGTTCTGTGCAAAAAGCTTGATCCAGGAGAAGAGGAAACTTCCTTCTAGGGCACCACACCTTCTGTGAGCCCCAGGAGGAGCGGCCGGGTGCTTCGTTCCCAGGCTACCGAGCTGTCCTCTGAGTCCAGCCTCTGCACTGAATTCTCTGCCCGGGGAGTGGTGCCCACCAGACAGTGACACACACACGGCTGGCCTGCCTGCTGGGCGGCTTCCAGGACAGCGGCTTCAAGGTGAGCTAGTTGGAGTATGGGGCTAGA
>NC_048223.1:85924383-85934183 GCF_002007445.2 Ailuropoda melanoleuca
TTTCATCCCCATGTCTGGGAGGGCTGTGTGATGGCTCACAGGGAGCCTGACTTCCAGCTCCTACATCATTCACACACTCTGGTGTGTTGGGTGAAGTCTTGTTTGGAGTACAGAGCAGGGTGAGGGCTGGCCAGCCCCGGCCCACAGGGCAGGTCCTCCCTGGCGGGGACATGCATGGTGGCCTCCTTCCCGTACTGGCCCTCAGTCCTCAGCTCCATCTTATCATCTCTCTCGGCTCAGACTCCTGCAGCACCTGGTGGTCAGTCCTTGAAGTTTGTTGTCCATCATGGAAGATATGTGGGAGACAGAAAGATTTTGGAGAGAGTAGAGGCCATGATTTTCTGCCCTGCCAGTGCCTCCTAATTCCTTGTTGGGGGCAGGTGATCCCCCAGGGAGCCAGCCTCACCCTGCCTTGCCCTCCACACAGGGACTGTCAAGTCCGCTGAGGAGTTGCCTGGGAAGACAGTCCTGTGCTCTGGCCTACCATTCCTTGCCCGGAGGTCCGGGAAGCCTCTGGAGCTTCTGCTTGTTTCCATCTCACCACAAGTGCTGAAAGCAGGCTGGACGTGCCGCTGGTGAGCCCTGCCTCTATTTGTAGCCATGGGTTCATCACTCACAGCCCCCGCCTCTCAGGAGGGAATCCAAGGAGTCCGTGGGGAGGAAGCATGGGGACCAGCAGGCACCAGGATGCAGGGGTGGGGTGAGGGCAGGCTAGTCTGGGAACCCATCTGATGATACCTGGGACAGAATCAAGAGTGCAATGCAGTCTTCCTGCTGGGAGCCAGAGCCGCTGCTCCAAACTGGAGGCTGGGAAGCTGAGATGACAGCTGGGGGGATTGGCTTTGCCCCCCGGGGAGACTCCCCAGTCCCCTTGAAGCATGGAGACAAAGCCTCACAGGGTTCTGTGCAGAAAGCTTGATCCAGGAGAAGAGGAAACTTCCTTCTAGGGCACCACACCTTCTGTGAGCCCCAGGAGGAGCGGCCGGGTGCTTGGTTCCCAGGCTACCGAGCTGTCCTCTGAGTCCAGCCTCTGCACTGAATTCTCTGCCCAGGGAGTGGTGCCCACCAGACAGTGACACACACACGGCTGGCCTGCCTGCTGGGCGGCTTCCAGGACAGCGGCTTCAAGGTGAGCTAGTTGGAGTATGGGGCTAGATGACACCTTTCTACATGGAGCATGGAGGTTATTAGCCCCACTGCTTCCAGAACAGAGAGCACGTGTTGGAGAAACTACACAGACACACACACACACACACACACACACACACACACACACACCTGTCCCCATGCACACACACAGACACACAAACAGCACACGCTACACGCAGACCTTGCAGAGACTATACGCTTAGGATACACACATAACATAGCACAGATACACATACCAGCCACTCTACACACATACTTCACACACACACCACACTCTACACACAGCCTCATTCTCAGTGGTCACCTGCCCCTCTTGGGCCCTGTGTTCCTGGAATTATGGTACTTGTCCTTGGGTCCCTGTGTGCCCGTGTGACAGGGCGAGTTCCCGGTGCCTCCCTGGTGTCCAGTGGAGGATGGCAGGACGGCAGAGAGGACCGCATGGGGGCGCTGAGGGATCTCGGTGCCCTGGCCTCTCCCTTGGCGGGCCTCATCTGTCCCTCAGGTGCATGGGTGTCAGGGTGGGACCTGCCATGGGGCAAGGGAGAGGTGTAGCACCTGGAGAGCCCAAGGAGCTTCAGTACATCTTCTTGGGGAAGAAGCTTCTAGCAGGATGTCTAATTGTGGGGACAGCCCTGGGACTGGAAAGAAAAGCTGGTTCCCGGGCGACAACGCTCTTGGAGGCAGTCTCAAGATCTGGCCACATTCCTCAGTGTCTCTTTCTTGGCTGCTTGTGGACCCCATAAAGCTGACCATTTGACTGCCTCTGGACCAGAACCAGATAGAATTTTCATCATGTATACCTGTTCTGGTGTGGCTTTCTTCACTGGAGGTGTTTGAAGGGCAAAGAGACTTTGAGTCCTGAAAATGCTTGACTGCTCTGGACTGGAGGACGAATCAATGTCATAAAATTTGGAATGAAGACGGCATCTGGCACGTACTAAGTGTTCAGCAAACATTCAGTGAAGGCACGGAGGAGTGTGCTTTGTCAGAAGAGACGGAAAGGAAGGGAAGGGAGACTCTTCAGCTTAGGGAGGAAGGACATTGTGCAGCACACAACCACCCTAAGAGGCTCTACACACACCCATGGAGGACGTGAGTGGACAGTTTCATGAGTCCAAGAGGCCATAGAACCAATGATGCCCCTTCCACCTCTGCAGTCTTGGCAGCTGTGTGGACCCTTCCAGGGCCTTCGCTTCTGCTCTGAGCTTGGAGGCTGCTTCTTTGGAAAGTTTTGGGGGCATTAATTAAAAAAGGATTTGGAAGTCCAGGCAGGGAAGGAATTTCTGCACTTCTGCACAAACCAGGAGAATTAATTGGCCTCATAGTGTAACCGACATGAAACAAGAGAGGAGAGAAAACAAGTTTTCCCTTTTGTTCTGCAGGAATGGAAGGGAGACTCTTCAGCTTAGGGAGGAAGGACATTTATGCTGAAATATTTCCTGAAGCTCTGGTTTGTGTCTAAAGGAGAAAATCTGCTGCAAACCTGATGTCTGATTCTGTGCGTGGAGGTAGGCCTTTGTCTTGGCTGAGTAGAGACGCTTGGGTTAGAAGTCCAGCGGATGGAGGGGCTTGGGGCTACAGCAAGCTTTTGCAGAGAAGAAATCGGCCTCTTTCAGTGACCCCCAGTGCACACATCTTCCTGTTCATCCAGCATAGCTGGGATGCACATTTAGGTCAAAGTTGGCAGAACTCCATCCATCTGGGAAAGGCTACACCTTTTCTTGGGTTTGGAGTCTGCTTCCAGAAGGTTCCAGTGCCAAATTGTATCAGGCTGAAGCTTGGCTGCACCCTCTTCCTGTTCTCTTAAATGCGGCCAACTGATATGCTGCTGTACTGAAGTCTGAAAATCTGGAACAGGTCAAAAATCTGGGCAAGAATTTTTTTTTCTTTTTTAAGATTGAATACTTCCCAAAATCAGGCTGCTGTGATAAAGTGTGAATACAGAGGTTTCTAATGGAAGGAATCAATGACTTCTGGGTGACATTTAAAAACATAGGAGGAACGAGAGGAGAATGGATGTCTTTATTTATTCTTAAAGATTTTATTTATTATTTATTTATTTATTTATTTATTTATTTATTTATGTATTTATGAGAGAGACAGAGAGATCAGGGGAGGAGCAGAGGGAAAGGGACAAGCAGACTCCATGCTGAGTGTGGAGCCCAATGCAGGGCTTGATCCCGTGACCCTGAGATCATGACCTCAGCCCAAACCAAGAATCAGATGCTTAAGCAACTGAACCATCTAGGTGTCCTTCATTTGTTTTGTTTCTTAAATGCCACATGAGTGAAATCATATGGTATTTGTCTTTCTCTGATTGACTTATTTCACTTAGCATTATACTCTCTAGCTCCATCCATGTGTTGCAAATAGCAAGATTTCATTCTTTTTGATGGCTGAATGATATTCCATTATATATATATACACCAATCACATATATAAAATATATGTATTTATATATACATATATATACCATATCTTCTTCTTCCTTTTTTTTTAGAGAGACCGAGCATGAGTGGGGCTGCAAAGGGCAGGGAGAGAAGGGAAAGAGAATCTTAAGCAGGCTCTACACTCAGTGCAGAGCCCAATGCAGGGTTGGAGCTCACGACCCTGAGATCATGACCTGAGCTGCAATGCAGAGTCAGACATTTGACCAGCTGAGCCACCCAGCACCCCATACACCACTTCTTTATCTATCCATCTATTGATAGGCACTTGGGCTGTTTCCATAATTGGCTAGCTAATGCTGTTATAAATATAGGGGTGCATGTATCCCTTTGAATTAGTGTTTTTGCATTTTTTTGGGGGTAAATACCCAGTAGTGCAATTCCTGGATTGTAGGGTAGTGCTATTTATTTTTTTGGGGGAAACGCCATACTGTTTTCCACAGTAGCTACACCAGTTTGCATTCCCACCAATAGTGCAAGAGATTTCCATTTTCTCCACATCCTCATCAACACCTGTTATTTCCTGTGGTTTTGATTTTAGCCATTCTGACAGCTGTGAGGTGATATCTCATTGTAATTTTGATTTGTGTTTCCCTGATGATGAGGGATGTTGAACATATTTTCATGTGTCTGTTGGCCATCTGGATGTCTTCTTTGGAGAAAAATCTATTCATATCTTCTGCCCATTTTTAAATTGCATTCTTTGTTTTTTGGGTGTTAGCTTTTATAAGTTCTTTGCATATTTCGGATATTAATTGTTTATTGGGTATGTCATTTGCAAATATCTTCTCCCATTCTGTAGGTGGCCTTTTAGTTTTGTTGATTTTTTCCTTCACTGTGCAGAAGCTTTTTATTTTGATGCAGTCCCAATAGTTTATTTTTGCTTTTATTTCCCTTGCCTCAGGAGACATATCTAGAAAAAAGTTGCTATGGCTGATGTCACAGAACTTACCGCCTGTGCTCTTTTCGAGGATTTTTATGGTTTCAGGTTTCACATTTATGTTTTTAATCCATTTGAGTGTATTTTTGTGTATGGTGTAAGAAAGTGATCCAGTTTCACTCTTTTGCATGTAGCTGTCTAGTTTTCCAACACCATTTGCTGAGGAGATGGTCTTCTTCCCATTGGATATTCTTCCCTGCTTTGTCAAAGATTAATTGACCATATAATTGTGGTTTTATTTCTGGACTTTCCATTCTGTTCTATTGATCTATGTGTCTATTTTTGTGCCGGTACCATACTGTTTTGATGACTAGAGCTTTGTCCAATTTCTTGCAGAATAGCTCCCTCTATGCTCTAGTCCATGATGGCAAATAAGACCACCAGCTTCTTCCAGGTTCATAGTCACAGACCAGGGCCTCCAGGGAGATGGGCGTAACCTTCTCTGATTCCCAATGCCAAAAGCCCAGGCATGGGACTCTCTGGCCACTCAGGGCAGTTTCCCCAGCAGGGCCGAGACTGTGAAAGGCTGGAATTTCTCATTTCTGGACCAGAGCTCAATAACTATGGGGCTCTTACTCCATGCTAGATCTCCAGAGCAGTGTAGGGGGCAGGGCAGACAGAATGTTGCCACCCTCTCCCCTTCTTGCCCCATGGATGTCCCACCTTTGGTTCCGTCTCCTGTGTGGCTATGTCTCCTGAGAACAAGCCTGCTCCCAAATCCTCTGCTTAAGGACACAGCAGGCTCCGTCTGCTCTAAGGAAGGACTCCTCCCTCCTCGGTGCTGCAGGCAGAACTGGAGGTCAGCTCTAACCACTTTACACCCGGAGACACCTCACACACTCTCATTTGTGTGTCCGTTCCTTTGCTCATGCTGTTGCCTCTGTGCAAAATGCGGAGCTGTCTCTCTTCTGTCCAATCACCCCTCATCTATCAGGCATCCAGCCCAGACACCCTGTTCCTGGCCAGCCTTTCCCAGACACGGGGTCTGCCCCTCACCAGGCCACCCGCTGCAAGTGGTGTCCTGCTAATCTGGTGTGTTGTCGTGAGTCTCCCCCAGTGGAACTGACCCCTCCAGGCAGGGGCTGCTCAGCTCTATATCTCTCCCCCACCCTGCCCCTGGAAGTCCTGATTAAATGCATGTCAGAGGAAGAAGTGAGTGGACAAGGGCTGTTGCTAAAGCCTCGTGCGTGGTCCTGGGTGACAGTAACTGACAAGGGCAGGGGAGGCGACAGTCTCTTTTACACTCTGGGTTCCCAGGTGCTTTACTGGGCACTGTCCTGTGAGAGGGTTGCACACATGCTAACACAGCACCAGGGGAGTTTTCAGAGGCCCCCAGAACTGAAGCCATCACCGGGCAGGCTCCTGTAGGGAGCAGTCAGGGCTGGGTGTCTGGTTCGGAGGCTGCAGAGCCGAAGATGCATACTGGCTGGGGAGAGCAGGGGTGGATGCGGGCTGCAGCCTGGGCCTTCTCCAGGGGATATTCAGGTGAAGCGAGAAAGGAGTGCAGGAGGGAGGAGAAATCAAACCCAGATGCCTACCCCCATGGAAGGCCTTGTTTTCCCAGGAGCAGAGGCCTGCTGGGAGGCTCTGGCAGGCTCTCCATATGGAACCCTCCAGTCCGGGCCTTTGAAGTGCCTCAGAAAAGGGTGTCGCACAGTTTTCAAGCAGCAGTCAGGAATTAAATATGCCACCACCCTCCTCCCCCATTGTAAAGCCATGCATGTCCATTGTGGGAAATTGTGAGATTCAGAAAGTCAAAAGAAGAAATAGGCACCCCATAAGTCCATCATCTAGAAATAACCACTGTTAGCATTTGGTGACTTTCCTTTCTGGGTTTTCCTCTTCGAATTTATATATATATATATATATAGGTGATCTCATGCTATGAATATAAATATTTGTCTGTAATTATTATTATTGGTTTTAGATATAAGCATTTATTTTCATGGCCATAAAAACACTCTAAATATGCTTTTTAAGGGGTCCATAATATTCTATTTCTAGATGACTCACAATTTGCTGAATGATTTCAGGCCAGGATTTATAAAGTACGTCTAGGGGCGCCTGGGTGGCTCAGTCGTTAAGCGTCTGCCTTCAGCTCAGGGCGTGATCCCAGGGTCCTGGGCTCCAGTCCCGCATGGGGCTCCCTGCTCAGCAGGAAGCCTGCTTCTCCCTCTCCCTCTCCCCCTGCTGCATTCCCTCTCTCGCTGGCTGTCTGTCAAATAAATAAATAAAATCTTTTTTAAAAATTAAAAAAAATAGTAAGTGTGTCTATAGTGTTGCCACCACTGTGGAGAAAGGGCCGCGTCCCCACTCGGTGGCAGAGTCCGGCTTGGGGCACAGCAGAGGTTGCCCAGAGGCGGGGACATGGGTCCAGGCAGCCTGGGGTCACACTCTAGGTGTGACTGAGAATGAGACCAAGCCAAAGAACCAACCACAATTCTGTGTGGCAGGAAGATGTGGATTGGCTTTCTGTTCGTTACTTACTAGCTGCAGGACTTCAGCTAAGTTAGCCAAGCCCGCTGGGCTTCAGTTTTCTCATCTGAAAAATGGGGTGATAGAGAACTGATTCAAATAACTGTAAAAATATGTATATAAGTAACATATACAGTAGGTAACACGGGATCCATGTCATATTTAAAGATATAAAAATTAAATGACATTGTAATATGTCACGTATGATACAGTTTTATCCTATATACTATGGGATAGAGAAAATACAGCAGAGACTATAGGAAACAGATGTGGCTTCAGGGAGAGAACGTATGAGATCCTCACCAGCGTCTGGCACAGGAAACACGAGCTAACGGCTGCTGGAAGGAGCACTCCTTGCTCTCCGAGCTGGAGTGGATGCAGGGGTGCGTGCGGTTCCAGGCACCAGGTTAGTGAACTGGATTCAACAGCAGAGGCAGGAGAGTCAGTGAGCCTGGCAGCGCCTGACCTCTTCTGGACAGTTCTGTGAGAGCTAAACAAGCTCTCGGAGGCCCCGTGGAGCAGGAGAGGGTGGGAGGGTCCTTCCCAGCTTCCTCAAACCCTTGACCTCCCACTTGATTTCCCACGGGCTGTTCCAAAAGATTGAAATCCAGTTTAGGTTTTCCTGTTGGCCCTCTGATTAATCCCCGGAAAAGCTTTGTAAAATGTATTAGCTTTTGCTTCGGTGACCGGTGTGGAGATGGCCTGCCATGCGCTGGAGGGACTCTCTGGAAAAGAAACAATGTCTACTGAGGTTCCCTCATTCGGGGATTCGGTGAGAGTCCGCTTGAGAGGTGGGTGTGTGGGAAGAGCCGGGCTTTGTTCAGACCTTCCAGTATCCCAATCTCAGGTCTCTGTGGTTGACCTTGGTGACGGGGGTAGCCTGAACGAGAGCTTCGTCACATACAAATGGTATGTCCTTTGGCAGTTCACCAGTCCTTTCTGTAGGCTGGGTGTGATACACTCGGGGTGCAAGGTTGGGGTGAGGACTGAATGACGTAAGGTGTCAGACGTCTAGGACAGTCCCTTTCCTCCCACTTCCTCTTCTCTCTCCCCAGAGACACTCCTGTCCCATCATCACTGTGTTCACACACAGACACTCACATTGACACACACCATGGCACCTATGCACTCTAGGGACACACAAGGTCAGGTCCACGTGCATGCATGCACTCAGGCACATGCATCCTTATGCACACACATGCACACACAGCCACACATGCACTCACACAATGCCACACGCTCGTGCACATTCATACAATGCACATCTGAACACGCGCATGCATGCACGCACACTGTAGTCTATCCATATTGATCCATTCAGTTCCTTAAGCATGTGGTGCATTTTCCCATTCGTGCGCCTTTGCAAGGATGCTCCTCTCACCAGGGAGATACCTGTGGTCCTTCACCCAGCACACTCCTCCTCGTCGTGTATGATCCCTGTCAAATGTCACCTCTTCTGCAAAGCATTTCCTGGCTTTCCTCGACAGAACCATTAGCTCCTTCTTCATGTCCCTGGAAACTGTGAACAGATGGAGGGAACATGTCATGCTTTTCAGGTCCTCCGCATCCGCCATGGAGCTGGAGCTCCCGAAATGATAGCTGAATAATGAAAAGACAGGTGTGAACCTTATTCTATCAGGTTCCTCAGTCTGCAACCCCTTAGAGAGGTCTGNGGGGCAATTTCTGGAAGAAGTGCTGTTTGAGAAGCACTTGGAGGGGCAGGTAGCTTGCAGGGTACAGACTCAAAGGCTGCCACCAGTGGCAGGGAAACAGAAGAGAGGGAAGAAAGACACTCTGTGCCCAGAATGCTATCAGTCCAGCCCTGCCTGGGGCCAAGGGCACAGTCTGGGGTAGGGGAGAGAGGTGCAGGAAAGAGGGCGACAGGAGAGAGAGGGATGGGGGAGAGGGAGAGAGGGAGAATGAGAAGGGGAAGGGGGGAGCACTGGTTGGAAGGGTGCTTGGTGTACCTCCATGAGTAAAGGCATGACAGAGGAGGACCATCCCCTGGGTGGGGGAAACAGGCAGGTGATGGTGTCAGGGCCAGGAGGGGGACAGAATGATAAGCTGAAAAGTCAAATTAGAGGTTCTCAAATTTTTTGGTCTCTTGGAGGATCTTTTCATGCTCATAAAAATTAATGGCAATCCCAAAGAATTTTAGTTTATGTGAGTTACATCGACATTTACAATATGACAGGTTAGAAATTCAAAATTATATATATATATTTATTTGTGAACTTATTAAAAATAAAACAATAAGCTGTAAACATAATAACATTTAAAATAACGGTATATCCTCATTTAAAATTTAGAATAAAAAATGAGAAGAGTGGCATTGTTTCATATCTTTGCAACTTTCTCTAATGTCTAGCTGGATAGAAGACCGCGGGGTTCTCATCTCAGCCTTGGCATTCAACGAAGGAGATCAATAGAATCAAGTTCGCACCTTCCTTTTCATCAATCATTTGACAATCATTTCAGAAGCCCCATTCAATGTGTTGCGACATCACATGTCAGGTTGCCTTTGGGTAGGTCCTTTGTACGCTCATGCAAGAATGAGAATGAAGAAGCCAAGCTGTACCTTATTTATATATTTTTTAAAAATTTTATTTATTTATTTGACACAGACAGAGAGGGAGAGCTCAAGCAGCGGAGTGACAGGCAGAGGGAGAAGCACGCTCCCTGCTGAGCAAGGAGCCCAGGAGTGACTCCACCCCAGGACCCTGGGATCATGACCTGAGCAGAAGGCAGACAGTTAACCAACTGAGCCACTCAAGTGCCCCAAATTGTAC
>NC_048223.1:85934706-85950195 GCF_002007445.2 Ailuropoda melanoleuca
TGGCCTGCCATGCGCTGGAGGGACTCTCTGGAAAAGAAACAATGTCTACTGAGGTTCCCTCATTCGGGGATTCGGTGAGAGTCCGCTTGAGAGGTGGGTGTGTGGGAAGAGCCGGGCTTTGTTCAGACCTTCCAGTATCCCAATCTCAGGTCTCTGTGGTTGACCTTGGTGACGGGGGTAGCCTGAACGAGAGCTTCGTCACATACAAATGGTATGTCCTTTGGCAGTTCACCAGTCCTTTCTGTAGGCTGGGTGTGATACACTCGGGGTGCAAGGTTGGGGTGAGGACTGAATGACGTAAGGTGTCAGACGTCTAGGACAGTCCCTTTCCTCCCACTTCCTCCTCTCTCTCCCCAGAGACACTCCTGTCCCATCATCACTGTGTTCACACACAGACACTCACATTGACACACACCATGGCACCTATGCACTCTAGGGACACACAAGGTCACAGGTCCACGTGCATGCATGCACTCAGGCACATGCATCCTTATGCACACACATGCACACACAGCCACACATGCACTCACACAATGCCACACGCTCGTGCACATTCATACAATGCACATCTGAACACACGCATGCATGCACGCACACTGTAGTCTATCCATATTGATCCATTCAGTTCCTTAAGCATGTGGTGCATTTTCCCATTCGTGCGCCTTTGCAAGGATGCTCCTCTCACCAGGGAGATACCTGTGGTCCTTCACCCAGCACACTCCTCCTCGTCGTGTATGATCCCTGTCAAATGTCACCTCTTCTGCAAAGCATTTCCTGGCTTTCCTCGACAGAACCATTAGCTCCTTCTTCATGTCCCTGGAAACTGTGAACAGATGGAGGGAACATGTCATGCTTTTCAGGTCCTCCGCATCCGACATGGAGCTGGAGCTCCCGAAATGATAGCTGAATAATGAAAAGACAGGTGTGAACCTTATTCTATCAGGTTCCTCAGTCTGGGACCCCTTAGAGAGGTCTGGGGGGCAATTTCTGGAAGAAGTGCTGTTTGAGAAGCACTTGGAGGGGCAGGTAGCTTGCAGGGTACAGACTCAAAGGCTGCCACCAGTGGCAGGGAAACAGAAGAGAGGGAAGAAAGACACTCTGTGCCCAGAATGCTATCAGTCCAGCCCTGCCTGGGGCCAAGGGCACAGTCTGGGGTAGGGGAGAGAGGTGCAGGAAAGAGGGCGACAGGAGAGAGAGGGATGGGGGAGAGGGAGAGAGGGAGAATGAGAAGGGGAAGGGGGGAGCACTGGTCGGAAGGGTGCTTGGTGTACCTCCATGAGTAAAGGCATGACAGAGGAGGACCATCCCCTGGGTGGGGGAAACAGGCAGGTGATGGTGTCAGGGCCAGGAGGGGGACAGAATGATAAGCTGAAAAGTCAAATTAGAGATTCTCAAATTTTTTGGACTCTTGGAGGATCTTTTCATGCTCATAAAAATTAATGGCAATCCCAAAGAATTTTAGTTTATGTGAGTTACATCGACATTTACAATATGACAGGTTAGAAATTCAAAATTATATATATATATTTATTTGTGAACTTATTAAAAATAAAACAATAAGCTGTAAACATAATAACATTTAAAATAACGGTATATCCTCATTTAAAATTTAGAATAAAAAATGAGAAGAGTGGCATTGTTTCATATCTTTGCAACTTTCTCTAATGTCTAGCTGGATAGAAGACCGCGGGGTTCTCATCTCAGCCTTGGCATTCAACAAAGGAGATCAATAGAATCAAGTTCGCACCTTCCTTTTCATCAATCATTTGACAATCATTTCAGAAGCCCCATTCAATGTGTTGCGACATCACATGTCAGGTTGCCTTTGGGTAGGTCCTTTGTACGCTCATGCAAGAATGAGAATGAAGAAGCCAAGCTGTACCTTATTTATATATTTTTTAAAAATTTTATTTATTTATTTGACACAGACAGAGAGGGAGAGCTCAAGCAGCGGAGTGACAGGCAGAGGGAGAAGCACGCTCCCTGCTGAGCAAGGAGCCCAGGAGTGACTCCACCCCAGGACCCTGGGATCATGACCTGAGCAGAAGGCAGACAGTTAACCAACTGAGCCACTCAAGTGCCCCAAATTGTACTTTAGTATTCATATGGAAATAGTTTGGACTTCGCAGACTGGGTCTGGGGGAACTCCCAGCAGCACACTTTGAGAACTGTTGGATGAAATCATATGAAAGTCCCGGTACTCAGTTGTCTCCTTTCTCAAGTGGAGCTCTACAGTATGTCTTAGCGTGACAGAGGGNTGTGCCCAGAATGCTATCAGTCCAGCCCTGCCTGGGGCCAAGGGCACAGTCTGGGGTAGGGGAGAGAGGTGCAGGAAAGAGGGCGACAGGAGAGAGAGGGATGGGGGAGAGGGAGAGAGGGAGAATGAGAAGGGGAAGGGGGGAGCACTGGTTNTACGGAAAGACCGTCCAACACCACCTGATCTTGGCTGCTACCTACCTGTGGGCTTCATGGAGCTGCGGGTCCTTGCTGTGTGTGGTGAGCTTCCAGCCAGGCAGCGATGGGAGGTGGTGAGCAGCAAAGGGATAGGTAGGGGCCCTGAGTGCAACAGGAGTGAGCTTGAATCCTGAGGTCCAGGCAGGGCCGTGTGTCCTTGAGTGAGCCCCTGCCCCTTCAACAGATCTCACTTTTCTTTCTTTCTTTTTTTTTTTTAAAGATTTTATTTATTCATTTGACAGAGATAGAGAGAGCCAGGAAGAGAGGGAACACAAGCAGGGGGAGTGGGAGACGAAGAAGCAGGCTCCTAGTGGAGGAGCCTGACGTGGGGCTCGATCCCAGAACGCCAGGATCACGCCCTGAGCTGAAGGCAGACGCTTAACGACTGAGCCACCCAGGCGCCCCCAGATCTCACTTTTCTGGTCTGATGTACAAGGTTGGGTAGATTCCCAAGGTCCTCCTAGCGTGACAGATGCTGAGTCTCTGATCCTGAGTTTTACGTGGTTTCCTGACCTACCCCTTTGGGGGAGGTGCTTCCTCATGGATGAGACTGACCATCACCGTGAGAGACAGTGGGCAGCTTCCTGATCCCGTAACTTGCACTGCTGTCTCTTTCATTAAAAAGGTAGTACAAATTCATTAAAATAGATTAGACAGATAGACAGAGAGAAACGTACCAATAAGCACATACCCCAGAAAAAACCACTGCTAACATTGTGGTGAATATCTGTGCAGTTGTTTTTCTCTGCGTATAGTTCATGCTTTATTTTTGCCGCATTATTTCTTCTTCTTCTTCTTCTTCGTGTTTTTTTTTTTTTAAGATTTATTTATTTATTTTAGAGAGAGAAGGAAAGTGTGGTGGGGAAGGGCAGAGGGAGAAGACAGTCCCAAGCAAACTCTCCACGGAATGCAGAGCCCAATGTGGAGTTCTACCCCACAAGCCCGAGAACACGACCTGAGCCAGAACCAAGAGATACCCACCTGACTGCGCCACCAGGCACCCCGCATTAGTTCTTCTTTATTACAACTTCGTCACGTGATTTCCAGCAATCGAATACAGCTTCAACTCTATTCTGGCATTCAAAGCTCTCTCTTTTCAGACTTGTCTTCTGCTCTTTTCCTGTCTGTGCCTCCCACCCTTGCCTCTCACTGAATAAACCATGAGCATGTCCCCTCCACACTTAGACTCCATCTCTAAATTGCATCTATCTGCAGGCCTCAGAAATTCGGACCTGCTCATTCCTCACCTTGCTTCCTTGATGGCTCCAAAGTATTCTTTGAGATTCTGACCCAGCGTCACTTATGAAATCTTACCTTCTCCTTAGGCTGTTTGTCCCTCCTTCTCTGAGTTCCCACAGCTATCATACCTACTTTAATTGGCGCTTTGCTCCCTGGGTTGTAATTGCCAGCATGCCTCTCATTACCACCTGGTTCTGGAATATTGCGCACTGATTATTTGCTGACTGGGTTGGAACCCTTGTGTGTGGCAGGTCTGATGCTGTCATGGGCTGTATCACCCAGTGTATGTACACTGTGGGTTACCTGGGTGTCCTGCTGGTCTGTGAGCCTCCTGCAGGCAGGGTCCCCCCAGGATTGTCCCACTCCAACCTGTAGGGCTGAGAAAGGCTCTTCTTGGCCTGCCTGGGGCGGTTTGGGCAGCAGGCAGAATTTCTGCCCACAAGATGGCAGTGGTGTCTCAGCTAACTGAGGACTGGCCAGAGCCATGACTCCTACCCCTTGCCTGGTGCTGGCAGAGCCAGAAGAGCTAGGACTTAGGCCAAATACCCCTCCCAAGCCTCAGCCAGATCTGGAGGAAAGTCACCCATAGGGTGAAGGCAGAAGTCTGTCAAGGGGAAGGCGCTGGACAGGGGCGAGCTAGTGAGTGGTTGCAGGCTGCGTTCGATGTGGGAAAGCTGGGTTAGTGGAGCTGGAACGGACGTGGAAGACCAGCTATTACCCCACCCTGTGCATAGTTGAGAGCACTACAGGGTCAGAAAGGGTCATTCAGTGCCCTGGCTGAGCCACACTCAAACAAAACGTGAGTGCATGCGTACCATCTTTCCCCCTATCTTCAAATCCAGAAGCCAGCAGAAAAGGAGCTCTCTGAATTCATTGAATCTACAGAGACAACTTGTATTTTGGGGGAGCTCAAGGGGCCACTGGGCTCAACCTGAGCACCAGTCCCAGACTCAGTCAGTCAGCCCCAGGGTGGGGTTGGAACAGCATCCCTTCTGCTGGCTGGTGGTTGAAGGAGCTTCTGAGTTTTTACCTTTACCACGGAATCCAGAAAGGGCGCTAGGCAGCAAACTGGAAAGGCTGGCTCTGTCTCATCTCTGTCCCCTGATGCTTGAACACTGTGGTGAGACACATGCCTCTCCAAGCCTCCAAGCCTCAGACTTGCATTTCCTCCCCCACCCCCAGCCCCCTAGATGGGCTGCCTGCCTCCGGGGGCATGGCCTCCACTGTTTCTGTGGCCAGTGATTAGAAAGCTGCCTTCTCACTGTTTCTTCGCACTGGCTTAGATATAAATATTTTAGGGGCGACTGGGTGGCTCATTCCTTAAGGGTCTGCCTTCGGCTCAGGGCGTTNAGAAAGCTGCCTTCTCACTGTTTCTTCGCACTGGCTTAGATATAAATATTTTAGGGGCGACTGGGTGGCTCAGTCCTTAAGGGTCTGCCTTCGGCTCAGGGCGTTATCCTGGTGTTCTGGGATCGAGCCCCACCTCAGGCTCCTCTGCTAGGAGCCTGCTTCTTCCTCTCCCACTCCCCCTGCTTGTGTTCCCTCTCTCGCTGGCTGTCTCTCTCTCTGTCAAATGAATAAATAAAATCTTAAAAAAAAAAAAATTTTAGTGGCCAAAAGCAGCAGTATATTCTAATTGATTTTAGGACTACTCCAAACCTACCTCAAAAGCTATCTTTACTCATTTATTTTTTAAAGATTCTATTTATTTATTTATTTATTTGAGAGACAGAGTATGAGCAGGGAGGGGCAGAAGGAGAGGGTCAGGCCGACTCCCTGGTGAGCATGGAGCCTGACACAGGGATGTATCTCAGGACCCTGAGATCATGACCTGAGCTGAAATCAAGAGTTGGATGCCTAACTGACTGAGCCACCCAGGTGCCCCAAAAGCTATGTTTATTTTGAATGGAAAAAAGTAATTTCCAGTAAATCTGTTAATTTGCCTTTGGCTTTATTCTCTTGCAAAAATGTTGATGGCTTGGATGCTCTCCGTGGACCCTCCAATTCTATTCTGGATCTTTATGAGAAATTTTCCAGAAAGCCCAGCACTTTGAGTCTTACAGTTCCTGTGATCTTTGTGCAGTCACTGTGGAAAATATCTTCATAATAAAACCCACGTTCATTGTGTTATTTAATATCTTTTAAAGGCATCACAGATTACTTATCGATTTTTAGAATTAAAATTAAGAAGAAACAGAAACCCACACAATTTTTTGCAATTCACCAGATGTTAGGATCTGGGATCCACTGAAGCAAGAGTCTCATTTAAAACAGTGAAAGCAGAGGCGCCTGGGTGGCACAGCGGTTAGGTGTCTGCCTTCAGCTCAGGGCGTGATCCCGGCATTCTGGGATCGAGCCCCACATCAGGCTCCTCCTGTATGAGCCTGCTTCTTCCTCTCCCACTCCCCCTGCTTGTGTTCCCTCTCTCACTGCCTGTCTCTCTATCTCTGTCAAATAAATAAATAAAATCTTTAAAAAAAATGGTGAAAACATATTTCAATGCAAAATCAATAAAATACATGACAGTAATGAAAAGATGAATAATGATCAGAAACAGCTCTTTAACCCCCAAGTCAATGTTATACAAAAGCACTGAAAATATCCAAAATTTGACTTGCCCTAAGGCTAGTATTAGGAATGGGTAGGGCAGGGATGGCCAAGGGAGAACTTGGGCACTCAAGATTCTCAAGTGTTTACAATATGTTCGAAATGGTAATATATGGTCTAATCTCCACTGCTGCTGGAATAACTCCTATTATTGTCATTCCCATTTTTCAAACACTTCCCTTCTAGTAATCCATTTGATTCTTACAGTAGCCTAAGAGGAGACAGCTATACTACTAGTATTTCCACTCCACAGAGGGGGGACTGTGGCTCAGAGAGGTTAAGTACCTTGTTTAAGGTCACACAGCTAGTAAGCAGTGACCCAGGATTTGAACCTGGGAAGTCCAGCTCCATAGGTTGTGCACCACTCTGCTGTGCTGAGTAGTATGAGTTGATCACCTCTGTGGAAGGAAAGTCCCCACCTGATCCACCATGTGGAGTATGTGCTTGGGTTCTGAGGAGTGGAGTATTTTCCAGAAGCATTTCTGTTTCTGGCAGATCCTTAATGGCCCAGGAGGAGCTGGGTTACTCCATTTATGTGGGGGGATGGATTCCAGCCCAAGGAAGTGACAAGGGCAAAGGTTGACATGAATTTGGTGGGTCCTCTGAACATGGTGAGAGTGGAGGAGTGAGGGGCTGAGCGGAAGGAGCACTGGGAAGGAAGGATGTACGTGGTCCTATGATCTGAGTTCTTTTCTGAATATGATGGTGTTTAAACTGGGAAATGACATGACCTGATTTCTGTTTTCCAGCTTATCATTTTGGCTCTTGTGTGGAGTGTGGCTGTGGAATATAGCAAGAGAAGACCGAAGGGGGTCAGTGTGGGTGGTCCTGGGGAAGACTCTTATGTTAGTTCCTGTGGGAGAACATGGGCCTAGGCCACAGTGTTAGCATGACCAGATTCTTATTTTTGAAACTTCACTTTGGTAGCTGAGGGCAGAGGCCTGGGGAGGAGAGGGCTGGAGTTAAGGAATTACCTAGGGATTCAGAGGAGAGCTGACCAGTCTCCAGATTTCGAGATAAGGGTGGGGAGAAAGGAATGGAGTGCAGTGATGTTTGGGCCATAAAGGAAATGCTGCTCCTATNCTAGGGATTCAGAGGAGAGCTGACCAGTCTCCAGATTTCGAGATAAGGGTGGGGAGAAAGGAATGGAGTGCAATGATGTTTGGGCCATAAAGGAAATGCTGCTCCTATGGGGACATTTGTTATCAGAGGGAGCCTCATTTCCATAGGCAAAGCCCAGCCACAGGTGTGACTAATCTCTCATCCAGTCCTGGTTCTCCCTGGTTCCTCCCTCTCTTGCCCAGTCTGCATGCCTTTCCGTGCTGAGTGGAAGGTACCCTCGAGGGAATATGAGGGGAGGTTGGGTTAGCAGCCCATAAGAGGACACGCTTTCTGCTGTTCCAGGCCCCTCCTCAGGTCTTGGTGGGCCATGCAGAGGTTAAACCACACTTTGACAACAACTTCCCCTGTTGCAGTGAACTTACAGGCACTTCCTGCCATGGCGGTGGTAGAAAGTGTTGGGTAACCTGTGAATGATAAAGGAGAAGGGGGGCCTGGACATTTGAAGTCCATTCCTGCCTAGAGCCAGACTGGTTGAGGACCCCACAGCCAATACACAGTGGGGCAGGCATTCTCCTCCAGGTCCCTCTCAAGCCCATGTTTCTCCACCACTCTGAGCAGAAGGTTGGGACCAAGCCCTCTGTGGGGAGACCTGGAGGTGGCTGCTTACAATTCTACTTTGGAGCAAACTGTCAACCCTGAAGTCCCAGGGGCTCATTCGGGCAGGTTCCTGGATACTTCCCTCTTGACTTTTCTTTCTGATGGGGATTTTCAGACATGAGTTTTATGTCAGGAGATGCTATTTCCCCATTTCAGAGCAAGAAGAGCACGCCATGGTGAGCTTAGTGACTCTGTTTATGCAGGCATGAAAATGCCAGGACTTGAGGAGCGTAGGAGAACCTGATACAGTTCTAGTGAGTAACAAGGAAAATGTAATTGTATTTCCAAGTTCCAGTCTCTCTGGGTAATTACTTACAGTGTTATATTCTCCGAGATCAAAGAGTGATTCTTTCGATCTGGGCTGCAAACTGAGTGACTGCACTTGGCAAGCTAACTGGCTGCTATCTTGTCCTGTCCTGGGATGGGACAGGAGTGCCAGCAGGATGACTCCACAAACCCAGTGAGGCAAGGGGCGCAGCTTTAAAACTAACTGGTGGGGAGAAGGACGGTTCGAGAGTGATATGGGATGCAATCACTGAGCACAGAAAAATCCCAAGAAGGGATGAAGTTTTCAGGGAAACTGAGCTTGGAAGCTGTTCTCTTACATCAAAGGTGGAGCGTCAACAACCCTGGTCCTCTACCCCAGCGTAGCAGCCAAGAGGAGAAGGCGTTCTGTCTCTGGTGTGTGCAGAGTGATTTGGAAGGAAGTGTTGTTCCTGAAGTTCCAGTAATTGCATGCATCTGTCACTAACAAATGGGAAATGGAAATAGCTCAAGAAATAGACTTCCGCTTGCTGAACTTAGTGCTTGCAAGGCTAAACTTGAAGCTATTTTAAACAGTTTGAAGAGTCTCTGCAATGAGTGTATCGACCCTGATAGAGGTAAGAGACCAATTCAGTATAGATCAGTCAGTATGTGTGTGTGTGTGTGTGTGTGTATGGGGCGTGGAGGTTATTCTTTTGGTCCCGGCCATGCCAGGTATGTTACAGACTTAGGTATCACGATGCTCATTTGACCAATAAGGAATCTGATGCCCAGAGAAGTTAGTCAATCTGTCCTGTCACAGTGGATTGAACCCATGTCTATGCAGTCCAAACCTCCCTGCCCATTCATCCATTCATGGGTGGGGGCAGCTCTGAGGTGGGTGTTGGTGGGGGCAGGCAGACCAGAAAGTGAGAACACACTGGCACACTGATATTTACAGTATTACACACATGGTAGGAACCGACCTTTCTCAAACTGTGTCTGTAAGTTATTACCATATAACTGGTAGTCTATGAAATGTTAGCATGTGTCCTACGAAAAGGCTTCTGTATTCAAAGAAATTTGGGTTAAAAAATGGCCCTTTAACAGGAAGACTCTTCCAAGCCTCAGGTTCTTATGCACGGTGAACAGGAGAGAGTATGCTCTGTTTCCTAAATTTATTTGATCTCGGGAGCTCTCCTTGTTTTGGATGGTCTCTATTTTCTATAGCTGTGTTCATTATCAGTCTCCTTCATTTGGTAAAATTGTATATGTAGTTCATTCCTGGGAGAGAGTTCAGGTCTTTTTATCTTTTTCTTGAAAATGTTCTGCATTACAAGTGCTTCTATACATTGATTGTACAGCTTGGAACTTTGTTGGGGCACACGGAGAGCAAAAAAGGAGAGGTCAGCGACCAGGGTCTAGACCCTGGGGGCCAGCAGATCTGGCTGCGTGGGAGGGGTCACACAGCCCAGAAAAAGAATTGGTTATGGAGAGAAAGCCGAGAGGCTGGCAGCCATCGAGACGAGGGGGACGTGGAAAGGCAAGCCCGGAAATGCGGGACTCCTGCAGTAAAGCAGAGACAAGCTGGGGGAGGAGGAAAAAGACAGAGAAGGTGAAGCTGCTGTCCCGTGAGCCTGCGTGGCCCTGGAAGGGGGGATGCTACATGGCCTCTCACTGCCGCGTGTCACTTAGACTGCCACTGCCTCGCCACCAAGGGCGAGGATGAAGTCAGCCCAGCCGGGCAGCAGAACGGATTTGCGTTCCAATCCTGCTCACAGGTTCCTGGTGTGTGACTTCGAGTAAATGCCTTGAACCCTCTTGATGCTTCCTTCAACTCTCTCTCATCTCTTGACTGCTCAGAAGCATGGAGGAGNTATTTATAAGACAGAGATAGAGACAGCCAGCGAGAGAGGGAACACAAGCAGGGGGAGTGGGAGAGGAAGAAGCAGGCTCATAGCAGAGGAGCCTGATGTGGGGCTCGATCCATAACGCCGGGATCACGCTCTGAGCCGAAGGCAGACGCTTAACCACTGTGCCACCCAGGCGCCCCNTCACAGGTTCCTGGTGTGTGACTTCGAGTAAATGCCTTGAACCCTCTTGATGCTTCCTTCAACTCTCTCTCATCTCTTGACTGCTCAGAAGCATGGAGGAGGTTTAAGGAGGTGCTGAGTGCAAGCTTGCCCCCTCCCCGAGGACACACCTGAGGCGTGACCCTCAGCCTTTGACTCTCACCTTGATGCAGGGCTCAGAGTCCTCTTATCTGTCTCAGACTTCGCCTTCCACCCACCTGGCCTCACCTTCTCCTCCAAGCCGCTTCCTTGCCTGTTTTTGGGGGCTCAGGGCTGTTCACACCTTGGGGATTGTGGATAAACTGGGATTGCTGATAACTGGAGCTCTGCAGCTCTGAGAAGGGACTGTCCCCCTCCTGGAGGTAGGCTCTGCCTCTGGGGCTGGCAGGGGAACAGCTCCCCACACCGAATGGCCCTGTCTCCGGGTGGCTCTCTCAGACTGAAGGAGGGCAGCACGCAGTCCCTGTGGGGCCCAATCACGGCTGCTTGTCCTGCTTTCTCTGTGCTACGTTAAATCTGTGCCTAACACATTTTAAAAGAATTTTTAATGCCAATACGACAGACCTGTTGGCAGTGTGAGAATAAGAAGTGTTTTAATTTGTTTTTTTTTCTTTGCCCCTTGACTCTATCCATTACATATTCTTTTTTTAAATGTGAATCTGAATCCCCACTGTGTACTTTTTTCCTGCCATGATTGTATGTGATGATCTCTGTCTATTACATCTGAGGGAAAGAACACTGGAGGGTCTGAAATGGCTGTTGCCAGCTTCCGGAATTCCAGACAGATGACTTCAATCTCTCTGAAGGAACAATGGATTATTTAGGAGAGTTGCTAAGACCGCTCACCTTGCCGAACATTGTGCTTTTAAAAATGTTGAATGAGTAAATTTAGAAGATTTATTATTTTTCCTTTGATTTGTAAATGGAAAAGAAGTTCATTGTGAAAACCAGAAATGCAGAAAAGAAAATTATCATCAAAATTAAAATTATGGCATATTCTTTCATTTCCTAAGTCTCTCTCTTTCTTAAACTAATTAGCGATCCCACTGCAAGCTTGGGGTGGCCTCGTTCATTCAATACTATATTGTGAAGAATTTCTTACCTCATTAAATGATCTTCCATTCGTGATTTTAATAGCTGGTTCACCATGTAGATGTACCACAGATTATTCCACCTACCTCTCATTGCTGCACTCCCCCATTTTGGATATTTAGGCTGCCGCTAATTATTTTGAATGATAAGTATCACCGTGATGAACATCGTTGTACAAACACCTCTGTGTGCATCTCTAATTATCTCCTCAGAGTTATTTCCGAAAGAGCAGGACCTGACGAAAGGCCCAGATCTGTGGCTCCAAATGGACCCACTTATATTCTCACGAGAGATTGACGGCCATTCTGCGGTGCTTCGCTAACGTAGATACCAAACAACACAAAACNCTGTGTGCATCTCTAATTATCTCCTCAGAGTTATTTCCGAAAGAGCAGGACCTGACGAAAGGCCCAGATCTGCGGCTCCAAATGGACCCACTTATATTCTCACGAGAGATTGATGGCCATTCTGCGGTGCTTCGCTAACGTAGATACCAAACAACACAAAACAAAGCAGACAAAACAACGTTGCCAGTGTACTGTGGGAACCAGGTCATCTCATCCTTGTGTTAGGTTACGTTTCTTTGATTTCACAAGAGTCTATTTTATCTACTGTCTACAGTAGCCGCTTGCTCTGTGGTTTTGCTTCCCCCCGTTTCCGTTACATGCAGTCAACCACAGTCTGGAAGTTGATCCTTCTGACGAATCACGTGGTCAGGAGGTCCGTGGTAGCCTCACGCTGCATCCCAGGCCCAGGTCATTCACCTCCTTCACCTATTCACTTAGGCACTTTATCATCTTACCTCATCACAGGAAGGGCGAGTATCGTACAATAAGATATTTTGAGAGAGAGAAAGACCGCATTCACATAACTTTTATTGTAGTATATTGTTAACATCGTTCTATTCTTATTGTTGTTAAATGCTTACTGTGCCTAATTTATAAATTGAACTTTATCATAGATACCTATACAGAGAGAAAAACGTAATATATGTACAGTTGGGCACGCTCTCATCACCAGCATAAACAAGGTATTGATTCAATCAGTCAAACACTTTTCCTACTTCTATCCAGGTGATAATGTAGATTTAAAAAAAAATAACTTATTAATGTGCCACAGTATTTTAATAGGTTTGTAAACATTAAACATTTCTTCTATTCATGGATGATTCTTTGCATAGTTATGTTGTATATTTATTTGAATATATTGTAGATTCAATTTCACAGATAATTGCATTTAATTTGTAATTGATTTACGCTTTTCCTTTGTTTTGTTCTCCTTTCCCAACCATTTAGAAGGTAGTTGAAATATCTCTTAAGAGATCTGAAGGAACTCGCCTGGAAAATCACCTGTTCCATGATCTGTTTTGTACTTAATTTTATGACAATTCTTTGATGTTTTCAAATTTTTTCTTACCTGAAAATTTTCAAAGTTTTCATTTCATTTTGGGCTAGTTTTGATCATTTCTATTTGCTTATTGAAGTGTCCCATTCCTTTAAGATTTTAAATCCATGTGTGTGGACTTTAAAAAAATATATATAATTCTCTAGTTTAAAAAAAATTCCCTGCCTTTCTTTTTTTTTGCCCTTTTTTCACTACTTTTAATATTGTGCATGTGAGCTTTCTTTCTCTCTCTCTCTTTTTTTCTTTTTTTGCATATTTTAGATTTTTCTTTTTTTTCTCAAATTCAGCCTTTGACTGTATTGGTTAATTGTACTGTTTTCTGTTTTATAAATATTTATTTTCTATTATTATCTTTATTATTTCATTTTTAAAAAANTTTGATGTTTTCAAATTTTTTCTTACCTGAAAATTTTCAAAGTTTTCATTTCATTTTGGGCTAGTTTTGATCGTTTCTATTTGCTTATTGACGTGTCCCATTCCTTTAAGATTTTAAATCCATGTGTGTGGACTTTAAAAATATATATATAATTCTCTAGTTTAAAAAAAATTCCCTGCCTCTCTTTTTTTTTTTGCCCTTTNCCTTTCTTTTTTTTTGCCCTTTTTTCACTACTTTTAATATTGTGCATGTGAGCTTTCTTTCTCTCTCTCTCTTTTTTTCTTTTTTTGCATATTTTAGATTTTTCTTTTTTTTCTCAAATTCAGCCTTTGACTGTATTGGTTAATTGTACTGTTTTCTGTTTTACAAATATTTATTTTCTATTATTATCTTTATTATTTCATTTTTAAAAAATATTTCTTAGATGTACTTTTATTCTGAATTCTTTTTTTAAAAAAAGATTTTATTTATTTATTTGTCAGAGAAAGAGAGCACACAAGTAGGCGGAGGGAGAACTAAGCAAGAAGCCTGATGTGGGGCTGTCCTGGGATCATGACCTGAGCCTGACATGGAAGCTTATCTGACTGAGCCACCCAGGCATCCCTTATTCTGAATTCTTAAGTCAAATAATGCATTACTTTTATCCCTCTTTTCTAAAGCAGTAAATTTAAATGATAGATTTGGCCTCATCCCTTGTGTATGTATATGTAGTAATATTCTCCATTTCATTGTTTAAAAAAAATAGTTTATAATGGGGATTTTGATTTCCTTTTTGATACCATATAATTGTTTCAGAAAGTTATATTAAAAATGATCAAGTCTTTCCTTTTGTTTTTAAAAGGAATACTATTAATTGGTGCCTTCTTTTGTGGCTAGGATATTTGGTCTATAAATTTTTACTCTTTAACATTTATTGAAATCTCATTTGTGGTCTTAAAAATAATAAGGATTGTCAGTAGGGGGAAAAAATAAATCAATGTAGCTACTAAATCGTTAAACTATATAGGCCCTTGAGAACCAATAATATCAAAAGTGGTTTGTACATATTTCAGAGGATATGCAGGTTTTAGAAAGTAAATAATAAAACATTTATTTCTTTGTATTTTAATGAAACAAATTAAGTTTTATTAATATTTACTGTACTCTTGATATGGCCACTTTGATTGCAGTAGATTGATTCTAAGGATCGTCCAACTCTTCACCCCTCCCTGCATCCACACTGCTGGTACTCAGTTCACTCTGGCTCTGAGCTCAGCCACTTTTGACTGCTTTGTCCAGTGGGATGGAAGCACACACAGAGCAGTCTTACAGGATTGGGTTTGCTCACTGTCGCCCTCTGTCGTTGCCATGAGAACATACGCTGGAAGGTGAGAATCGGAAAGATCTAAGTTCCTCCAGTAATCTTAGCCGAGGCCACCCGAGACCAGCTGAGAGTCAGTCAACCCTCAGACACAGAAGCAAGCCCAGCCAAGATCAGCAGAACCTCCTCACTGACCCACAGCTGACCTCAGAGGTATGAATGCACAAGCCCAGCTGCAAATCAGGTGATGGGGTCAGATTTCTGAGTGAAAGAAGTGTTTGCTGTTGTATGTCATTAGGGTTTTGTGGTGGCTTGTTACACAATTTTATTTGGGCCTTAGATAGCAGATGCCAGAAAGTTAACTGCCATGTGTTGTCCCTAGTTTTCCTAAAAGATCTGTGGACATTTCCAAACAGGATGGTTGATGGCATCTCCATCCTGTTTTTATTAGCTTTTAGCATATTGTGATACATTACAATTTACCTGTTCCCAGCTAGGTAGATTTAAAGATTTCCTAGTTTTAACAAAACTAATTCTGCCCTCCAAATGGAAAGTGGATTATAACGATTCTTGCAAAATGACCCTAGTACAAGTAAACAATAGCAAAAACCCACAAAACCTCTGAAGTGGCTGAACGATATTTCTTTTCTGCCTGCTGTAAGTCTTCATGTGTCACACCAAGAGGTGGAAGGACCATGGTGTAATCAGATCTTGCAAGAAGTCTGAATGTGTACTGTACTGTGAGAGCTATCTGTAAGTAATGGGAAGCCCTTACAGTAGTAGCAAGGCATTTCAAAGTAAGCATTCAGAACCTGAAGACAAGTGTCTGTATTTTTTCAGCCATATTTAAGTTATATGATATCCAATCCAAATGTATTAAAAAATGTAAAATCTGTTTTCAGATTTCTGTTTGAATAGTAAAAGACAAGAAGCCACACATAGTAGGGGATTCTCTTGTTCTTCCTTTCAGGATAAAAGTCACC
>NC_048223.1:85957220-85982727 GCF_002007445.2 Ailuropoda melanoleuca
CCTCCTTTCCCAACCATTTAGAAGGTAGTTGAAATATCTCTTAAGAGATCTGAAGGAACTCGCCTGGAAAATCACCTGTTCCATGATCTGTTTTGTACTTAATTTTATGACAATTCTTTGATGTTTTCAAATTTTTTCTTACCTGAAAATTTTCAAAGTTTTCATTTCATTTTGGGCTAGTTTTGATCATTTCTATTTGCTTATTGAAGTGTCCCATTCCTTTAAGATTTTAAATCCATGTGTGTGGACTTTAAAAAAATATATATAATTCTCTAGTTTAAAAAAAATTCCCTGCCTTTCTTTTTTTTTGCCCTTTTTTCACTACTTTTAATATTGTGCATGTGAGCTTTCTTTCTCTCTCTCTCTTTTTTTCTTTTTTTGCATATTTTAGATTTTTCTTTTTTTTCTCAAATTCAGCCTTTGACTGTATTGGTTAATTGTACTGTTTTCTGTTTTATAAATATTTATTTTCTATTATTATCTTTATTATTTCATTTTTAAAAAATATTTCTTAGATGTACTTTTATTCTGAATTCTTTTTTTAAAAAAAGATTTTATTTATTTATTTGTCAGAGAAAGAGAGCACACAAGTAGGCGGAGGGAGAACTAAGCAAGAAGCCTGATGTGGGGCTGTCCTGGGATCATGACCTGAGCCTGACATGGAAGCTTATCTGACTGAGCCACCCAGGCATCCCTTATTCTGAATTCTTAAGTCAAATAATGCATTACTTTTATCCCTCTTTTCTAAAGCAGTAAATTTAAATGATAGATTTGGCCTCATCCCTTGTGTATGTATATGTAGTAATATTCTCCATTTCATTGTTTAAAAAAAATAGTTTATAATGGGGATTTTGATTTCCTTTTTGATACCATATAATTGTTTCAGAAAGTTATATTAAAAATGATCAAGTCTTTCCTTTTGTTTTTAAAAGGAATACTATTAATTGGTGCCTTCTTTTGTGGCTAGGATATTTGGTCTATAAATTTTTACTCTTTAACATTTATTGAAATCTCATTTGTGGTCTTAAAAATAATAAGGATTGTCAGTAGGGGGAAAAATAAATCAATGTAGCTACTAAATCGTTAAACTATATAGGCCCTTGAGAACCAATAATATCAAAAGTGGTTTGTACATATTTCAGAGGATATGCAGGTTTTAGAAAGTAAATGATAAAACATTTATTTCTTTGTATTTTAATGAAACAAATTAAGTTTTATTAATATTTACTATACTCTTGATATGGCCACTTTGATTGCAGTAGATTGATTCTAAGGATCGTCCAACTCTTCACCCCTCCCTGCATCCACACTGCTGGTACTCAGTTCACTCTGGCTCTGAGCTCAGCCACTTTTGACTGCTTTGTCCAGTGGGATGGAAGCACACACAGAGCAGTCTTACAGGATTGGGTTTGCTCACTGTCGCCCTCTGTCGTTGCCATGAGAACATACGCTGGAAGGTGAGAATCGGAAAGATCTAAGTTCCTCCAGTAATCTTAGCCGAGGCCACCCGAGACCAGCTGAGAGTCAGTCAACCCTCAGACACAGAAGCAAGCCCAGCCAAGATCAGCAGAACCTCCTCACTGACCCACAGCTGACCTCAGAGGTATGAATGCACAAGCCCAGCTGCAAATCAGGTGATGGGGTCAGATTTCTGAGTGAAAGAAGTGTTTGCTGTTGTATGTCATTAGGGTTTTGTGGTGGCTTGTTACACAATTTTATTTGGGCCTTAGATAGCAGATGCCAGAAAGTTAACTGCCATGTGTTGTCCCTAGTTTTCCTAAAAGATCTGTGGACATTTCCAAACAGGATGGTTGATGGCATCTCCATCCTGTTTTTATTAGCTTTTAGCATATTGTGATACATTACAATTTACCTGTTCCCAGCTAGGTAGATTTAAAGATTTCCTAGTTTTAACAAAACTAATTCTGCCCTCCAAATGGAAAGTAGATTATAACGATTCTTGCAAAATGACCCTAGTACAAGTAAACAATAGCAAAAACCCACAAAACCTCTCAAGTGGCTGAACGATATTTCTTTTCTGCCTGCTGTAAGTCTTCATGTGTCACACCAAGAGGTGGAAGGACCATGGTGTAATCAGATCTTGCAAGAAGTCTGAATGTGTACTGTACTGTGAGAGCTATCTGTAAGTAATGGGAAGCCCTTACAGTAGTAGCAAGGCATTTCAAAGTAAGCATTCAGAACCTGAAGACAAGTGTCTGTATTTTTTCAGCCATATTTAAGTTATATGATATCCAATCCAAATGTATTAAAAAATGTAAAATCTGTTTTCAGATTTCTGTTTGAATAGTAAAAGACAAGAAGCCACACATAGTAGGGGATTCTCTTGTTCTTCCTTTCAGGATAAAAGTCACCGAAATTATACCCAGAAAACCCATCACAACAACCTAAAAGTGTTTTCCTTTATTAGCAAAAAAGTGTTTGAAAACGGGTAAAATCTATTGTTATGTATTTGAAGAAACAAGTTTTGGAACAAACTGCTCAGTATGGGAGGTTTTCTAAATACAGTTGGGAAAAAGTAAAGATGTCTCGGTTGAGGATGTCTTCAAGACGATCTTTCAGTAATTAAATGCACAAAGCGCATTGTGCATGTATGGTGAGCCACCCTGATACATTCTCTAAGTGTGCTAGAGAAGATAGTTTTTCAACAGTACATTACTTCTTTAATAACAATTTTTAAAACCCCACTGTTTTATGGAGGAGAGGAGTGGAAAACAGAGTAAGTGTGGTTACAGATAGAACAGCTGCTTTACTGGAATAAAATGGGTCCTAGGGTGAGTCACGGATTGTATCCCATGTGAAATTTATCTGTTGCCTCCACCATCGATAAGGAAATACACCAAATTGAAATCAGAAGTGTTTTCTGATACAGTTTTTTTAAAAAAATAGGAGAATCTTTATAACAAACTCAGAAGAGAAGGGCCGTGACCATGGGTATTATTTGTCCCTCATGGAGAAGAGGTGGTTATCTCATGGTAAAATGTTTCAAGACTCATCAAATGTAAAGATAAAATGAAATACATTTCTTTTCTCATGCAGAAAGATAAGCATTCTAAATTTTGATGATTTGTTTTCCCTCTGGTGACCCAGCAGACATTTTTGAAGAAACTAACCCGTTTAATATGTCCGTTCAAGGTTGAGGTGATGTTTTCACAAGCTGAGAAACTGGTTTTTGACAGAACCTGGTGCTGAGGAAAAAGCATTTTGAAAGCAGGTCTCTGGAATGTTTCATCCTTGATTTTGTGACTGAAAACAGTATCTGTCCTTACAGTACTTCCCACATATGCATACCCAAAAACCTCATTTAAAAATAAAATCTAACTTGTTTTAAAAATCATTCAAAGAATATTGTTGTTTTTGAGCTTATTTAGTTAAAAAAAATCAAAGCACATCACCTTCCAATTATTTGGCATGAATAACTGATTGACAGCTGGGATAATGGAAATTTACTAACAGAATTTTAGCAAAAAAAAAAAAAAAAACAACTTTGCAGATAGATTCAGAGAGAGCAGGCAAAGTTTGATTCTTTGATGTGGTTCTGTGGGCTTTCCTAAGTAGCTTTTTGATCACAGGCAGCCATTAAAACTAAATACTGACCTACACTGAATTTAGAACCTGACTTTTTAATCAGTGTCATGGAAATTTTAAAAAACAATGAAGCATATTCAACCCCATTGTCTTCTCCAGACTATGTTTTTCAAATGCAAGGTCTTGTGGGATGCAGATAGATGAGGAGGGATGGTCCAAACTGCCTTTTCAGTAGCCTTTACTGTCCCTCACCATAGACACTTTTCGGACTCAGTTTGAAAACCAGTACTTTAAGCCTTATTTGTTTCTTTTCTATTTTGCCTTTCAAAGACTCTAAGTCATATAGGAGCTAATGTAATGTAATATAGCGGGTTGGTTTTTTGTTTTTTTTTTGACGTCTTTTATTTCCAATGGATTTGACTTCATTATATTTAATGGTACGTTATCTGGTGTATAAGCTGTTTTTCTTTTCGTATAAGAATGTCATTATAAATGTACCTTCACCCAAAGTAATACAGTCCTATTTGTTCAACAATTTTCGTTGGTTGGGAATTTACGTTGTCTGATATGAGCGCTTTTAAACTCTCTGTGTTACTTTGTCTTAGATTTTTGAAAAGAGGGTGTAGGCGCACTTTCATTTTGATACGCATTAGGCAGTCTTTTTGTTTCGGGATGGTATTTAACCGATTTACACTTACTGTCAAGCTGAAATTTCGATCTCATTTTTTCATCTTTTTTTTTGTTTTGCCAAAAAACTACTTCTAGCTCCTGTCAAAAATTCAAAAATTAGAGATGTAAAACCAGTTAATCATGGAAGTAGTAACTAGTCTAGAGTTCATCGTGCACACAGCAAAAAGACAGTTTGCAGACCGGGAGTGCGCAAACCAAAACATGGAGCAAGGCTCAGGGGTGTTATTGTTATAAAGAAGTTTATACTCTGAGAAAGCAGTGACTGTTTATTCTGCACAGTGATTGGTTATAATCGTAGGATTTTCTTAAATGACAGGGAATTGGTCAGCAGTTACTTCCTATCAACCCTGGGGAACAGATCCGGTTTCACTGATGATTTCCAGAACCAAGAGCAAGGAATGACCCAAGTCAAGTTAGTCTTGTAAAATAAGCTGACTTCACCTTTGTTTGTGTGACTACACTGGCTTTGTCTCCTCAGGGAATTTTCAAGGCTGGTCTCTGGTTTGGTTTTGGCTTTAATAATTAACCCCTTTTGGTCATTCTCTCAGCATGCTGAGAGAATGACCAACAGGTATAGTGTTAGTCTTGTTACCACTGTTGATGTAGTCAGGCTGAAGAATCATGTATTTGCCGTTTCCATTAGTTGAGTGGTCAGGCCAGAGGGCCTGTCATCACTGATGTAGGAAACACGCTAGGGTTTGAAGCCAAAGGCCAAGAAAGAATTCTTGAGACATCTTTGGTGAGAAAAGGTGGTTTTATTAAAGCATGAGGACAGGACCTGTGGGCAGAAAGAGCTGTAATGGGGTCATGAGGCGAGGCCCATTATATACTTTCAAGTTGGGAGGGGGCTAGGGATAGTGTAAGTCTCTAGGGAATGTGGAAGCAAGGTTTCCAGGACCTTGAGGGGACTAGCTATTGTTGGGAAAAGGTCATTTATTACCATCGAATAAAACCTTAGTCATGAGACCCTTCAGATGTATATTGGTGGGCCATATGTTTGGGGGATGATTGCCAACACGTATCTTGGGGGGGTTTAGAGATAAAAGGAAGTTTCCAAAGGAACTTTTATATGTTAAAGTAGGCTTACAGGATCAGGATCGAGGATGGGGGGAGGGTGTCAGGCTAGGATTGCCTTTTGCCCCTAGCAAAGCATTAATATCCAGAGAGTTGAGTCCCTAGAGGAATGTCACTCTGCCTGTTTCAAGGACTTGTCAGTGGGCTCTAGGTAGTAAGGAAATTTAATAATTTTTCTTCTGCCTTTTTCCCACATCAGTCACTTCATCATCTATATGGTTATTGCTGATTTCATCTGGTTGTCCGATCCTCATGGATACCACGTGGCACGTGAGTGGGAGCTGACGGGCAGGGCATTTAAAACCCTCAAGAATATACAACACACCAGAGGGGTTCATATGATGACCCCAAGGAGAACAATAGCCAAGGATTTTGAAATTCCCCAGAGCAGAGACTCTAGGAGCCAAGATTTAACCAACTGAATTGTTGGGCTGGCCGAGAAAAGGGGCCAAGACACCCAAGATGGCCGACTCTCCCGCCAAGATAACCGACTCTCCCGCCAAGATTTAAACTGACCCCCAAGAGGGGNCAAGATGGCCGAATCTCCTGCCAGAACTCCTGCAGCAGCCACGTCAACCCCAGTAAACCGAAACCTAAGCGGGAAGCCGAAACCCGTCCTACCGACGTTCCTCATCCCCAGCAGTACCCAATAAAACCCTGCCACGACTCTCCAAGACAGCCTTTCCCTACCCCCAGCGGTGCCCAATAAAAACCCTCGCTGCCCTGCCCTGGGCGTGACTTCCCCGACTCCCCCCTCCGGAGTCGCGGAAACTCGCCCGAGGGTGCACAGAAGGACACCCTGGCTGCCCTGCCCTGGGCGCGACTTCCCCGACTCAATGCTCTTTCCCGAGTCACGGGAACCTCGCCCAAGGGTGCTTGCAATAAAGTTCATCCTCTGGACCACGTTTGCCTTTGCGGTCTTGATTTCATTAGCGATGAGAAAAAACCTAACATGAATGACTCGAGTGGGTTATAGGCACAACACCGTGTCTTGGCAAACACATATCCTCACAATTACTTAAGACAGGAAGAATACGAGGAAGTTTAGGAGGGAGCACTGCAGGTGAATTTTTACCTTTGTGAGGTCTCATTATGATGTGAGCAATCAGGTAATTTAATGAGGGGCATTTCTATGGAAACAGAAGAAAAACAAAGGTTAATAGTTTAAGCAAATTATAAATTCAGTTTCTGAGTTTGGAGAGCAGGCAGTTGAGAAATTTCTAGATGTCGGGTTCTAAGCATCTTTAGGTGGAGTGAGGGCATGCAGTGGTGGTCTGACAGATATCCCTGGTTCGCAGTGGCAATGTCCCTGGTGAGCTTTCGGAGTGGCTGCACAGCAACAGGCACGGAGACTGTCCACACATGAGCTATTGTGCTGATTTCTCTGAAAGTTATATCAAGTTATCCAGCTTTAATCGCATGGCTTCAGGAAAAGGGCAGTTTTACTTTTATAGTGATTCCAAGTCAGAAGAGCGAGAGGTAATGGAAAATGTTAGTTTGGAGAATTCTAGCCAAATGTTGGAGGAAACCTGGAAGAATTCAGGATCTAGCCCAGTTGATGGGCAGAAAACGAAACCTCAAAGACAACAATACTAGAATCTGCTATCTACAAACGTGTATTATTGAAACGATTTTTCTCTTTATAATCATCCCCATTTCTATCAAAAGTAACCACAGTTAAGTCTAGTTTCAATAAACTTGGCCTGATTATTTACGTAAGTGCGGCAAGAATAGTGATTGACCATATAGGCTATCTTAAATCTGCTTTGCTGGAACTTTTCATAAGGAATTTCAGATTGGACTTTCAAAGCCCTCTTGAGGCTAGGAAGCCAAGCCCAGGACTTCTCTTATTGTGTCCTGTTAGGAGGAGAACAGATTTCCTTTTGAACTTCTGCAAATTCACACAGTGTCATGAAAAACAAGACTATTTAGTAAGAGTTGCCAAATTCTGGAGGGATCAAGTAGGGAGCAAAAGATAAATGTTTCAAACTTTGTTCCAAAATTGTTTTAAGTTATAGATAGCTTAAAAGAGAGGAGAAAAAGGAAATCTTGAATCTGGGAGACAAAACATTAAAGAACTAATAATGGTTTGTTTGTGGGTTCGGTTTTTTCCCCCGTTCAGAGTTTCTTATCCTCACAGAGCTCAGTCCAGGCCTGTGAAGAGGTTCTCATCACAGAGAGAACTAGCAATGTTTTAAATGAAGTCATAAAAATTATAATTATCTTCATCAGTTCACTCAGCCTTATGTAATTAATTCTTGTTTTGCTTCATCTTGGGTTAGCAGCTTTATGATTCAATCAGTTTTCCATTAAAGATTTAGAAATTCTTACCCAGTTCAATGTTATAGTCTTAAAAGTCGCCAGAACCTGAGACCTGCATTGGAAAGTACTTGTTAGGGTCTTTTCCGTGAATCTCTTTGAGGAGGAAGCATTTTTGTTTGTAATTGATCTGAATGCTTTTAGAGAAGAATTGAGAGTAAAAGAATAATTCTGAACGACAAAAGCCTCAAAAATAGCCATAGTTACAGATCTAAAACAAGACGCAATTGACTTCGTTATTCATTCAACCGAAGTGACAATTAAAAGGTTTCAAAGCCAAATATAGAAAGCTATATAGTTGTAATAAAACCTTAGCTCTTTTAATAGAGATGTCTCAGTTACTTTTTGAAGTAATCAAAGTCTGAAAGAGACAACGTGAAGCACAGGAAATATTTTCATAAAACACAGGATTTTTGTCTCCTAGGCAGATACGTGATAGGTAAAGAAACTTTATTTATAATTCCTAATAGAAAGCAGACGAATAATCTTAAAAAAAACCCACTTTATCCTTTTAACAGAGAGAAAAACAAATTCTAATACTGCATCAGTATACTTTTGATATTAAAATTCTCTTTTAAGAAATCAATCCATCCCAATCTTAGCTTGACCACACATAAAATTCCTTTCTCAAGATTCCTTTTCCACAAACCTTTTACAACTTTCATATCCATTTAGGTTTTGTCCTTTTCCCTTTCTTATTCTGGAACAATCATTTTACTTTGGGACAAATTACTGTCTTTTTTCCTTTACCAGAAAACCAAACCAAACCAATAAAATACCAACCAAACAAAACCCCCCAAAACTCATGACTTTCATATCTTTCCTTCTCCAAAATCCCCACTATATTCTATTTTCCTTACTTGCTTTTCATATATATGGTCATTTTTTTACCTTCATTATTTCTAGTCATTTTATTTTTACATATAGATTATACATTTTCACTATTGGTAATCGCTGCTTTCCAGTGAATACTAGGAATTAGGCAATTGTGAGCTGTGTCGTATTCAGTATCCTGTAGTGGATTAGCAGTTTTAAATACATTTCACAATTCCTAGCTGTATTTTCTTCCTTGTAGTAAATATTTCAGTGTGGAACAAAACATGTTTATTCAATAGACCCAAATATCTTTTATCTCTCTATAAAAAATTAAAAAGACAAAAGTAGATAAACTTATATTTAGCATTTAATGTTTATCTTACTTGGAAATGATTTAGAACTTCACCGAATATCCATTAACTTAGTGTAAACTTTTATCTTACTTACATTTACTTAAATTATTTGCTTTTAACAAGTACCAGCACCTGTTTGCCCACCTGCCTGAGCCCTTAGGATTTTCTTTGGATTCCACTTCTTTTTTTTTTTTTGTTAATGATTTTTTAAATTATATTATGTTAGTCACCATACAGTACATCTCTGGATTCCGATGTAAAGTTCGATGGTTCATTAGTTGCGTATAACACCCAGTGCACCATGCAATTCCACTTCTGATGACATGGAATATCAAAAGTTCAGAAATAACAGAAGTAAAACAAATGAATCACCAAAGCAATAATTAGTAAAAGCGGATTGTACACACCCCAACAAGACAGCTTGCAAACTGGGAGCACTTAAGCCAAAACACGGAGCAAGGCTCGGGGGTGTGTTGTTATAAAGAAGCTGATACGGTGAGAAAGCAGTGACTGTTTATTCTGCACAGTGATTGGTTATAATCTTAGAATTTCTTTAAATGACAGGAAATTGGTTAGTGGTTACTTCTTGTCAATTTTGGGAAGCAGTTCAAGTTTTGCTCTATGATTCCCAAAAGCAAAAGCAAGAAATGACCCAGGTGAGATTAGCCTTGCAAAATAAGCTGACTTCAACTTTGTATGGTTTTAGCTGCTCAGGGAATTTTGGAGGCCGGTCTCAGTTTGTTTTTTATTTTAACACTCCTACTTCCAATCGTTTCAATCCTATATGTACTGTTTTATTTAAAAATTTCTTTCTTTTATAATGATTTACAATTTACACAACTTGGTTTAAATTCTACAAATAAATACATTTAATTAAAACTACCGCATTATAGTTTCCTTCAATTAGCATCAAAAAATTTAATATATCTATTTTTCCTTAAGTTCAGCATGAGGAAAACACACATTTACTTTCCCTTAAATTTCATGTTCTTTAAGAAAGCCATTTCGATTAAGATTATTAGTTTTGTTAATTTTTATTTTCTCTTTTCAAATAAATTCTGACATTCATTTTATTCTTTTTTTTTTTTTTTTTGGGGGGGGGAAGNAAGAGAGAGAGAGGTATCCAGAGGGCTCATGCACAAGCAGGGGAAGGGAGGGTGGGGCAGAGAATCTCAAGGAGGCTTGGTGCTGGGCCCATCCTTCAACCCCAAGACCATGACCTGAGCTGAAATAAAGAGTTGGTTTCACCTAATCAACTGAGCCACCCAGGTGCCCCTCATTTTATTCTTTTTTTTTTTTAATTAAAGATTTTATTTATTTGAGAGAGAGAGAGCTTTGAGTAGGGAAAGAGAGGAAGGGGAGGGGCAGAGGGAGAGAGAGAAAGAGAGAGAGACAGCCTCCCCACTGCGTGGAAAGCCCGATGCGGGGCTCAATCCCAGAACCCTGAGGATCATGACCTGAGTGGAAGGCAGATGCTTAACCGAGGTGAGCCACCCAGGCGCCCCCATTTTGTTCTTTTAAGCCTATTTACAACAAACATTCATACAAAGCTATGCTTATGGAATTTCAGTGCTTCCTACTAATATTTATATTTTAGTTTTGAAATTCTTAGTGCGATTTTTATTGAGATTGGCTCCAGTACATTTAAAGCAAGTGTTCTGCTAAGGATAGGGCAGTCATCTGGTGTGATTGAAAGGAAAAGTCTGAATCTAGCTTCATATTTTATTCTGTTTTTTTGTGCCATCATATTTTATTCTGTTTTTTTCCCCTGTCTTCATGTTCATAGAATTTTTTTTCTTTATTCTTGTAATTTTGAAAGTCGCCGGGATATATTGAGATATATTGATGTTCTTTTTTTTTTTTTTAGGTTTTTAATTCAAGTAGAGTTAGCAGTGTTCTATTAGTTTCAGGTGTTCAACACTTCCATCCCTCACCCCATGCTCATCTCCACAAGAGCCTCCTTAACCCCCATCACCTGTTTATGTGTTGTTCCTTCTTATCAATTATGTTTGGTTCTTAGAAAACAACTTTAAGCTGTTACCTCTCTCCAGAGTTTTCTTTTATTACATGTCTGATGATTGTTTATTTTCAACGTCTCACGCTCCCTTTCCAGTGTGTTGCTTATGTTTATGTGGCTCTTCATTCCATGGCATCTGTGGTTTCCACCTTTTTCTTTCTTTGCTCTTCTTCTGTGCACTAAGGGAAAGACTTCTGAGCCTTTCCTCCTCCTCACTAGTTTCTCTTCTGCAATCTCGAAAGCAATACTACATTCAAGCCCCACTTGTTAATGCTTTTGTACTCTTCCCTTAACCAGGACGGTGCTCTCTTTATCTTTTGGTTTATAGATTCCATGTTTTCTTGAACTTCAATGAAAAACCAAAGCACGTGGTTTAAAAAAATTTTGCGAAACATTAAAAAAAATATTCCCTCCTGAATTTTGGGTGCTATATTCTCTTTTCTATTTATTGCTTGTCTTTTTCTTTGGAAGCCTGAGGGTTTGATGCTCCCTCTGTCCCTTCCTCTGGCAGCCAGGACTTGGTTCCAAATGATTTTTAGGGGCAGTAGTGGTGGTGTCCAGGGGTGACAATATTGGTGTTCAGCGCGAGTCACTATGATGTCCTTATCAGACATTCATGTAGGGTGTTGATTGAGTGGTCATTTGTCTATTTCCTTCACTGCCCAGTGGTTAGTCCTGGTGGGGGTGTTGAGTCAATCTACGACAGTGGAAGCTAAAAAGTCAAATATGAAGTGCCAGGTCCTGCAAGAAGCCAGGAGCTGGACACATGACTTGGCCAATAAGATGGACTTACCTAGATTCTGAAGCTAGTGATGCTAATAGCTGGGCCAGTAGAGGATTCATGGGTTGTCTACAGTGGTGACAGCCATGGCCAGTTTCCAGGGGTGGAAGTGATGGTACCAGTGGGAGCTTTGGGTTGCTCTCACTCGGAACTGGTGTGACACTTAGGCACTCAGCGTTTAGCTTCTGAGGCAGATGTGCCATCTTTAGACTCATCCTGTGGGAAGAATTCACATGTCTGGTGTCACCTCTTCTCCTTGATCCTGACCATTTTCTGAGCCAGATTCTCCAGTCTTTGTCAATTCTGGGGCCCCCAAAGTTGCTGCCAGCAAATTTATTTTCACTTAAATCAGGCAGGCAATTTGTGTAGTGTTTAAATAAGAGTTTAACTGATGCATTCTGCTCTTTAGGTCTCTGAATTCGCTGGTTTCAGCCTCTTCTCAACCCTTATCCCCTAGCCATCAGTTACGTCTAAGTTTCCTGTTTTGCTTAAGGTGATTACAACTGCTTTCCATTTAATGCAACCAAGATCCCTGACCAATACCATACATCTTCCTATAAACTGTGATGTTTCCCCACTTTCCTTAGAAGGTAAAAGGTCTATCCTGGTCTGCTGTTTCCTCATTAGCTGATGGATCAATCTGCATTGACTGTTTCACATTTATTTTGTTGCCATTAGAATCATCATCCCAGATCTTAAGCTATGGGATGGCTGGTGTGCACAGTCCCCAACCATGTTTGATGATGTTTAGCAATTACTTATGATGTGTTAATCTACTGAACTAAGGACTGTCTTGCTTCCATTTTTTTGTTATTTGCTCTCAAGGGCATTCACATTTAAAAAATGTGAATTAAAATGTAGCTTTGTTTCTATAAGACAGGACTGAAGAAGTCATGCTCCCCACTTCCCATCTCTGCCCCCTAACTGCATACCCATCTGTGTCCTACTCACCAGGCTCTCCAAAGTCCAGCCTTGCTTACTGCTGACCTCTTTACCGTGGGTAGAGACTTAACCTCAAACCCACTTATACCTTTGGTTTATGTGATTGAGAAATAGTGTCTTTGAACTAAATTGTCTAGAATTCTCTGGGGGAGAAAAAACTACACAGGTGGAGAGGAAGCCTGTAGATTCACACCTTGGAGCCTCAGAGTGACTCCTTTCCTGTCTGGTTGTGTCCTCCCATCTGGTCAGGGAAAGCCTCTTCTTTTTGAGAAAGAGGTATGCATGGGGGTGGGTGGATGGGCACTTTTCTTTATATCTTGTATGGCTAGCGGACAATCCTTTGCACATCCGGCAGATGTTTACCTAAATTACAATCTAAATACCTTTTGAAAATTTACAAATCCTTTTATACCGTGTATTTTAGGAATAGTTATTGAAAAGGTGGAATAGAGCATTAGATGTCTGTAGCTTTCTACTGGCATAATCTATTCTATATTGCTGAGAAAAATTGTAAGCATTTTGAAAGTCTAATATTTCTTTTTTTTTTTAAGATTTTTTAAATTTATTTATCTGACAGAGATAGAGAGACACAGCGAGAGAGGGAACACAAGCAGGGGGAGTGGGAGAGGAAGAAGCAGGCTCATAGCGGAGGAGCCTGATGTGGGGCTCGATCCCACAACGCCGGGACCACGCCCTGAGCCGAAGGCAGACGCTCAACCACTGTACTACCCAGGCACCCCTGAAAGTCTAATATTTCTAGCTCTGAAAAAGAGCTTATAACAGTGCCTTGTGGTAGAGTATGAAAGCTTTTATTATCAAGGCACTGACTTAGTGAATAATCTGGAAAAAATAAAGTTGGATTTTACCAAACTCTTTATATCAAAATAAAAATTCGGGATATATTGAGTACTAAAAATAAGGGGGGAAAAGAAAAATAAAATAAAAGAACTAGAAGGAAACATGAAATAAAACTTTTATAAACTTAAAATAAAAAAGACCTTTGACAAGCCTTCATAAAATCCACAAGTCTTAAGAGACAAGATGGAGAAGTGTAACCATAAAATGAAATGATTCTTCATGGTAAAAAATACTGTAAACATGGTCAGAAGACAAATGAAAAACTGGAAAAATATTTGCAATACATATGATAAAGTGACCCATCCTGTAACATGTAAAAAGCATTTATAAATCAAGAATATAAACATTACCTCCATAGTAGGCAAAGAACATGATAGATAGTTCATGAAATAGATAAAAAAAATAGTCTTTGAACTTGTAGGGAAAATGCTCAACCTCACTCATAATAAAGAGAGTGTAAATTTAAACTATTGATTTGTGCACTTGCATAGATTCATGAGTTACAGTAGGTTTTAAACTAATACTGACGGCACTTAGATTCTGAAGGGGTGCAGGGGACAGGTCATATTGATGTGATTTGGAATATAGGTGAGGTTCGGTGGGGTGAAATCTGGAGCCAACCACCAAGAAAGAATTCTTGAGACATCTTTGGTGCAAAATGGTGGTTTTATTAAAGCAAGGAGACAGGAAGAATTATTAAACCCCTGGGCAAAAAGAGCTGCCCCTGGGGTTGTGAGGAGTAATTAGTTATATACTATGGGGTTGGGGGAGGTAAGGAAAAAGGGAGGTTTTCAAAAGAACTTTCATATGCTAAAGAGGACCTACAAGATAACAGAGGCCTTGCCTTTGTCAAGTTAAGGTTGTTTTTCCCTCCAGTAAAGCATTGACATTAAGACATTTGGAAGCTTACTGGAAGAACATCACACAAGTCCTACTTAGGACTGGGGGTTCCCGGGTGTCAGCTTTCTTCTCAGCTAGCCGTCTGCTCCCTCATCAATATAGCTGCACACATCTTCATCCCCTCAGAAGACCACGCACTTCCTACACAGGCAAGCATCAAGGTTTGTGTGGATCCTTTGACACTCACTTTTATACCCTTGTCCTCATGGTAGCTTGAGGTCGCATGTGGGTTCACAGTTCCCCCAGGCCAAGGGCAGTGCCACACTGCATGTGAGGCAGACACAACATTCCACATTTGCTTAACTTTGTCCTTCCTGGAGAAACAGGACTCTGAGGTCCCTCTCCCATTAGCCCAGGTCTGAGGTTGACCCTTTACTCCCACATTATAACATCAATTCACAAAGAGCAAAAGCACCGTGACACACTGTGCAGGGTGAGAGTGTCATGTAACCATCACTCTCATGAATTGTTGGTAGACTTGGCAGCCTAGCTATCAAAATTGTAAATGCACATTCCCTTTAATTTAGCAGTTTCAATTATAGGGGTTGGTCCTATAGTAGACCCAAAGAAAGAACACCGACTACATGCCTGATTTATTAGCAAAATACAGAAACCACCTAAAAGTTCATCCATAGGGGGTCTAATGAAATAAAATATGGTAAAATCAATCCAAGAAAATACCATACAGCCATTTCAAAACGAGAGGCTCATATATAGGCACAGGTATGGAACAATCGCAGAGCTAGAATAAGTAGAAAAAACAAGACAAGGAACAGTGTATAGCATGTCAAAAAGGAATGCATACACCTATATTATTTTTTTAAAGTTTTCTTGTCTTTTTGATTCTAGCCATTCTGACAAGTACAAGGTAGTATCTCATTGCAGTTTTGATTTGCGTTTCCCTGATGATGAGTAGTGTCGAGCATGTTCTCATGTGTCTATGGGCCATCTGTATGTCTTTTCCGGAAAAATGTCTATTCAGATCCTCTGCCTATTTTTTAATTGGATTATCTATCACTTTGGAGTTGAGTTGTATAAGTTCTTTATATATTTTGGATATTAACCTCTTATCAGACATATCATTTGCAAATATCTTCTCCTATTAAGTAGGTTCCCTTTTTGTTTTGTTGATGGTTTCCTTCCCTGTGCAGAAGCTTTTAATTTTGCTATAGTCCCAATAGTTGATTTTTGCTTTTGTTTCCCTTGCCTGAGGAGATGTAGCTAGAAAAAATGTTTCTACGGCTGATGTCAAAGAAATTACTGCCTATGTTTTCTTCTATGAACTTTATGGTTTCAGGTCCCACATTTAGGTCTTTAATCCATTTTGATTTTTTTTGTGTGTATGGTATAAGAAAGTGGTCTAGTTTCATTCTTTTGTATGCTCATGCACTGTTGGGAAAGCAAATTGGTATAGACACTGGAAAACAGTATGGAGGTTCTGCAAAAAATTAAAAATAGAAATACTTAGGATCCACAACTGGGTATTTACCCAAAGAAAACTAATTAAAAAAGTTACATGCACCCCTATGTTTATTGCAGCGTCTCTTACAATAGCCAAATTATGGAAGCAGCCCAAGTGGCTATCGACAGATGAATGGACAAAGATGTGGTGTGTACAATGGAGAATTACTCACCCTAAAAAGAATGAGATCTTGTCATTTGCAACAGCATGGATAGGCTTAGAAGGTATAATACTAAGTAAATAAGTCAGATAAAGAAAGACAAATGCGATATGATTTTACTCATATGGGAAATTTAAGAAACAAAGCAAATGAAGAAAGAAAAAAAAAGAGAGAAACAAAAAACAGACTTTTAAATATAGAGAAGAAACTGATGTTTGCCAGAGGGCAGGTGTGTGCGGTGAGAGGGGAATGGATGAAACTGATAAAGGGGATTAAGAGGTATACACTTCCGGTTACCAAATAAATAAATCATGAGATGAAAAGTACAGCATAGGAAATATAGTCAATAAGATTATAATAATACTGTTTGGTGACAGATGGTGACTACACTTATCATGATGAGCACTGAGTAATATATGGAGTTGTCGGATCATTATGTTGTACACCTGAAACTAATATAACACTGTGCATCAATTACGCTTCAGTAAAAAAATAAATAAAAAAAGTCATTATTTTTTCTTTACTGAAGTATAATTGACACACGATGTTACCTTAGTTTCAGGTGTACAACATAGAAATTCTACGACTTGATACGTTATGTTACGCTCACCACCGGTGCAGCTCCCATTTGTCGCCATACAACACCATTACAATACCATTGACTATATTCCCTGTGCTGGACCCTTAGTTCTTGTGACTTATTCATTCCATAACTGGAAACCTATATCTCCCACTCACTTCACCCATCCCCCTCCCTCCGTCCCCTCTGGCAACCACCCATATACCTATATTCTTGTGCATAGACTACCTCTGGAAATACTTGCAAGACATTGGTAACTGCTTTTAATGGGAGAATGACTAAGACAAAGAGAATCGCATTTTACTTCATACTCTTCTATGCTCTATGAGCTTTTTAAGAAGTCGTGTGTATGTGTTAACTATTCAAAAAATAAAAACATAATAAATATATACATTGAGAAAAGATTGATTAGCTTAGGGTTATTGTGGCTGATGAGAAAAAAAGCACATTTTTCTTTGAATGAAATAAAATATTTAACTTATTTTAAAAAACATAAGTAGGAGACATAAAACTGCTGTCAAAAAGGAGAACAATTTTGCTTCCATCAAGTTGAATTATCGTGACAACATTGGACACCAGAATTATAGGATAAAAATAGTACTGGCTGATGTTTTTAGTGGACTTGAAGCTGAGTAAATTATCATTTTTTTAAGTTCCTTTCCTCACATTTCCTACTTAATCCGTTGCTGTTGGGTTAGGACTTTCTGAATTGCTACACCGAATCACTGCTTTCTAATATTCGACCTCTCTATCCTCCTTTTTGGGAGTGTATCATTAGTATGATTTTTTTTCCTTAAAAGGATCTTTTTCCTTGGGTTTCATGACATCTCAGAATCTCCTACCTCTTCATCCTCCACCTGTGTCTCTGATCTCTACCCTGGAAACATCTCTAGAACATTCCCTCTTCCCTTGATCCCAGTGCTGTTGCCCTGAATTCCATCTCCACCATGCTCCACTGTTATTGAGCACCTCTTGGTTACAAGTGGGAAAACCGAGCTAGAGCTTGGTTTATCAAAGACGAGACTTTATTGGAAGGATTCTGTGGCACCTCCTGAACAACTAAGCCTTGGAGAGGGTCAGCTTAGCTGTGGCATTAGAAACCACCAGAGCCAGGGCCTGAATGTGGCTGGGGCCCCTCCACCTCTTATGAGTTCTCTTTTCTGGGGTTGACTCCTTGCTTCCCTTCTTATCTTATAGCCTTAGCCACTAAAGATGAATGGATTCTCTCCATCCTAAATCCAAATATCCCAGGAAGGTGATCCAATGGCTCAGCCTGGCCTAGGAGGGAAGCATCTGGAAAGACCATGGCAGCTTCTCCCCATACTGCCTGATAGGGCTGGGGATGTGTAATTCCCAGTGTGGTTGGGTATTAGCAGCCAAATGCTCCAGATGTTCAGACCCCTTAGCACATACCTCCCAAACTGTGCTTTTCAACACATTCCTTCTCCTGCCCAGATTCCCTTCTGCTTCCATGAAGTCTAAATAACACTCCTCTTCCCAACATACACAAATACAAAGGTGTCGACCATTTCCTCTGCAATTTCATTGCTCCTCATGTGTGCTGTTATTAGCACTTAACCACATGGTCTAAAATATTGGTTCATAAATCTGCCCAGACCAGCAGACCACCAGCCCTTCCTGGCATCTCTCTGTCTCCCATGCTTTGCACTGTCATCATTTAATAGAAGTCTGTTGAATGAAGGAGGAGGGAGGGAAAAAGGACCTCTCACTCCCCAGAGCATTATCCTCAGGTCTGCTCTCCCTTCTCTCTTCCTCCTGACTGTCTGTCTGGGTGCACTCACTTGGTGCTTTGGGGGCTGGAGGCAGAGCTGGAGACTTGCCGTCCCTCTACAAGACTGATATCTTAAGGACCCTGCTCTCTGTTATTCCCCTGTGCTAAGAGCAACAGGGACTCCCAGCTAAGGGGGCCCGGAGGCGGGGCAGGTGGGAGTGGAGAAGCTGAACAGGAACCAAATTCTCCTGGGAAGAGCTGAGTGCATCTGAAACCCTCAGAACTTCCCTGGTGTTTCCTCCAAGGGGATCTGATTTCTATTAAAGTCACACCCAGTTCCCAGGAATTAGCCTGAGGGGAGGATTTCCCTCTCATCCTTCACAGGGAAGATTTCATGCTCAAAATGCAGCCAGCTTAGCTGCTGCCTTTGCAGGGAGGCTGTCCTTCAGCCTTGGTCGTTAGAGCTCGTCCCGGAGGTGGTTCGCCAGCTCTAAGGTGTTCTCCATCGTTTTGTTGGGGCCAGGTGGCATTTAGGTATTTATCAGGTCCTTGCTCAGGTGCCCCCTTAATTAATTAATTAATTAATATTTTTATTTTTTAAAGGTTTTATTTATTCGGGGGAGCGAGCATGGGAGCACGAGAGAGGGGAAGGGCAGAGGGACAGGGAGAAGTAGGCTTCCCCCTGAGCAGGGCTTGATCCCAGGACCCTGAGATCATGACTTGAGCCAAAGGCAGATGGTTAACCAACTGAGCCACCCAGGCACTCCTCCCCTCATTTTTAGATAAGTACACTGTTAAGGCTAAAAATGATTGCAAAAGTAAGACCCTGTGGCAGCCATTGACTTCTTGCTCAAAGCAGAAGAAACCCTGAGAGACAGCTGAGGAACAGAGTGACTTTCACCTCCCAAAGCATCTTTGTGACTCCAGAGAGGCCTGGGTCCAACGGGAAATTGAGGATCAAGCTGTTAGACCATAGCCAATTGATGGCAGCCCTAATGATTGGGAGATCTGGAGGAAACCCGTCAATCGGAAGCCTTGCAGGTGAGTCATAACCCGCGTGTCCTTTCAACACTCCTCCGGGCCTGCTCAAGCTCCGTGCTCTGCCTGTCATCTGAACTCAATATGCCCATCTTTTTCTAACAGACAGAATGCCAGGGACAGGGATCTGAAAGCTCAAGGGGGCTCAGGTTGTAACCTGTATCCCCCCAAATCTTGCTTAGAGGCCATGCCCCCAGGGACCGGTACTCAGGATACTCTCAGTTCAGCATTTACCTAACTGATGGGGGTCATTCTGGCTGTCCTCCCACCCACAACCCAGTACTGCCCGTCGCAGTGAGTGACAGCCTGTTGCCCAAGCCAGAAACCCAAGACACAGTCCCCTCGTCCCCTTTTCTAGGTAGATTGAATTTCTTCAATTCAGGGACTTCAGCTAAAAATGTCTCTGGAATACCTTTCTTTGAGGCCCCAGCTCAAATCCTGCTCATTTCTCATCCCCAATGAGTAGAATAAAAGCCCTTCCTACTCCCCATCTCCATCAACCCCCACCCCCCCACTGTCTCTAAAGGTAATCACAGAGCTATAAGTCTGACACTGTCACTCCCCTCTTAGAAACCGTTTTGCTGCCTCTGCACCTGAGTGTTGGGAGTTTAAGGTGGCTCTGCCTATCTTTACACTTTCTTTTTTTATTCTCTGAGTGTCTGTATATTTCTCTGGGCTCTGTGGGCCCAGGTGTGATATGCCCAAGAGTGTTGGGGCCTGTGGTGTGCCTGGGTCTGGAACTAAACATCTGTGTGTTTGAGGCTGCGTTGGTCCAAAAGGAGGAATGCTGGTTTGTTTCTGAATCTAAGCGTCTCTGTGAACAGGCACCTGAGGATCTTATGTACTGAGTGTGTGCTGACTGGGGTGTTTGTGTTTGAGTTTCTGGGTGTGCCCATGTGTGTTTGCATGTCCCTGTGCAATCCTGCCTATTCTCTATCCTTCGTTGTTTCTCCTAGCCTGTCTCTTTGGGAGGGTGAGTGATTGCTGTCGATGGGGAATGTTCCAATAAGGCAGTGTGAAAGAAATCATTTCACACTCCCCGTAGTGCAGACCATGTGCTCCGTTCTTGGCGAGTGAGTGGTTGCTGAGTTACTGAAAGTCAGCTCCTTTCCGCTCCTGCTATGAAGCATCGGCTGGTTGCTGGCTGTTTTTAATACCGGCTTCCTTTCCTTTCTGTGATTTCTCCGAGGTTGGGAGCACAGAGCTGAGCAGGCCCTCATTCTTTTCTGAGATTTATGAATCAGGGAGAGTGCGGGGCAGCCGTGCTGGGAGGGCAGAATGTGCCAGGCTCCTGAAGGCGTGCCCAGGCACCGCGCAGGATTTGGGGCTGAGAGTGACTTTTCATCGCAGTGCATCTTCTGGCTTCAGGGCCATTTGTAACAGAGCAGATGAAAGTGAAAGCTTTATAGGAAAGTGTTTGTTTGAAAAGCACTGGCTGGGAGGAAGTGAGGGGTGAACAAGTTCAAGCAAGATAAGTCTGGCCAGTGAGGAGTCCCACGGAGTGACAAGCCCTGGGGCAAGCAGAGCAGAGTCTGCCTCTCAGGCCCACATTTCCTTCAGGGCCTCCTTGTCATGGCCTCATCCTTAGATGGGACAAATACAGCCCATTCTCTATTCCTGTTCTTGTCCCCTGACCTATCATCTTATCAACCTCTGTACCTGCTCGGAGGCCACTTTGACAACCAAGCCTTGTCACTGTCATGCTTGTGACAATGCAAGGTAAACCCTAAACAAAGATGATCGTTGACACGTCGGACAATATGTCTGCCACCCCAGCTTTTCCCGCTGGGTCCTTGTGTGAACGAGAAGGGAGCCCTCGTGAGAGCGCCTGGGTCTGGATTGTAGATCAGCCGCAGAGCAGTGACTGTAACTCGAGTGTCCTGACACCCCATTGAGTGTCCTCTCCATCACACAAAGATAGTTTTGGATGAGTTTTGGGTGCTGGATGACTTTTATTTTATTTAAAACCAGAAAATACCTCTACTTAGAGGACCATACGAGTGAAGTGGAAACTCGTATAACGAGAGTTAGGAAAAGAGCTCGTGACAGTGGAATAGAAGACTTTCATCTGGAAGGAATGTTCCTGCCTTTGAAGAGACAGTTGCAGGAAGGTTTGATGTAGGCCAGAGATGGAGAGTTCTGAGAATGAGTGGCATAGTGGCCAACTTAGACAGTCAGTTCAGTTCAACTCAAATTTACTCAAGACCTAGCACAGGCCAGGGCTGGGAAGGTGCCAGGCATTCAGAGAAGGCTAAGACATGGCCCTACCTTCAGGGAGCTCACAGGCTGGTGGGGGAGATGGAAAGTAAAGAATTTTTCTAATGAAAGTATGTTGCATAGAGTGAGGATGTTGAAGGATCTCAAGATACTAGAGCTGAAAGGGAATAGGTGAGTAACAGGCACAGTCAGGGATGAGGTTAACCATGCTGGATACTTGAAGTATAGACTGGATTTTGGTTTCCAACCACTGTCACTTTCTCTGCTGTTCCTGGTTCTCAGAAATCCTCCATTCCTAATGGTACCGTTGTTCCAAGGGTACTTTTCCCAAGTGCACCTTCTTCCTCCCAGAAGGTAGGACTGGAATTCCACATGAGGACCTGGATTACTTTCTTCTTATAAGGAAGTGATGATGTTACAGTGAGCGTCAGGGCCTCATCTCCCAGCTAGGAGACTCAGAGAAGCCATGGACTCATGTGAGACAAAGGTGTCACCCGAGCCATTGCTATTGCCCTTTACTGTTCTGCTTGGCAGACTTATGTCTAGGACAGTGCCTGTGTATATGTGTGTGTTGCAATTTGTTGATGACAACTACCCTAGGGAAAGAAAGCAGTGTCCATGCCTATAGGGACAGTACCAGTTTATTCCTTAAATAGGGAAGTCCTCTGGGTTGGCCTGTGGAATGGCATGGGAGGCCTGGGACACTGTTTGTCTCCATAGTCAGGCTGGGGAGGGGATCCCAAAGGACAGAGAACTGATTGGAAGGATGAGAGGGAAGGAGCTGAGTCTAGGAGGGTAGCAGTAGGAAGGCCAAGCCCAGAACTGGCCCGGCCAAAGAAATGGCCTGGAAATAGAAGTAGAAAAGGCTTAGGGGATTCTCTGACAGTTCCTATATCTCTGAGGGGCTTTTAGACGGGTTTTATGACTACTATAGAGCCCCCACTCCCGTGGTTTATTCCCAAAGCAGTGTTGTGGTTAAAAGAACACAGCGTCTACAGCCAAAAGTAATTTCAAAACAATTTATGTTTTTTTCTTGTACATCTGTGGGCCCATAAAGGGAAAGCGTGGTCTCTGGCAATACTTTTAAAATTCTCCTTTTCTTCCTTCTTACATTGTTCCCTCAGTGCAGCTGTTCCCCAGGCCTTGGTCCTCAAAAGCCCTGAACACAGCCATGGGCTCTCACCCCCAGGGGCCCCATCCTCTGTGTCTGTCTCTTTTCCCTTTCCTTTCTCCCACACAAAAGCCCTAGTAGTGGTATGGCAAGATTGGGGACCCTGGAGGGTGGGGAGGGGGAGAAACTGGGTCAGGCCAGGCCTGAATGCTACTCAGTGAGCATGGGCTGGAGACTGGGGCAAAGCTGCATTATATAATAAAGTTAGTTTTTTTTTTTTTTTTAAGATTTAATTCATTAATTTGTTGGAGAGAGACAGAGAGAGAAAGCACAAGCAGGGGAAGTTGCAGGCAGAGGGAGAAGCACTTTCCCTGCTGAGCAAGGAGTTTGATGCAGGACTCAATCCCATGACCTTGGGATCATGACCTGAGCCGAAGGCAGATACTCAATGACTGAGCCACCCAGGTGCCCCTAAAGTTAGTATTTTTATTCCATCACCACTTAAACAATATAATAGACTCTGCAAAAGACGTTCAGTTACTCAGTGAGCTCCTTATCACCTCCTTCTGCTCATGTTCACATGCCCCTCCTCCCAACGTTGTCTTCTTTTACTCTGAATATGTGTTAGACTGTTGGGGGCCTCCAGGTGCCTGGTTGAGTTTACTCATACTCTTGTTACCAAGCTCAGGACCAGGGGATGAACAAGCCCATAACACTGGGAGAAAGCATTTAATCTCCTTCCCCTCCAAGACCAATGTCTCTGCTGTGAGGCGTTTAAAGGGACCCTGAGAACTTGAAACCACTTGACCCTTCCAGTTGTCACAATCAAAGCAATTGTTGAACTATCCTCACCTCCTGAATCAAGTCCAGGAATGCCATGGGGCCAGCGCCCATGTCTGCAGGATTTCAGCTTGGGCCCCTCTTCTGCTTTGGAAGCACAGTACAGGCCAACTCTTCAATCAGTGTTGGCCAAGGACCAGCTTATCTTCATCCACTGGAACCAAGCCTGGTTAAGCTCCGTTTCTGAGGTGTGAAGCCCCAGTGGACTCATGGGGCTTCTCTTGGCTTCTCCAGCCTGCTCTGGCTGAGCTCCTTTGGCCTGAGCTGCTATTTCCTGCCAAGCATCCAGTCCTTTTCCTGCTTCCTCTGTCCTGATTCGATGTGCCAATAGGGAGATGGGGTGGTTCCTGGGAATCAAGATTAATGTGGCTTATTGATTTCTGACTGCTTACAACTCCCTCCTTGCCCCCTCCCCTCCATGGGTTTAGATGCTTTGGAGCCTCTAAGACTTATTTTCTGGTCTCTATTGATTAGCCTCTTTCAGAAGAAGGAGGCAAACATTGTTTGTAGAGTATCTCCTACAGGGACCTTGTGCAAGTTATTAAATAATTGTCTCTCACCCCCAAGCTCCTCCTCCCCGTGTGCTCTGTGATGCTGGAGCTGGGATTCAGCGGGTGCACTCCTGCTCTGCCAGCTGCTTTGGGCTTTCCAGTAGGGGGCGCTGGAAGGCTGCTGCAAGGCTGGAGGAGGGGGAGGGAAGAGGCTCCCTTCCCCAGGAGGCCCCTTCACCCCAGCAGAGGCAGTTCCTTTCCGTAGCAGCTGCTGACTCCCATCTGCAGTTTCTCCCGCTCTCACGGAACTGGACTTACACACCTTGCGTCCCTCCTCATGGCCACAGAGCTCCGTCGTGGGCTGGTGCCCCTGATGCCAATGGCTTGAGTTGCAGCTCAAGGGTCTCCTTCTCTACTTTTCAAAGTTTTAATCATTCCAGCCTCTTCCCTTTGTTCCTCTGGTCCCAGGCACAGCAGCTGCTTCCTGCGGTCGCTGGCTCTTGTTACTCTTTCCAGAACCAAGTTAACTACTTTACACCCTGTTAACAACTCTTTGTATTAAGTTATCTCTGTTCATATAACCTGTGGGTTCTGTCTCCCTAGTGCACATAATGATACGGCTTGTGGGCCTCAAGCCCTGTCCACACACAGACCTTTCAGTAGCTATGGCTTTGAGTCCGTGAATATATCCTGAAGTGCAAGGCCACATCAGCTGTCCTGGGGGTAGCAGCTCTCTGCCTCAGGGCCACTTCATCCTTACAGTGTTTTTCTGCTGCCTTCTAAACATCATTCTTTTTTGTTTTTTAAAGTTAAAAATCGCGGTTTTATTGGGTTGTACCTATGTTATTGATTTGCAGGAATTCTTAACGTTCTCCTGTGATATGTGCTAAAGAGGTCTTCTGAGTGACCCTTGTTCTTGCCCTTTAACCTTTCTTTTTTTTAAAAATTTAAATCTGATTAATTCTTTATTTATTTTTAAGATTTTATTTATTTATTCAACAGAGAGAGAGACAGACAGGTAGAGAGGGAACACAAGCAGGGGGAGTGGGAGAGGAAGAAGCAGGCTCCCAGCAAAGGAGCCTGATGTGGGGCTTGATCCCAGAACACCGGGATCATGCCCTGAGCCGAAGGCAGACGCTTAACTGCTGTGCCACCCAGGCGCCCCTAAATCTGATTAATTAACGTAGAGTATATTATTAGTTTCAGAGGTAGAGTTTAGTGATTCATCAGTTGCATATAACAGCCAGTGCTCATTCCATCAAGTGCCCTCCCTAATGCCCAGCACCCAATTACCCCATCCCCCCACCCCCCTCCCCTCCAGCAACCCTCAGTTTGTTTCCTAAAGAATCTCTTATGGTTTGCCTCCCTCTCTGTTTTCATCTTATTTTATTTTTCCTTCCCTTCTCTATGATCCTCTGTTTTGTTTCTTAAGTTCCACATGTGAGATCATATAATTGTCTTTCTCTGATTGATTTATTTTGCTTATCATAATACCCTCTAGTTCAATGCACATCATTGCAAATGGCAAGATTTCGCTCTTTTTGATGGCTTAAGTAATATTCTATTGTGTGTGTGTGTGT